>NC_057402.1:58407373-58761695 GCF_019320065.1 Cervus canadensis | reverse complement strand
GGGATGACAGAGGATGCGATGGCTGGATGGCATCACCGACTTGATGGACATGAGTTTGAGTAAACTCTGGGAGTTGGTGATGGACAGGGAGGCCTGGCGTGCTGTGATTCATGGGGCCGCAAAGAGTCCTCAAAAACAGACGGTACGCATGGAATGGACACCCTTTCCTCTTCCCTCCCCTGTCCATTTCCACTCCCCCCACAACCTTTAACCCAAGGCTTTGTACCCTAAAACCCATTCTGTTTCATAGTAGAAAGACTTCAGGTTGGGGAGTTGATTCCTGGCTTCACGCAAGGTATGTGGCTTGGAGAAATTACACTCTCAGCTTCCTTCCATAGCAGATGGCTGTTAAAGTTTATCTGTGTAATCTTTACCTGTTATAATTGCAAGTGCTTAATTACTGGTATTATTATAAATGTTTTCTGATTCAGAAAGATGCCTGTTGGTGTGCAACTTGGTGTTCCTATAAGATTGCATTAGCTCCATGAATATTCCAAACTAGAACAAAAAAGTTAAAAATTGTAGGAAAGGTGAAGATTATATTGATTTTTCTATGTTTCATTACTAAGCAAAATACAACAAGACAGCCTTAATAAGAAAAGGCCATATTCTGGCAAGACAGTGACTCTGCCAATTTACTCCTCCTGCTAACTTCTACCGTGTAACACGTCCACTGCTACCATGTCAACAAGTGAGTGGATTGTCAGCAGAGATGAATGCCCAAGCACACCGACACCAACAGGAATACGACACAGTAAGCACTCCTCTCTGAACGCGTTTCAGGCGGCTGTGAAACAATGTCCTTCCCAACCCTTCCCACCGAGGAGGAGGGAGGTCACATTTACAAACTGGGCAACTGGTGGGAAGCACAGCTAGCCACCAAAAGTGAAGCCCAGTGTGCTTAATCCCCCATCCCATGTGCCTGAGAGTGTCTCCCATGAAATAACCAGCAAAGCTTAGTACAATCTAAAGAAAAAGGCTTCTACTCAGGTGAGTTCTTCTAAATAAGGCACATAATAATAGCACAGTCTGCCTGCTCTTCTCCATTTAATGTACTGCAGATCAGGGCCTTGCCTAGAAACTGCATTTAAGCATGAAAATTCTCAGATATTTGACTAGGAAAATTAAATAAGCTGTATGGACAGTAGACTAGTTTTGGAACTCCCATTTCTTTTTCCTTCTTTTTAACTTTAAACTATGCTTCCTTAAATAAATACAATCATCAGCTACAGTGGGAATTATTTTCAACTAACTCAGTAATATCAGAAATGTTGATTAAAACCTGAATAACTAGTATCAAGCTCATGACTTTGAAACACATATTTTCAATTCTCAAGTTATATTCTCAAAAAACATTTCACCTGTTATTTATACTTACATAAAGGGGAAAAAATGGAATCAGTGATAGATTTTATTTCCTGGGCTCCAAAGTCACTGTGGATGGTGACTGCAGTCATTAAATTAGATGCTTGCTCCTTGTAAGGAAAGCTATGACAAACCTAGATAGCATATTAAAAAGCAGAGACATCACTTTGTTGATGAAGGTCTTATAGTCAAAGCTATGGTTTTTCTGGTCATGTATGGATGTGAGAGTTGGACCATAAAGAAGGCTGAGCCCTGATGTTTTTGAATCATGGTGCTGGAGAAGGCTCTTGAGAGTCCCTTGGACAGCAAGGAGATCAAACCAGTCAATCCTAAAGGAAATCAACTCTGAATATTCACTGGAAGGACTGATACTGAAGCTGAACCTGCAATAATCTGGCCACCTGATGTGAAGAGCTAACTCATTGGAAAAGACCCTGATGCTTGAAGATTGAAAGATCGAAGACAAAGAAGAAGGGGGAAGCACAGGATGAGATGGTTAGACAGTATCACTGACGCAATGGATGTGAATCTGAGCAAATTCCGGGAAGTAGTCATGGACAGGGAAGCCTGGCAGTCCATGGGGTCGCAGAGTCAGATGTGACTTAATGGCTGAACAGCAACAGTAACAAAATATATGTTTACATGTTTATATATATATATATCTATACACACACACACACAGTCTTCAGAATTGATTTTTATTTGAAATAATTATAGATTTATAGGATACTGAAAAAAAAATGAACAAGGAGGCACAATGTACCCTTCACACCGTTCCCCCCGACGGTCACCTCCAGCGTAATTGTGGTGTAATATCAAAACCAGGAAACTGACATCAGTACAGTCCACAGAGCTCACTGAGATCTCACCATGCTCACATGCACTCATTTGTGTCTGCATGTATGGCGGGGGCAGGGTGTGGCGGTTATAGTTATCTGAAATTGTAGCCATGTGGTGACCAGTGTAACCACAGTCAAGATGCAAATGCATTCTATCACACACCCTCCCGTCCCCATGTATAACTGCACCCACCACCACCCTTCCGTCTCCCTCTCTAACCACGAACAACCACTAATCTGTCCTCTTTCTTTACCGTTTGTTCTAAAACCACTAGATAAATAGAACCAGATAGCATACAACCTTTTGAGATTAGGCTTTATCCAAATGCATAACTCCATGAGATTCATCCAAGTTGTGTGTATAAACAATTCATTCCTTTTTATTGCTGAGTAATATTTCAAGGTGTGGATGGACCACATTTGTTTAACTATTCAGCCACTCAAGTATTTGGTTATGTTCCCAATTTGGGGCTATTACATATTAAGCTGCTATGAATATTCATTAACAGCTTTTTGAGTGACAGGTTTTCTTTCCTCTTGGATAAATGCCAAAGAATGCAATAGCTGGGTTGTGTCATAACTGCATATTTAATTTACCAGAAACTGATAACTTATTTTATGTAGTGACTATACTACTTTGCAGTCCCACCAGCAATATATGAGTGATCTAGCTTCTTCACAGTTTCCAGCCAGTATTGGATGCTGTCACTTTCTTTATTATAGTCATCCTGATAGATGTTTACATATTGAACATCTTTTCATGTTATGGTTTCTGTGTTATCTCTTTTGCCCATTTTCTAATTTCTAATTTATATAGTCTAGATTCAAGTCTTTTGTCAAATATAGTTTGCAGAAATTTCCTTTGAGTATACAACTTGTCCTTCATTCTTCTTCACAGAATCTTTTGCAGAGCAAATGTTTTAATTTTGGTGAGATCCAACTTACCAACTTTTCCTTTAATGAATCATGCCTTTGATGTCAAGTCTAAAAACTCTTTCCCTAAACCTAGGTCCTAAAGGTGTTCTACGTCATCTTCTAAAGTCCATTTTGTGTGAATTTTTATATACGTCTGAGGTTTAGGTCAAAATTCAACTGCTCCATCACCATTGTTGGAAAGGACAACCTTCTTCTATAAAGTTGCTTTTGAACCTTTGTTAAATATCACTTTGGCATATGTGTGTGGGTCTATTTTCATATTCACTATTCTATTTCAATGATCAATATGTCTATCCTTCTACCCAAACCCACTGAGTTATGGTTATATAATAATCACAAATATTGTAGAGGATGTTGCTTTCTCACTATTTTCTTCTTTTTGAAGATAATTTTATTAGCTCTCCTTGCCCCTGTGCTTTTTCCATGTATGGTTTAAAATAAATTTATCTATGTCAACAAATATCTTACTGGGATTTTGATAGGAATTGCATAAAACCTACACATCAATTTGAATTAATGTCTTATTATGACGAGTCTTCCAATTTATCAGATTTCTCCATTTATTCAGGTCTTTTATTTCTTTTGGGCTTCCCTTGTGGCTCAGTTGGTAAAGAATCCACCTGCAATGCAGGATTCATGGGTTCGATCCCTGGGTTGGGAAGATCCCCTGGAGAAGGGAAAGGCTACCCACTCCAGTATTCTGGCCTGGAGAATCCCAGTCCATGGGGTCGCAGAGTCAGACGCGACTGAGCAAATTTCACTTTCACTTTTATTTCTTTCATTAGTACTTTATAATTTTCCACATACAGGTTCTATGACTGTTTCATGAAGTTTATACCGAAGTATTTCATTTTCTTGGAAGTGAGTTTGAATGTTTTTATTTTAATCTCAGTTTCCATGTCTGCTATACCATATAGATATCTGACCGATTTTCACGCTGATCTCGTATCCTATGACCTAGAACTCATTAGGTCTAGGACTTTCTATGTGGATTCCTGGGATTGTCTCACAGATAATGGGGTCACCTACCATCCACCATGGCACCATCTACACTGCCTCTCCCTTTTCAGTCTGTATGCCCTCTCCTTTTCTTGCTTGCTTTGCTGAATTGAGCAGCAGAAGAAAGGTGAGAGTCTTTGCTTCATTCCTGATTTCAGTGGGGGAAGCAGTCCTTCACCAGTAAGCATAATGACAGCTGTAGTTTTTTGTATATTCTCTTTACAGATTAAAGAAATTTTCTATTCTTAATTTGCTGAAAATTTTTATCATGAGTGAATGTTGTATTTTTCAAATGCCTTTTCTGTCTCTATTGATATAGCATGTGCTCTTTTTTTTTTTTTTTTTTAGCCTATTGACATGGAATTACTGATTGATTTGTGATCACTGAGCCAGCCATTTATTTACCTAGAATAAATGACACCTGGTCATGGCGTAGACTTCCTTTCATACATTGTTGGGCTTGGAATGTAAATATCCTGCTCAGAATTTTTGTGACAGCGTTCTTGAGGGATTTTCCTCTTTGGCTTCTCCTTGTGTGCTGTCTTTCTCTGGGTTGATAGCAGGGCAAAAACAGCTTTATAAAATGAGTCAGGACCTGTTTCCGCCTCTTCTGTTTTCTAGAGGAGATTGTGTACTACTAGTATTTAATTCTTCTTTAAACGTACTCTACAATTCTCCAGCAAAATTATTTGGGCCCAGAGATTTCTTGTTTGAGGACCTCTAATTACAAATTCAATTTCTTTAGTCACTAATGAAATATTCATTCAACTTATCTGATTCACTTGGGTATGTTTCAGTAATTTATGATTTTTAAGAAATTGGTCTTTTTTGTTAGGTTGTTGACCTTATTTGTATAAAGTTGTTCATTTGTACTATTCACTCATTTTCCTTTAAATGAGTGCAAGATATGGAATGATAATTCCCGTTTCATTCGTGACATCGGTGATTTGTCCTTTCCTGTTACTCCTATCCACAATTTAGCAATTTAATCAATTTTTGGAAAACTCAACTTCATATTTGATCAGTTTTTCTCTACTATTTTCTTATTTTCAATTTCATTTATTTCTACTCTTATTTTTACATCTGCTTGTATATCTGCTTTGGGGTTTGGGGTTACTTTGCTGTGTCTCTTCTTGTTTTTAAGGACTTAGATTTGAGAGTTCTCCCTTCTTTAAAGTAAGCATTTAGTGCTATAACTTCTCATCTCAGCAGTGCTTTAACTATGTCACACAAATTTTGATAGGCTGAATTCTTATTGTCATTCAGTATTATGTATGTTTTTATTCCCTTTGAGACATCTTCTTGGACTTGTGGACTATGTAACAGTTTACTGTTTAATTTCCAAGTATTTGGAGATTTTCCTGTTGTTTTTCTGCACTGATTCCTAGTTTGATACCGGTGTGGTTAGAAAACTACATAACATGAATGCTTTTAAATATGTTGAGGTTTGCCTTATGACTCAGAACATGATTTATACCGTGGAATGCTCAGTGGGCACTTGAAAAGAACGTGTATTCTGCTGTGGTTGGGTAAAGTGTTCCTTAAATGCCAATCAATTCTTTGGTGCTCAGTTTTCTTTATGGCCCAACTCTCTTATCCATACATGGCTACTGGAAAAAACATAGCTTTGACTATATCGACCTTTGTCAGGAAAGTGACTTCTTTGCATTTTAATATGCTTTCTAGGTTTGTCAGAGCTTTCTGTCCAAGGAGCAAGTGTCTTTTAATTTCATGGCTGCAGTCACCATGTGCAGTGATTCCGGAACCCAAGAAAATAAAATGTCACTGCTTCCACTTTTCCTCCTTCTATTTCTCATGAACTGATGGGACCTGAGAAGACTCCTGGGAATCCCTTGGACTGCAAGGAGATCTGACCAGTCAATCCTAAAGGAACTCAGTCTTGAATATTCATTGGAAGGACTGATGCTGAAGCTGAAGCTCCAACACTTTGGCCACCTGATGCGAAGAGATAACTCACTGGAAAAGACCCTGATGCTGGGAAAGACTGAAGGCAGGAGGAGAAGGGGACGGCAGAGGATGAGATAGTTACAGAGCATCATTGACTGAATGGACATTAATCTGAGCAAACTTTGGGAGAACTGAAGAACAGGGAAGCCTGGTGTGCTACAGTCCATGGGGTTGCAAAGAACTGGACACGACTTAGTGACTGAACAACAACAACAACAAATGTCAATCAGATCCTGGTTGACTGAGGGATGTTCAGTTCTTCTGTATCCTAGGAGCCCATCCACCCATTTTACTTGGTAGTGGGTAGAAAATTAGCTCCCTGTTTGACCCTGCTGAAACCATGGGGAGGGAGGTATGCCGTTTCTGACTGGTGTTTGGCTGAAATTGAGCATGTATTATCAAAAAGTTTCTGTTTCTGGTAGCCAATCCTTTTCCTGATCATCTGGCTAAGAAGCTTTTTTTGGAGTTACTTTTTCTCTGTGTTTGTTGGTAGTTTTAGGCAGTAGGCTTTGCAATACACTCTCTGGAATACATGAAAGGCAAAAATAAGACCTAGGGATAACTCAATACCAAGTCATTGCCAAGTCCCGAGGTCCATAGGCAACTGACCTTCTTTCAACCTTCAGAATCTTCCCATGTTTGATTTTTGTGTTACAACAGGACTTTTTATTTGTAAGTGGGAAGACCAGAAGGAATAAAGAAAGACTACTCCACCTTGGCTGGAATTAGAAATCTGTTCAGAGGGTTTTAAGAAAAGCTTCATTTAATTCTTCCTTTCTGTTTTCACACCTTTTAGTTGCATTCTTGCTTATTAGCACTTCCACCAGAAGGAAGGCAAGGAAATGGAAGGAGCTAGAATTCAAAATCTTCCATTTGCTACTCATCAGTAACTCTGGAAGAGGTCCAGTGAAAAAAGAACTTGAAACTACTTCCTAACATGAAATTTTCAATAATCTCTGGATGTAGATCATTTATTCAAACCCAATACCTCAACTAACAGTAGAAGAACATTAAGGGCTTAGACCCCATTCCTTGCCTAGATACTGCCTTTCAAATGTTTTCTACATGAAATTGCTCACAGAACACTAAAGTTTCCCAAAGCTTGTTTATTTCAGATTTCATTATGATAGATTAACTTTTTTCTTAAGTTCTACTGATAATAATGAAGCATTTTGTTCTTTTTTCCCTCTAAAATTATGTTTTATAAAGTGCAATTAGCATTTTGGAATAGGGAAAATCTCTAGTTTTTCAAAATCTTTCTAGACTATGGAAAAGTCATGAACTACTAACGTTGAAAGTTACATGATGCATTTTTGTAAGAGTTTTCCAAAATCTGTGCATTTGTATTTTTCATTTTAGCAAATTAAAAAAAAAATTTTTTTTATGATAAAGCTATCCAGAATTCATTGGATTCCTTCCTTTCTTTCCTTAACAAACCACAGTTTACAATTCATGTTAATCAAATATTTAAAATATCATAACCTTTTGGGCTTCCCAGGTGACTCAGTGGTAAAGAATCCACCTGCCAAGCAGGAGATGCAGGTTCGATCCCTGGGTCTGGAATATTCCCTAGAGAAGGAAATGGCAACCCACTCCAGTATTCTTGCCTAGAATATCCCACATAGCCTGGTGGGCTACAGGCCATGGGGTCCCAAAGAGTGGGAGACAACTGAACAACTAAACAGCAACAGCAATAGCCTTTTAAATATCAACTGACAACACCGGCAACAATGTGGAAATTCAAGCTAGAAATGCACTGGAATTTATCCAGAACAACTGCAGATAGAAAGGTGCATTGTTGCAGAGTCTATGGTTTCCAATTCCTGGAAGAAGGCCAGAAGTAATAACAGAACAGTGATCAGATTCCCTTCAGTGTAAAAGAACTCTCTAGACATAGAAGGTCACAAAATAAAGGGTCTTAAACTAACCACCTGTCCACCTTCTCCTCTTAATTTGGAATCTGATGTTTTGACTCTGAATTTTCATCATATCCCAATATTATTCAAGGTATCTGGAAAAAAAAAATCACACAATATATCTAACTCATTACTGCCTATCTTAAGTGTCTGTGCCGCTGTGGATTCAGCATTCCAGTAACTGAAATTTGGTTATTGCACTAATTTCTCTAGGTTTTAAATTGTCAAATTTGTTCCTTTTCTAGCTAATTTCATATTTTTATTATTTTACGAATAAAAACTATGCTTTTGAACCACACTCAGAAAAGCTTATCTCCATCTCTAATTAACTGATAAACTATGTAAGCTAACTTTTAATTGGTACTTGACAAGAGGAGAAAGCACATATTAAATAAGGGCTTTTATCCAAGACAGCACCGCTGCTCCCCCTAAGAAATATAATTTTCTGTATAGAAAGGATGCTTTGAAATATTTTCCATAATTCAAACAACACAATGTCTGTCACTCTACCAGCAGACCAAGAAACTCTTAACACCCACTCTTTCTTTCTGAGACTCTCCTTTATGGTCCTATAGTTACCCAGGGTAAAAACAATGACTTTAGGGGATAAGAATCATGGACTGGGTCCCACCATCTCTCACTTGCACAATTACTCCCACCCACTCATTGTGTGCTCTCTGTTAAGAGTGTTTTAAATGGTTCCATATTTGCCCCACAGCTTTCTTTATGGTGATGGTCTCCTTGGAGAGAATAGATCTTTGTCCTCCTCTGGCCATGTCTATAAATAATAGAACAGGATCACTATCAATACTAATTTTTAACACATCCATTTATGGCTGATAGTATGGAATATATGGAAGTAAAAGGATACATAATATGGTCAAGGAAGGATATCAACAAGTGAAAAAACTTGAGACCAACAGAAAAGCAACAGAAAAAGAAATAAGTTAACACTGTACTAAGGATAAAAATAAACTGAAGTTGGGCAAACAAAGGGCTGATCAAGCTTATCATAATAAGAGCTTTGCTCTTAGATTCTGGGAGGCACCAGTATCAAGTCCAAACTCATCAGTCATCCAGGGCTATCACTTCTTTTGTTCTTGCACTTTCTCAGAAAGAACCCTAAATGTCACCCCTTGTACAAACCAAATGATGAAGGCCCTGATATGTACTGAGAACCTCAGATCTGCTCCACTTCCTTTTCCTGGAGCTCAGAAGATGTCCACTGACACAGCCCACAGGCTCTTTTCCCCAGATCCTGGAGCTAGTTCTTAACCTTAGCATCCCACCCACAGTGGGCATTAACTCCAGTTACCCTACTCTACCACACCCAGCAAGCACTCTGGAGCTACTGAGGGCTCCCATCCTAAAAAAGGACAGGGAGGACCAGGTGGTCATATAGCACAAGTGGAAGAAGAACAGAGGATGGTCATAGATTTAAGGCAGCTCATAGAGCCCTACATCCGAGGGCTCCAAACTAGGGTCATGTGAAAAAGGGAGTCTTCAATACATTATCAAAATTACTGTGCAAGACCATGAATAATCAGATACTAGAGAAAGAGGAAAGAGATGAAAATTATCTTCAGGATTGAGTGACAAGGTGGAAAATCACAATTTAGGAGGCTGGCAACCAAGATTTGCCATGCCACAGAGTGATTCTTAATTACCCCTTTTACACACAGTCCCCAGCACTTGCCAGCAAGGATATAGGCAAGGGCTACAGGTTGATACTCATCCCAGAGACATATAGTCAAGGAAAATGGCTCTAAAACAGAATTCAGCAGTTAGGGGTAGCACAGTTATGGGAAGCTTAGAGTGTCTCTTTTAAATACAGATCTTTCTTTTTCCCATATAAAGACTACAGGAAAGAACCTAACGGGGAGGAAGATATGTTGCAAAGCAAACAGAGAATGTGGGCACAGGAAAAGCCAAAATGCAGAGCACAGAGAGCAAGAATAACTTCTGATAGGAAGAGAAATACCTTCCTCTGAAAAAGATATGCAGGCAGAGCCCATGCGTCCTGCCAAACAGGAGGAAGTAAATCCACACTGTAATTCTCATTTGAGCTCAACTACAAGGAAAGATGGGAAGTGAGAGGGGAGGCCTTAAGGAGAGACAGAATGCCCTGCATGGTGAAGACAATGAAAGTTAAATAATAAAGTTATTGGGAGACTTCTTGTAGTCAGAGACCATTTCTCCTAGTTGGGTGACCAACATCGTTTTGAAAGCTGGGCAAGACCTAAACACAACCATGATGTTAAAGGGCTTGGAGAAACTTCAAATAGATTTCTTTGGCATCTGGAAGGCAAAGGTAGAACCAGTGCTTAAGGACAGGATGAATGAAACTAAACTGTTGACAGGCAGGAGACTGGGAAGGACAAGTGAGAGTGAAACGAGTCTTCTCTAAAGCAGATGGCAAAAGTGTGATCTTGATGTTTTTTTAAAAAAAGAAAAGATTAAAAAAATAAAGCTCAGGGGTAGGTGAAAATATTTATAAAATATGGTAGTGTTCCTCAATGGTTTTCACTGAGATGCTATTTCCGAGCATGACAGCAGAATTCAAAATTAGGGTAGTGAGGAAAATGGTTACCCATTGATCTCATAAACGATATGGAAAAATCCAAAATAAATTTAGACTTAAACTACCTTCCAATTAAATGTTAACCATCACTTAATTTTTTTTCTCTGCATCAGCGGACCAGACTTTGGATCAAATGAAATGATAATCTGATTTTTTCCTCATTAACTACAGAAAACAGTCACCTGAAATAATACTCAAGTAGGCAAAGTAAGTTAATATTCATTAAACAAAACCTCAGGTTTACCAGATGCACCCTTCACGTCAGCCTCACTGCACTCCTGACACAAGGCCCCGCACGCGCCAGGACCCAGGACTTGCCTACACTTACACAGCCAGCAGCCCCACACACTCAAACATCAGAAGGATCAAAGGTCTCCTCAGTTACAGGGATTAAACATGGGGCTACACTGCATTTGAAATGTACTGGTAAAATCTGGGCCTCCACATAAAAATGGAGGTGAAGTCCGATGTAAACAAGTAAAGTCTGATGCTATAAAGAACGATGTAGCATAGGAACCTGGAATGTTAGGTTGATGAATCAAAGTAAATTGGAAGTGGTCAAACAGGAGATGGCAAAAGTAAACAGAGACATTTTAGGAATCAGTGAACTAAAATGCAATGGAACAGGCGAATTTAATTCAGATGACCATTATATCTACTACTGTGGATAAGAATCCCTTAGAAGAAATGGAGTAGCCCTCACAGTCAAAAAAAGACTCCAAAATGCAGAACTTGGGTGAAATCTCAAAAGAATGAGCTCTGTTCATTTCCAAGGCAAACCATTCAATATCACAGTAATCCTAGTCTATGGCCGGACCAGTAATGCTGAAGAAGCTGAACACTTCTATAAAGACCTACAAGAACTTCTAGAACTAACACACAAAAAAGATGTCATTTTCATTATAGGGGACTGGAATGCAAAAGTAGGAAGTCCAGAGATATCTGGAGGAACAGGCAAATTTGGCCTTGGAGTACAAAATGAAGCAGGTCAAAGACTAACAGAGTTTTGCCAAGAGAATGCACTGGTCATAAAAACACCCTCTTCCAACAACACAAGAGAAAACTCTACACATGGACATCGCCAGATGGTCAATACCGAAATCAGATTGATTATATTCTTTGCAGCCAAAGATAGAGAAGCTTTAAACAATCAGCAAAAACAAGACCAGGAGTCGACTGTGGCTCAGATCATGAACTCTTTACTGCAAATTTCTGACTTAAATTGAAGAAAGTAGGGAAAACCACTAGACCATTCAGGCATGACCTAAGTCAAATCCCTTATGATTATACAGTGGAAGTGACAAATAGATTCAAGGAATTATATCTGATATACAGAGAACCTGAAGAACTATGGACGGAGGTTCAAGATATTGTACAGGAGGCAGTGATCAAGACCATCCCTCCCCCCAAAAAATGCAAAAAGGCAAAATGGTTCCCTGAGGAGGCCTTACAAATAGCTGAGAAAAGAAGAGAAGTGAAAGGCAAAGGAGAAAAGGAAAGATATACCCATTTGAATACAGAGTTCCAAAGAACAGCAAGGAGAGATAAGAAAGCCTTCCTCAGTGATCAATGCAAAGAAATAGAGGAAAACAAAAGAGTGGGAAAGACTAGAGATCACTTCAAGAAAATTAGAGATACCAAAGGAATATTTCATGCAAAGATGGGCACAAAAATGGACAGAAATGGTATGGACCTAACAGAAGCAGAAGATATTAAGAAGAGGTGGCAAGAATACACAGAAGAACTGTACAAAAAAGATCATGACCCAGATAACCATGATGGTGTTATCACTCATCTAGAACAGACATCCTGGAGTCCAAAGTCAACCGGGCCTTAGGAAGGATCACTACTAACAAAGTTTGTGGAGGTGATGGAATTCCAGTTGAGCTACTTCAAATCCTCAAAGATTTAAAGTGTTAAACTGTTAAAGTGCTGCACTCAATATGCCAGCAAATTTGGAAAACTCAGCAATGGCCACAGACTGGAAAAAGCCAGTTTTCATTCCAATCCCATAAAAAAGCAATGCCAAAGATTGTTCAAACTACCACACAATTGCACTCATCTCACACGCTAGCATATTAATGCTCAAAATTCTCCAAACCAGGCTTCAACAGTACATAAATTGTGAACTTCCAAAAATTCAAGCTGGATTTAGAAAAGGCAGGGAAACGATAGATCAAATTGCCAACATCTGGTGGACCACTGAAGAAGCAAAAGAGTTCCAGAAAAATATCTACCTCTGCTTTATTGATTGTGCCAAAGCCTTTGACTGTGTAGATCACAACAAACTGTGGAAATTTTTTCAAGAGATGGGAATACCAGAACCCCTGCCTGACTCTTGAAAAACCTGTATGTGGGTCAAGAGGCAGCAGACATGACATGGAACTGTACATGGAACAACAGACTAGTTCCAAATTTGGAAAGGAGTACCTCAAGGCTGTATATTGTCACCCTGCTTATTTAACTGATATGCAGAGTACATCATGAGAAATGCTGGGCTGGATGAAGCACAAGCTGGAATCAAGATTGCCAGGAGAAGTATTAATAACCTCAGATACTCAAATGACATCACCCTTAGGGCAGAAAGCAAAGAAGAACTAAAGAGCCTCTTGATGAAAGTGAAAGAGGAGAGTGAAAAAGTTGGCTTAGATCTCAACATTCAGAAAACTAATATCATGGCATCTGGTCCCATCACTTCATGGCAAATAGACGGGGAAACAATGGAAACAGGGAGACACTTTACTTTTTTGGGCTCCAAAATCACTGCAGATGGTGACTGCAGCCATGAAATTAAAAAACACTTGCTCTTTGGAAGAAAAACTATGACTAATCCAGACAGCATATTAAAAAGCAGAGACATTACTTTGCCAACAAAGTAGTCTAGTCAAAGCTTTGGTTTTTCCAGTAGTCATGTATGGATGTGAGAGCTGGACTGTACAGAAAGCTGAGCACCTAAGAATGATGCTTTTGGACTGTGGTGTTGGAGAAGACTCTTGAGAGTCCCTTGGACTGCAAGGAGATCCAACCAGTCAATCCCAAAGGAAATCAGTCCTGAATATTCATTGGAAGGATTGATGCTGAAACTGAAACTTCCAATACTTTGGCCACCTGATGTGAAGAACTGACTCACTGGAAAAGACCCTGATGCGGTGAAAGATTGAAGGCAGGAGAGGAAGGGGACGACAGAGGATAAGATGCTTGGATGGCATTACCGACTTGATGGATGAGTTTTAGCAAGCTCTGGGAGTTGATGATGGACAGGGAAGCCTGGCGTCCTGCAGTCCATGGGGTCACAAAGGGTCAGACATGACTGAGCGACTGAACTGATATAAAAACGGTCAACTGTGACCTCAAAGCCCCCAAAAATAATTTTTTTACAGTGTCTTAGGCTTGATTTCTGATAAAACTGTAGTACTCAAATACAAAAGTTATTTGGGGAACTAGAATTTATACTCTTTCATTCAAAACAGTGACCTGAAGTTGTGCTGTTCCTCATATATCTATTAGAATACCAAATATAAAATTAAGATAAAGTCAGTTTTTATATAATGCCAAATTACTGATATATTTTTCTTGTTAGATGAGACTGTGTTGGAGTCATGGTAAAGTTAAGAATAGTTTTGGGCTTTAACTCAATTTTGTGACCTATTGTTCTCTTTCCCTTAACCAAAAGATACACTTATTCGAAAATATTAGATATAAAACAGTGTTTAAGCAAATCAGTGGATCCAAAACCAAGAGATCGTTTCTTTAAAGCTACTTGGTTACGTATATCAAACAGCTTAAAAATATTTATACTATTTGACTCAGTAATCCTCCTTACTAAAATATTTCTCAAGGAAAATATGCATAATAATTTACACACAAAGAAATTCATCAAAACACTAGTGTATCAGAACAAGTAGCTAAACATATAATAGGATAATATGAATTATATTATTCAGTCATGCAAGAAAATACCATATAGTTCTTAAAATATCTGTGAAATATATTCAGTAGCATAGAAGTGTCTGTAACATAAAGTTACATCCAAAAGAATGATAAAAACTTATCCATACAGTATGTAAAATACACATTCACATTACATGTGCATGAAAAAAAAAAGACAAAAGAAATACATCCAAATGTATTTTTCTATCTGTTCTTAATTTTCTTGGTGGACAATTGTTTTTTTAATTTTGGAAAACAATCGACACTATTTTGTGAAAGCAGTGAAGGTGCAGTGAGTACCTAACTTCTCAACAGGCAGGCAGACTGCCATCCCCAGCCTTCTTTTCACAATATAAAGTCAGAGAACATTCCTGCACCCAATGTTAAGAACACGGCATGCTAACACAAAGCCACATGTTATACTGAAAACTCCATGGGTGTTGTGATCATTTACAAAGTTCACAGCTGGATAAGGGAGGATTTCTGCCTTCCTTCTCACTTAAAGCTTCTCCTTCCTACTTGTCACACCTAAAAAGAACGCTCATCAAAGTATCTGCTAAGGCCTGCAGCTCTGGTAACACCTGGGGTTTCAGCATTCTTTCTGCTCAGGTTGTAAAACCTCTTAGTGACTGTACTGTAGGTGGCTGCCCGAGGAGGATGATGGGCTCCACTTCAGGGACGCAAACACTCCCAGTGGTTCCACTTTTTTTCAAAGAAAAATATAAGAAGAATAGAAGTAAACAATTTAATTTTGCACAGTATAAACTGGAATGTATCTGCTTTTTAATTACATATGGCCAAATATCCCAGTATCTTGAGTATTTCAAGAAAAAAAAAAATCCAGTTTCTTGTCACACTTTTACCATTTCAATCCCATCTGTAGCTCCCTTATGTCTTTTCCATGCCGTCTAGTCCTATTCACTCTCCTCCAAACTGCTTTTCAGAACACTCTCAGTGTCTCCTCTTTTCTCATCCCGACCTTCACCGCCACCAACCCCCCACATTTGGCAGAGGCTGACGAGTACTGTCTGACTCACTCCTGGGCTCCAGGCAAGCACCCTCTCTTCCTGAGTTTCTGCACAACTTCACTGGCCGTGACAGCTTGCCAGAGCTTCAAGTCTGAAATGACAGAGGCAACATTGAACAGCCACGCTAAACTGGAGACACGTGGAAAAGCCCAGACTACTGTCATCGGGATCTGTGCTGCTGAGGGTTTCTTTGGTGGATGAGAGCAGCTGTACACTAATTAAGGCCCCTCTTAAATACCTGAAGTATCTCCAGTGAAGGTGACCACACAAAAATACGCTCATCAGCACAGCACAGGTGGACCAAAAAGTCATGAAACACAATACAAGAGGAATTATTAAGTAATATCAATTATTTTGAGAATTTAAAAAAAAGCAACATTCACTGCATTCTCCCCAGTTAGTTCCATAGCTAACTTACAAATACAAGATGCTTTGATAAGCCTAGAACTTTAAAAATTTATATAATACAGCTAATTCTGGACTGGTTTATCCAGTAGACATGTATGGATGTAAGAGTCGGACTGTAAAGAAAGCTGAGTGTCAAAGAATTGATTTTGAACTGTGGTGTTGGAGAAGATTCTTGAGAATCCCTTGAACTGCAAGGAGATCAAACCAGTCAATCCTAGAGGAAATCAGTCCTAAATATTCATTGGAAGGACTGATGCTGAAGCTCCAATACTCTGCCACCTGATGCTGCGAAAGACTGAAGGCGGGAGGAGAAGGGGACGACAGAGGATGAGATGGTTGGATGGCATCACCGACTGCATGGACATGAGTTTGAGCAAACTCCAGGAGATGGTGAGGGACAGGGAGGGCTGGCGTGCTGCAGTCCATGGGGTCGCAAAGAGCCATGGGGTCACAAAGAGCTGGACATGACTAAGCAACTGAACTGAACTGAATTCTGGACTAACCTATTAGAGTAAGTATCAATTAGATATAGCACTTCTTGCTGAAGCATCAAAAATATTGTTCTGCAGTACATACAAAATTGGGTCCCTGAAAAAAAAAAAAAAATTGGGTCCCTGACACTTTCCTTTTCTACCATGGTAACAGGCTCAATAGTCAGTGTGCTAGAATTCTAGCACGTTTCTCTTATATTTTAGGGTTTTGTCATGATTACTGTTCTCACCATTTCCATTATAATGTAGATAGTCTCGTAAATCTCTACAGAGGTGTGATCTAGAAGTACCCACACTTATCTGACACAGAATATAGTTCAGTAACATGTGAAACTGATGTGAGTCCTTCCTCTGGGTAACTGACAGTATCTATTAATACTGTAGCATGAGCCAATTCTGAGTTTCTATTTGCACATTATTGCATAATCTTGGGCAAAGCTTGGAATATCAGGAAATTGGATGACAATTAGTAGGTGCCTGCTTTCCTGTCAGCCTTTGTTTAACAAATTTCATTCCACTTTTCTCTGAATTAAGCTGGAGGAAATAAAGAGGACTGTCCTTAAGGGTTTTAAAAACAGAAAGATAACAGGAGAGAAATTACTGAGCTCATTTGTTGCTTGGAGTAGAGAAATTTTTCATTCAAAAATTCCAGAAAGATAAATGGAGAGAAAAACAGAAGGTAAGATCCCCATTTCTTACCTCATCGGGGAGATACCATGCAGGTTGGCAGCCAGGAGATAAGGAAGAGTATCAAGCCCCTTGTTTGACCTTTCCTCCCTAATCTCAGCAAACCAGCTGAGGTCTGGGGCCTGCGCCACCTGCTGGTCCTCAGAGCTGGTGCTACCCAAGGTGCAGTTGCGTTTAGAACAGGGTCTCCCCTTTTAATGCCTGACCTTTGCTAGTCCAGACTAGCTGCCATATCCCTCTTACTCTGGGAGAGAAAAAGAAGAAAAACAAAACCCTGAGGAACATCTATGTGTGGGGCTACCACTGTAGATAAACTATTTCAAAGTGATAAGTTAGAAAATCAGTTACTTACTATCTTTACTGTGCTATAATTTCTTCTAACCAGATACTTAGAGAAGGAAATGGTAACCCACTCCAGTGTTTTTGCCTGGAGAATCCCATGGACAGAGGAGCCTTGCAGGCTACAGTCCATGGGGTTGCAAAAGTCGGACACACCTTAGCAACTAAACCACCTACCAACCAGATCCTACAATCCATTATCAGCAGGATTCCACCTACGGTAAACAAATATGAAGTAAACACTGAAAATTACTAATTTTTTTGGTTATTGATTACGTCCAACTTTGAGTCACACTATACATTTTGATCTATATAATCTAAATAGGTAATTTCCTGGTTACATAATAATTGGCACATCCACATTTATACTCTTTGATAATAAAATTAAACAGTTTTATACATCTCATTTTGCAATCTGTAGTTCAGGCAAGCCCAAGTCTTTGCCCCTATATCCACACAGGCTTTCTTGCTTGGATTTTATGTATAAATAATTTTGTTTTATGTGAGGCAAGGAATCAAAAGGGTCCCCTGGTGGCTCAGCAGTAAAGAATCTGCCTGCCAAAGCTGGAGATGCAGGTTCAATCCCTGGATCAGGAAGATCCCCTGGAGAAGGGAATTGGAACCCACCCCAGTATTCTTGCCTGGAGAATCCCCTGGACAGAGAAGCTTGGCTGGCTACAGGTCCATAGGGTCACAAAGAGTTGGATATGACTGACGAAACTTACTTTACTTCACTTTTACTTTAGCATTAAGTGATATTTCCATATTGAGTTATTCTTCTTAGGTGATAATGGAAAGGTCATTCTTTGGATACAACTGAAGCATTTTAAGGGGCTTCCCAGGTGGCTCGGTGGTAAAGAATCCACCTGCCAAGCAGGAGACATGGGTTGAGCCCTGGGTAGGAAGATCCCCTGGGAAAGGGAATGGCTACCCACTTCAGTATGACTTGCCTGGAAAATCCCATGGACAGAGGATCCTGGCAGTCAAAGAGGTCAGATGGGACCCAGCAACTGAAGTGAAAGTGAAAGGCACTCAGTCGTGTCAGACTCATTGTGACCCCATGGATTACACAGTCCATGGAATTCTCCAGGCCAGAATACTGGAGTGGGTGGCCTTTCCCTCCGCCAGGGTATCTTCCCAACCCAGGGATCAAACCCAGGTCTCCTGAATTGCAGGCGGATTCTTTACCAGCTGAGCCACAAGGGAAGCCCCTCAGCAACTGAGCATGCATGCAAAAAACATTTTGACAGCCTGCTACAGTTTTCACTTATAAATTAGTAACTATAAATTCAACCCAAATAGTGAACATAAGCACGTCTGAAACCCAAAAATTAATGAGCCTGAGTGCAGACTGTAAATCCTACTGTTTATGGACGACACATCCCAGGCTTGCAGTGCACAGCACCAGTGACCTGGGGAAAATGGGCCACACTTTGACGGCATGGCTGCAAGCTGCCAGATGACCACCACTTGGATATCCAGTTAAACCACATGCAGTATCAAATGACAACAAGCAGGGGTCTCTGTAAGGCAAATCAAAGTCTCACATTTTCAACTGTTCACAGACTCATAAATCAGGGCTAGAAGAATCTATTTTAACATACTTGTTTAGAAAAAAAATGATCAGCTTGAAAACAATTGAGTCTAATGACTTACCAAAGTTAACAGAAACCCTTCTAGAATCTGAGAATTCTAACAACTAACTCTTTTCCACTGCCCAGGGCAATTTTGCATGTTAGACCCCCACAGCCTCTAAAGGTAAAATAGCCAGGAATATTGAGGAAATTACCCAGACAATTAAAATTCCAAAGAATTCACAATAATAAAGTAACATCTCAAGCTTTGAGACTAGTTTTTCAATCATAAACACAAGCTTTGGGGCAATACAGCATAACGATAAATAAAGCATGGCTTAGGAGAAAAGAATCTATAGATAGATAATATTTCCAAAATGATCTTTTAAACCAGTTCCCTGTGATTCTAAATGCCAGCAACAAACAAGCAAACAAATGAAACTCCTGACGCTTACAATCAATTAACACTTTTGCATCTCTTTACCTTTCTGAATCTACTTTGGTTTCCTCACCCCTTACCACCAGCCAAGCCCAGATCCCCAGTGGGGCCTCCACAGTGCTGAAAGCAATATTGCCCTCTTTTATTCCTGTGGTTCTGGAACAGTCCAGAAGATGCATTTGCCTTCTGGGCTATTGTCACTGATTATTCATGAAAATGGACAAACTCTTCATAGAAGTACAGAGAATTAGTCATACAGGGAATTTTAAACATGTCTTACTCAAGGGGATGTTAAATATTTATCACCAGAACCTTTCAACCAAAGAAAACCTTATTTTTCATATAAATGAATAACATAAATTATATAATATATACAGTATACTACATAATTTCATTATACACAATATATATTACAGACTATAATAAATGTTTACACAATATCATATATTCAAAGATACATGTCAACTCTCCCTAGTGTGAGAATCACAGCCCTGCCTGTCCTCCCTGCCACAGCCCCAAGAAGGAATCCCTAGCCTTCCAAAGCACCTGTCAAGCCCATCAGCCTCAAGGAGACATATTTTGTTCTCAAAATTAACCTACTGTTGTTGGCCCAAGAGTCTTTTTTGCAGACGGTAAAGAATCCACCTGCAGTGCAGGAGACCTGGGTTCGATCCCTGGGTCATGAAGATCCCTTGGAGCAGGGAGTGGCTGTCCACTCCAGTATTCTCGCCTGGAGAATCCCATGGACAGAGGAGTCTGGTGGGCTACAGTCCATGGGGTCACAAAGAGCTGGACACGACTGGGCGACTAATATACTTCCTCAACACAACCACCTCTGTTTCTGTATCATTTACTCTTATAATACAAGAAAACAAGGAGGCTTGAAACAGATCTTCCTTCAGTATGACAGACAGTATTATTATAGAAGAAAATCTCTGTTTTTTATCAATCTAATTATAAGAGATGTTTAATGTTCATTTTCATAAAATATTACCCATTCTCATATGCATTAGTAGAATTTTTTTTATCAAAATTGTGCCTTCTCTGCTGTTTGGACAAGGTCACAAAAAGAGGCTTTATTAATGCAGTAATTTTCTCAGTTAACATTCCTGGGGACTGGCTGTATTAAAAATCATTCTAAATTCCATGGGTTACGCCCACATTTCCTCAACTGTGTTCTACAGAAAACTTCATGAAGTATTACTAAGGTCCACCATCCCCTCACAAAGAAAAAAATCCCTAAACATGTATTTTAAATACTGAACTCTTCACCCCCCTCATGCAGATTTACAAAATCACTGACATATTAAAGGGCTTGACAATTCCTGCAGTAAAGAAACCTGTTTTATATCTCCAACATGATTTCCAATATAATTTAAGCAGAAACACTGATTATGGGGCACACATGAACATTCTATATAACAATGGTCTTTTCTTAATTATTTAATTGGAGGATAATTACTTTAGAATATTGTGATGGTTTTTGCCATACATTGACATGAATCAGCCATCGGTACACATGTGTTCTCTTGAGCAAGCATTGTTTTAGCCCATACCACAAGAAACTATATTCTCATAGGGAATTTTGGTGCGCAGGGCCGAAACAAAGGAAAATTCAGAAATGAAAACTCATTCAATGGCACAATCAACTACATCCTCACACAGAGGGTGAGAAATATCTGCAGAATGTTTAAGAGCACAAGAAGGAATATAGCACAATCAATCCTGCTCTTCATACATGCAGTTACTCCCAATCTCTTTCAAGTATGCACACTGCTTTGGAAAGGCAAAACATGGCATACAACAGTGGTGAGAAATTTTGCCGGGTGGGCGTGAATTTGTGTCAGCCCCTGCAATCACTCCAACACCACAGAAGGCTTCTTGGTCTATACCTTTGGAACCACTAATCTAGACCATAGGAATGGCACTGCTTTCCGTAATTTGGATGTCTTTTCTGTGACAAGTTCACAGGAATTCATATGTGTACAACTATGGTTAATTTCACGTGCGTGTGCACACTCAGTTGTGTCCAAATCTTTGCAACCCCGAACCCACCAGGCTCCTCTGTCCATGGATTTTCCAGATAAGAATACTTGAGTGGGTTGTCATTTCCTTCTCCAAGGGATCTTCCTGACCCAAGGATCGAACTAGTGTGTGTTGAGTCTTCTGCACTGGCAGGCAGATTCTTTACCACTGCACTACCTGGGAAGCCCTCTGTGCGCTTGACAAACACCAAGATAAGGGAATCTCTCCATGAAACAAACAGAAGATACAGTTTTACCACAAGGGTCATGTGTTACACAGATGCACTTAAAAGTATTCACCAAGCATATTCTACATAACAGGCACTGTCCCTGGTAACTAATCTAGTCTTTCAACCTGATATACAGACTTCTCTCTCAGATGGATTTTTAGAGCCATGATTGGGAAAAAAAATTCAATGATATTACAATGAATTATCATATTGTTGTCTCTTTTAAAACAATTTTTGGTTGGCATAGATTCACAGATTCACACACACACACAACTTGTAATGATGCATGATCCAGAAAACGTGTTCCTTCTACCCATTAAAGTTGACAGTTGTAAAGTCTAATAAAAAAAAATTAAATTTTAAAAGAAGAGTGATGTGATATTGAACTAAGTAGCTAACACTTCATATATATGTATCAAACACAATCAGAGTCATGTAGCTTTAAACCAGTAGATTTTGCTATCCTTTAAAGTCAACTCAAAATAAAACAAATATATTCATGTCATGAATCATAGCATGAGTCAGTAAATATTTTAGATAAAAGGAATTCTTTCATTATAGAACTTAAGTAAAATATGATGATGTAATAAAATGGATTCAATAGAATCCATACCTTCTCTCAGACTGATTGGAAAAGCACAAATTAGAACTTTTAAAGAGCTATGACATTCTCATATTTTAATCTTACTCCTATTCATCTGAAATGTTAGTTCCATGCATGCTAAGGTTTTTGTTAATTATATCAATGCTTCTGTGTAAAAATGCAAAAAGGGATACATGAGTTAACACTTACAAATGGTTTCTATTTCTTAATATAGTCTCCTGGTAACCAAGGATTAAGAGAATTCTACATCTCCCTCCACAGAGATCAGAGGCAAGCTCTCCATTGTGAGCCCTCTTGAATTGACAGGACTGAACAAATTGCCAAGAGATGAAACCTATTTCAGTCCTAGTCTTCCAAATTTTGCCGCTAGAGAGTCTTCCTAATGTCTGGCATGAATGGCCCAGAAGTAAACTGTGCTGAAAAGCTAGCAAACAAATGAAAACCACTACAGCTACACTGCACTGCTGAATAGGCATCAGAGGGAATGCAGAGCTTAATGAATCTCTGTATTAAGAAGAACCACCAAAACTTCCCTATCATGTAGGAAAGCTCAAGCCGCATATACTCCCAATTAGAGACAAAACTTTGAGCGTAACAAAGGCACCAGTGACTAGTGTTTGAAACACCTCCACTAATCCTTACCCAGGCTGTACATCACGGCTCCACCACAATGACTTCCCTCCTCTCCACACTGAAATCAGTGTAAAAGCTCTCCAGGGAAGGGGCTAAATGCTATAAAATACGTAACAGCTGAAGGTACTTTGCCTGCATGCTACGTCTCTCCAGCTGTGTCCGACTCTTTGGGACCCATGGACTGCAGCCCACCAGGCTCCTCTGTCCAAGGGATTCTCCAGGCAAGAACACTGGAGTGGGTTGCCATGCCCTCCTCCAGGGGTTCTTCTTGACCCAGGGATCCAACCCACATCTCTTACATCTCCTGCATTGGCAGGCGGACTCTTTACCACTAGCACTACCACTATACTGTGTACAATTATACAAATTCTGATTAAATTAAGTCCCCTAAAATAAAAACTATATATATCACATTTAGCCTGTAAAAGGTTCTTCTTGGTCATGAGCCCAAATTCTGGGATAAAAATATTTCATTGGAAAGCCACCTATTTATTCATGAATTTTATATTTATTCATTCATTCATTCTTCATTCATAGATGTTTCTTTCAACCAATATCTAATAGACACTAGTATCTATTTATATAGCAACTATTAGATTTTGGTTTTGCACTATGAAAGGGTGTTCTTAGACACACAGATCTGCCTCATGAGGTTTATAGTCTCAAGGAGGAGAAAAAGGGGGAAGAAAGAGTCTAAACAAACAAGCACACCAGAATCATGCTTACTTAACAGCAATCACTTGATAGTAACATCACTTGATAGCGATAAAAGGAAAGACTAAGAGCACAGAGAAGTAAACTGGAAGATCCACTTCAGATGGCAATGAAGATCATGGAAAAAGGTTAAACCTCATAAGGCCCTAAGAAAGCATTTTTTAATTGCTCTGTAGCACAATGAGGCAGAAAGAAACAAGATCAAGTCCCAGCTTTGTATCAACAGTAAATCAGAGCTGTTCCTAAGGCTATTTTTTCACCTGAACAATGGAGATGAGAGTAACATCTCCCTGTAAGATATAATTCACTAAGCCGATCATCAGGTTTGATGATCAAATATGCAAAATATCTGAAACATTTCATCAACTGCAAAATGCCATAAAGCTGTTGTTAGCTGTCATCTCCCTAAGTTATACCTCAATATGCATCATGAGAAAATTTTAAAGATTCACAATGGTCAACAGGCTTGATTTATTTAAACCAAATGTTCAGTAGGCTTCTAGCATGATGAGAGTATATATGATATGATACTTTAGGAGATACGGAGGACAGAGGAACCTGGCGTGCTGCAGTCCATGAGATCAAAAAGTCGGTCAGGACTCAGCAACTAAACAACAACCAGAGTGTTATGATACAGAACCCACAGGACAAAGAAAGGTTCTGCTACAAATGGAAGCAAAGAAGAGCTCTTACAGATAACAGACTTGACAAAATCAGATGCTGAACTCATACTGCTTTATTGGCAAAAATTATAAAGTTTTTAATATATAAATAAGCAGATTCGTGCCATTAATTCAAACCAAGTACTTACTTCTATGTGCAACACAACATAGGATCTACTGAGCCTGGCAAAGGCTCCAGGAAGAGGTTGCTCACAACAAGGCAATGTGTGGAAGATTCATTTTTTAAGAGATGTAGCAACATAAGCTTTACAACCTCCCTGAGGGGAAAGACAAAAAGCATCCTCTTTGCCTCCCATATCATTCTTTCTAATGTTAAACAGAAACCTCCTTTCATAAAGAGCATATTATGTAAGCGTTATTCTCATCCATCTCTTAAGTTCATTATATGCTTCCTTATCAGTGCCCCAGCATTGATGTTTAATCATAACTTAGGCACGAAACATACTCCCAGCAAAAAGTAATGTCCTCAGTAAACAGTTTTACCTCCTAAATGCAGCAACCTGGAACCAAATGCCAACATGCTCACTGGACCTTACCCCGGGAGTGCCTTTCATGTAAGAGGTTTTTCAAACCCAATTGGGTCAGAGAAACACTTCCTCCTTTCTGCTGAGTCATCCCTCAGCTTAAGTGATAATAAGAGCATTAGCACATTTCCAACATTTAAAATGCTAGTAACAATTCAAATGCGACTAACAATTCATATGCTAACTCTGAACAACGAAGCCAGAGCCTCTCCATAAAAAATCAGAAAGGGACGGTTTCCTAATACCAGTGTGGCTGGCTGTGATCGTATGGGTATCTTCACCTCAGTTTTCTGTGTAGAGCTAAGCCTTTGTGCTATCAGCCAGGCATCTTTGTGCCACGGGCATCTGAGAAGCCAGAGACTGAGTTACTGAGTATTAAGGGACTTGCCCAAGGCTAGAGGTTCCCATTGGTCCAGAAACAGAACCTGAAACTCCCAACCCCATCAGGCTCTTTGCAGCACAGCTGTGGGACCCCTGGGACTCAGCCTCTCTGCCTGAGGACCCGGCCAGGTCCTGGACACTGGGTGCCCCGCAGGCAGAGCAACTCTAGACTCTGTGGCACAGGAAGGGGAGCTGATTAACATAAATTTGATCAAAATGCCTAAAAGCTAAATTCTCCAGCTGATCCCAGCTCACTCAAACCAAGGTGACCTTCTCCTTTTCCCACTCTTCGGAAAACAGGAAAGACAGCGAGAATAAATGCTTATGTGTTGTGCACGTAAGTAAACGGCACCTATTTTACAGTAACGCAGCACCAAAGCTGCTTGCTGGGGTGTTCCAAAACCATGCTCTTACGAACCATACTCATTTTATACTGAGACACCAAAAAATACGTTGATTTTGAAGAGGAAAACGCAATCAATGAGGAAGGAATACAATACAACAAGCATAAGGGACAAATATACCTCTCATAATAACTAAACACAGCAGATTATATGTCACCTAAAAGGAACTCACAACTAAAACAAGATAACAGTTTATGATTTATATGCATGAAATAAAAAAAAATAATTCTATAGTTACATTTTCATGAACTATATAGTCCAAGGGGTTGCAAAGAGTCAGACACAACTAATCAACTTTCACTTCAATTGTTTTTTTTTTTTTTTTTAACAGAAGTGATACAATCTCTTATTACTTTATTTTTCAATTTAGAAGGAATTCAAGTCTGGGTACTATTTGATATTTTTTTCAGATACCAAGCAATACCAACAGGATTCAATTTTAATAATTTAATTCACTTCAATTTTAATAGATGAATTAAGTGCAGAAAATAATAAAGTTAAATCATAGAACATTAGCCTTTTTAATACTAGAGTTTGAATCTAGTTTTATACCCTCAATATTTGTTGATTAGTAGCTAAGTCACGTCTGATTCTTTTGTGACCCCATGGACACACCAGGATCCTCTGTCCATGGGATTTCCCAGGCAAGAATACTGGACCGGGTTGCTATTTCCTTGTCAGGGGGATCTTCCCAACCCAGAGATCGAACCCATGTCTCCTGCCTTAGCAGATGGATTCTTAACCACTGAGCCACCAAGGAAGCCCAATATCCTCAATACTTTAATACTTAATTAAGTATCTCAAGAAATTGAAAATGTATAGTTCCTTCTGAATTAGCAAATCAAACAATGGCTTATTCTAGTAATTCAAATTCAAAAAGAACTCATATGACTACTTTAAAATACTGTTCTTATTATCTGAACAATTTTTAAAGAGTTCCAGAACTACTTCACTCTCTTTCAGTAAAAAAAAAAAATTTAATTAAATTCTTCTAGTTTTATACTTTAACATTCCCTTACGTATCTTATATTTTCAGTAATTGTGTCCACTTATCTCTCCACCTATCTATTCAACAGGTTTATTTCACAGTTGGACCAGTGCTAAAATTTTAACATCAGAATTATAACACATGCATATAAAAGTTTTCAGTAGACAGTATACTTTCATATGTACAATCTCACTTAAAGAAATATGTAAACCAAATCTCAACAAATAGTTAACCATGCTTAGTTTTAAAAGATTATCTGAACATAATCTTTTAACAAGAGCTAAGAGAACAAGGGAAGTTATATAAAAGAAAATGATTTTTTGTTTGATTGCTGTCAAGTCAACTAATTTAAAAAAGTAAGAAGTGGAAAATTAGGAGTTTGGGATTAACACACACACTCCTATATATAAAACAGGTAAACAATAAGGACCTACTATATAGAACATGCAGCTAAATTCAATATCTTGTAATAACCTATAATGGAAAAGAATCTGAAAAAGAATATATATGTGTGTATATATATATGTATATGCTTATAACTGAGTCACTTTGCTGCACCCTAGAAACTAACAAGATTGCAAATTAACTATACGTCAATTTTAAATAAAGAAGTACACAAAAAGAAAAATTAGAAGCTTAAGAAAAATGGAAATACAAAATATCTCCATTATCAGTGAAACATGTTACAGCAAAACAATGTTAAATATTAAAATACTAAAATCCATTTTGATTGTTAATATAAAACACCAAAATACATCATGCTATATACATGTATATGTATAATGTATCTATTTATTTAATTCTTTGAGGTCAGAGGCATTCTTTGGAGGCATTACCTATACAACCATCAGTAGATAAAGACTGTTTTACAACTGTTTAAAAAGAAAAGTAACTATTTGCTTCATGTTCACCCTCAAAATGTTACTAACAAGAACATATCTGTCCCACCTTGAGATATACATGCTCTATATATCCTTATTTCAGATATTAACAAATCTTTATTTCACTAAAAATGTTTTCAAAAGCATATCTATGAAAATTTGAGAACAGTTTCAAAGAACCTTCCATGATCATTTACCCTGAATTTTCTTGCTAACTTTACTATTCTCACTCCATCTAAATTAACATTTTTGTCACAATACTCATCTTAAACCACAACTTAAATCATGTCAATCATCTGCTTAATAATCTTTACAGGCTCCTTAATTCTTGAAAATTAATTAGCATCTGAAATCCTTGGCAAGGCAGAGAAGATCCTAGGTGAACGGGGTTTGTCCTACTTTTCCAATTTCATCTTTTGAGTCTCTCCTCCACAATTTCCTGTCCTGCTGATCTATCTATCCATAGCTTTGCCAATTTCTTCTCTAACCCAGAATATCCTCCTCTGTCTATGCCAGTCACAATTCTATTCCCCCTACTCACACACCCAACTTAAGTGCCACTTCATAAGCTCTCTCAGAAGCTTCTCCTGTCAGAAGTCCTCTGTTTCTCCCTCTCCCCTCCCTCTTCCTGCCTCCTTCCCTCCCCCTTTCCTTCCCTCTCTCCCTTAGGGCAGGCCCCTTTCTTTTTTCATAACCTAACAACACTTAAGTTTTGTGTAACTAGTAAGGCAATTAAGGGAGCTTACAAATACAATGCATTGCTTTTAAGCAACGTGATTAAAAACATGGGTTTAATCTTATACTCACATACTCTGTTTTTCTCTATAAAATGTCACCTCCAAAATGATACTTAATTATTGCTATAAGTTTGAAGTTCCTTCAGTAAAAAATAGATCAAATATAGCAGCTATGACTATGAGCTCTGATTCTGATCATGAGGTATAGGAAATCAGATTTTTCTAGTGGATGTTTTTACCAATCCACTTGTGGAAGATATTTCAGATGCCAGCCAGTCCATCTGTCCAATAGCCTTCAATTTCCAATTTCATCAATTCCCAATTTTTCTTTACCATAAACTTATATAGAGAGAACCACAAAAATTAACATCATAAAAATGCAAAACAAAAGCCATACAAGTATGCTATGGTACATTAGGCATAATTACTGGCTTTGGTATAGGCACTTAAAGATTATTCAATATAATGGCCTATTTGTCTTCCTATTATTGTCTTCCTATTATTGGGTTCAGAGAAAACTAGGACATTTCAGTTCACAGTGCATGAAGTTTTTAAAGGTGCTAAATATCAGCATGATGTCTAAACAACTGGATAGCTAAGTTTAAAAATTCATTCACAGTAAACGTGTAATGATCTGCAACAAGACATTCTCTATTCCCTGGCTGTTTTAACACTGTACAGAGTTCTTCAAGTGCCACATCAGTATGTTTTCTTCATTATTTGACATCCAATATAATAATTTTTGACATAAAAATCCCCTAAATAATCTATTAACTTCTATACAAAACTTTCTTCTCTATGGAATATGAAGTTCCCAATTAAGGAAATCACAGATTACAGAGTATATCTTGAACATGTTAACTTGTTTCCTTAATGTCATAAGACATACTTTTGACAGAATGATTTTTCAAAAATTTAAAAAAGTAAAACAAATGTGATGTTTTTAGTGTAATATATGTAAAGTTTCTTCCTCATGCATTATTATTAACAATTTATTTATTTATCTGTTTATTATTCATATTTGAATATAAATGTCCTTAGTGATATACATTGAAAGAAAAGTACTTTTTAAATCCTTTAGGTTAAGAGTAAAAAATTAATTAACAGTAGTTTCGTGCAGTCAAAAATTTCTTCCTACAAAATCCATACTAGTGTATGCCTTTAAATATATCTTGCTAAACATCAATTTAAAGTCATGATTTTAGTTTATTGGTAAACATCCACATTTCTATGTTATTTACAATGTTTCTCAAAAAACTGCCCATAAAACATCTGCTTGAAAAAAAAAATATGAAGCACTAGTTTTAAATACAGAGATCCCCAAGATTCCACTTCACACTACTGAATCAGAATCAGAGCCTGGGAGTAAGCATTCAAAACAAGTTCGCCCATGTGACTCTGATGTCCACCAGACTTGAGAAATCCATGGAGTCTCCCTCATGCCTCATTATATTCTTGGTGCTATATTTTAGCAAGAATAGTTGCCAAACGATTTCTTCCAAAATAAAATATTTTTTTTCCAAATTCTCATCCTCTAAAGTGTCACTCAGAAAATGAAACCTGTTTCCAAAACCCCTGGTCTTTCAGTTCAATCAAAAAATGAAAGGGGTCCTTTTTCTCCTTATTCCGTGTTGTCTTAAAGGTTCCTGAGGAACACTGTGACACCCACTTCACACCTCTGGACAGACAGGGACCTCCAGCTTCCACAGGTCAGAACACAGAATCTCCTCGCATTAACACAGCCCTAAGTAACACTCGGTTACCTAGCTTTCCGCCCTCCCTGAAGAGACGGCCCGCAGGCGGCCCAGACCCTCCAGCACGGTCAGCACCTCAGACAGAGCCCGGCGGCTCGAGCCCGCCCTCGGAAAAGCCACTGGACTCAGGAAACCGACCCGAGACAGCGCAGGACACGCCGACCACCGCCCTCCGCGCTCTCCAGCGGCCAGCACCTCCTCCCCCGAGGAAGCAACCCTTGAGCCCCTCTCACCCAGAATACAAGCTCCCCCGCCACTGCGCTCTCCTCCCCCGCTCCCCGGCGCCTGTTGCTAAGGAGGCGAGGCCACTCCGGGCGGCCTGGGCACCGGGGGGCCGACGGCGGGACGGGCCGGGAGCTCGCGGGCGGCGGGGGTGCCCAGCTCCGGTGAGCCCGGACCCCTTCCCACCGCAGGAAAGGCGCGCCCTCCGCGCGGCTCCGAGCCGACGACTGCTCAGCGCGCAGAGGCGCGCGGAGCGAGGCGCGCGAGCAGGCGGAGGCCGGCGCGGCGAGGACCGCTCGGGTGGCCCGCCCGGCCAGCTCGGCCCGGCAGCGCAGGCCTCCAGCCCGGTCCCGAGCCCGCCGGCGGGCCCGCGCGGCGGGGCAGAGGCTTGGACCCGGGGAGGGCAGGCACTCACCATGTTGACTTCGGAAACCATGTCTATGCTGGCGATGTCGATGTTCATCCCCACGCAGACCGGGGGACCTGCGGAAAGTGCACGACACGGCCGTGAGCCAGGCTCGGGCACGGGCTGCGGCGGCCCCGGGGCCCGGGAGCCGCCGAGGAGGGGGAGCCGGCCGAGCCCTCCCCGCGCGGCCGCAGCTCGGCGGCAGCGGCCCCGGCCTCCCTCCTCCGCCCAGGCCCCTGCGCGGGGGGTCGCGCAGCCCGCAGCGGCCGCGCACAGCCTACTTACCCCCGAAGTCCGGTCTCAGGCGAATGTCGTAGCCTTTCAGCAGCTTGTCCACCGTCTCCTTCACAAAGGACATGTTCCCGGGATCGTTCACGCTGCGGGAGGGGTGGAGGGGGGGAGAGAGAGCCGGGTCAGGCGGCGGCTCGCCCGCCCGTGCCCGGCGCGCACACCCGCGCACCCTGCCAGCCGCCCGGCCCGCTTCCCGGCAAGCCAGCCGCGACCCTACCTCTGCGCGCAGCACACCACCGCCACCAACACCGGGGCCGAGAAGATGCCGAAAAACCTTCCTCCCGCAAAGCCCCACATCCCTCCGCCGCGCCCCGGCACGGGGGAGGGGGCGCCCCGCCGCCGTCGCGACCCGCAGCCGGGGCTGCTCCTGCTGCCGCCGCCGCCGCCGCCGCCGCCGCGCTGGCCCCGAGCGGAGGAGGGCGCAGGGGGAGGGCCGGGGAGGCGCGCGCGCGAGGAGGAGCGCGGGCGCGGGCGCGCGGCGAGGGCCGGGGCGGGGCGCGCGGGCCGCCGCGCTGCGCGCCCAGCCGGGCCCCGCTCCCGAGCCCGCGGGGCCCCGGCGCCCAGCGTCCCCGCCGCCTCGGTGACTGCGGAGCGAGACCCGGGGCTCTGCCGGCCCGGCGCGCGGGCTGCAGCCGCGACCGCGCGGCGCCGGGCAGCGCCAGGGGTGGGCCGCGCCGCCAGCCGCGCTGGGCCCCCAGCCACCCGCGAAGAAGGGGACGGTCGGTGACGGCGACGCGGGCAGCAACGGCGAAGGAGACGCTCTCCACTCCTCCCGAGACGCCCCCGCTCAGCCTGCTCCCCGGCCTGGCCCTTTGGCCGCGACCCCCGTCCGGCGGCGGTGCAGGCCGAGCCCGCGGCGGCTGCGGAACGCCTCTGCCCGCAGACCTGCGCTGCAGCGCGGGAGGCAGGACGCCGGGCCCGAGGGAAGCCCCTGCCTCACCTGCGGGGCTCCGAGCCTCGCGTCCCCAGGGTCCAGGAGAGCCAGATGGGCAGCAGGATGGCCGGGAGCCCAGAGCACATGGCGCGGCGCCTCTGACCTGACACGGGTGGGCTCCACTCTCCCCCGCAGTCACTGAACGTCTAACGGCGATACGGGGATCCCCGCTCCCGCCCCCACCCGCGGGTTTTCCCGCCTGACCCATCCTGCCGGTTGCAAGGCGGCCCGATTAATTATTTATGCAATATAAAACTATTTTCTTAAATTGGTTCCTTCAACTATTTCTCTCACTCTCACCCCCCTGAACATTCCATGTGAGCACTCCCTACCTACTCACATAGATACACTTAAATGAGTGTTAAAGAGAAGCCCAGATAAGCAGGCTGGCTTTATTATCAGAAGCTAGAGTCCGCATCAGACATGGAGACCCTGTACTATCATTCCGAGGAATGGAAAGATAGAATGCCTTTTCTGGCGCAGCCCGGAGCTGTCCGTGGTTCTTAACATCAGACTAGGAACCTCGTGTTCTCCATGACCGGACCGCACCCTCTGGTTCTCATTTTAGAAGACCTCCAGCACCTTGGCCAAGAAACTGACAGATAAACACCACGGTCCACCCTGCGCTGTGTATCACCACTGTGCTCCTGAGGAATGTTTGCTCCCCCAGGGTCATAGGTTGTAGATTTTTCTTTAAGAACTGTGTGCTTCAGACTTCTAATATTAAGGAAGATGATTACACATTCCTACTTGTGGTCAACCAACAAAACCTGCAATTCAAGTCCATTTGCTGCTTGATAGACTTCCTCGGGTCATTCCAAGACCTAAATGCTGCTTTTCTGTATTTTTTTTCTACAAAGCTTATGATTTTCTTTTCTATTGTCAAGACTTTATATAAGTAAATATCTCAATCTAGACCCTGGATCTCAAGTTGGCATGTTTCTGGAATTAATTTTAAACCTATTGCCTTTTATAAAACTCAGCAATTTCCTGAAAGGTTGGTAGTAAGATAGGTTAAAAGATAAAGTTGGGCTTTTCTGGTGGCGTAGATGGTACAAGAATCCACCTGCAATACAGGAGACCTGGGTTCCACCCCTGAGTTGGGACGATCTCCTGGAGAAGGAAACGGATACCCATCCCAGTATTCCTAGCTAGTGAATTCCATGGACAAAGGAGGCTGGCAGGCTACAAAGAGTTGGACCCAACTGAGCGACTAACACACACAAGAGATAAACTTAGCTTCCTAATTATTTTGTGAAGAAATCTAGTTTTCAGAATAGATACAAAATAGATACAAAATACTTTGCATTCTGTTTCCTGTTCCTGTGCAATGCAATTATCAGGAATATTAGATTAAATCTGTATCTGCACCCTTCCATATTCATGTGTCAGTCTGTTTCTCCTGTTTGCATTCCTCCTTTAGAGGAATGCCCCAGTGAGAATTACAGCTATAGAAAATAAACAGTGAGAATAAGGTGCTTGAACACAACATAGCAAGAGTGATCCCCCTTTCTATTAATATTATTTTACATGTTCTAAAACGTGAAAACCACATTACAAGTGTTATTATCATCCAACCACGTACCACCTCAGATCTTGGCTTCAACCAGTCTCTGAGTCTCTTGACCTATTTTTCATCCCAGCTGCTGCCTCACCATGCAGTTCTACAAGAGTTCCGATCAACTTTACATGGGAACATGTTCTCACCCATCACCACCACCACCCATCCACATTACTTTTCTCTTACCTTGCACCTTCAGGCTTCTCAGCAAAGAGGTCCAAGTATAACAGGACCTACTCAGTACTTGCAAATGTACAATCTGAAATGGTGGTAGAGTTAGCCATCCATGTGGTGGGCCTTAGATGAATGGAAGATGGGAACCAGGGGAATAAATGATTCACCCTCTTTTTCTCCCTATGAAATGTCCTGAGATAACATGGCAATTCCTTTCTTTTCCCTCTCCTTGCGTGCCTGGATCTCCTTTACCTTCACTCCTTTTTCAGCAGTATCACCCACCCTAGAAAAGCAATAGCACTTCATTTTGCCTTAGGATATATTTTCTGGTGAACACAGGGTACATCATAAGCCCACTGGCAAATTAAATTAATTAAAATTGTCACCTAAAATGCAGTCTTTTTCCAGTATGGTACTGGCGTAAAAACAGAAATATAGACCAGTGGGACAGCATAGCAAATCTAGAGATAAACCTACACATCTATGGTCACTTAATCCATGACAAAGGAAGCAGAAATATAAAATGGAGAAAAGAAAACCTCTTCAATAAGTTGTGCTGGGAAATCTGGACAGCCATATGTGAAAGAATGAAATTAGAACACTCCCTAACATCATGCACAAAAATAAATTCAATTAGATTAAAGACCTGAATGTAAAACCAGGCAGTATAAAACTCTTAGAGGAAAACATTGGGAAAACACTCTTTGATAAAAACCACAGCAAGATCTTTTTTGACCCACCTCCTAGAGTAATGAAAATAAAAATAAAAATAAATAAATGAAGCCTAATTAAACTTAAAAGCTTTTGCACAGCAAAAGAAGCTATAAACAAGGTGAAAAGACAACCCTTAAAATGGGAGAAAATATTTTCAAATGAAGCAACAAAGGATTAATCTCCAAAATATATGAATAACTCATGGAGCTTAATATGCAAAAAATAAACAATCCAATCAAAAAATGGACATCTCTCCAAAGAAGACATGCATATGGCCAATAAACACATGAAAATATGCTCAACATCCCTCATTAGTAGAGAAATGCAAGTCAAAACTACAGTGAGGTATCACCTCACACTGATCAGAATGTCTATCATCAAAAAATCTACAAAAAAATAAATGCTGGAAAGGATGTGGAGAAAAGGAAACCCTGTTACACTGTTATTGTTGTTTAGTCACTAAGTCATGTCCAACTCTTTTGCAACCGCATGGACTGTAGCAGATGGATTCTTTACTACTGAGCCACAAGAGAAGCTCTTACACTATTGGAGGCAATGTAAATTGATGCAGCTGCTGTAGAGAACAATATGGAGGTTTCTTAAAAAACTAGACATAGACAGCAATCCCACTACTGGGCACATACACTGAGAAAAATCACAAGTCAAGAAAAAGACACATGCACCTCAGTGTTCATTGTAGCACTATATACAATAGCCAGGACATGGAAGCAACCTAGATGTCCATCGACAGATGAATGGATGAAACAAGATGTTGTACATAGATTCTTTACCACTGTACCACCTGGGAAGCCACACTGGAATATTGTGTGTGTGTGTGTGTGTGTGTGTGCTCAGTCATACAGTCATTTTCAACTCCTGCAATCCCATGGACTGTAGCCCACCAGGCTCCTCTGTCCATGGGGTTATCTGGACAAGAAAACTGGAGTGGAGTATATTTTCTCCTCCAGGGGATTTTTCCAAACCAGGGATTGAACCTGCAACTAGATGTCTGTTGCATTGGCAGACTGATTCTTTACCACTGAACCATTTGGGAAGCCCACTGGAATATTAGTCAGCCATAGAAAGGAACAAAACTGAGTCATGCATAGTGATGGGGGTGAACCTTGAGCCTATCATATGGAGTGAAGTAAGTCAGAAAATGAAAACCAAATATTGTATATCAATGTCTACATATGGAATCTAGCAAAAATGGCCCTGATGAGCCTATTCACGGGGCAGGAACACAGACGTAGGTGTAGAGAACAGACTTGTAGACACAGGGCAATGGAAAGGGCAGGACAAATTCAGAGAGTAGCACTGACTTATAAACACCACCACGTGTAACCTAGAGAGCTGGCAGGAAGCCCCCGCACAGCTCAGGGAGCTCAGCTGGGGGCTCTCTGATGACCTAGAGCGTTAGGATGGGGAGTGCGCCAGGAGGGAAGCTCAAGAGTGAGGGGATATGTGTGTACATATGGCTGATCCACTTTGTTCTACAAAAGAAACCCGAACAGCATTGTAAAACAAGTATATTCCAATAAAAAAAGAAGAAGAAAATGCAGTCTTTTTCTAATGTGGAGACAAAAATCTAAGGGAAACATTGTGATAAGTGTACACTGGTATAGTCAAGATACAAAAGTTGGGCAAGCAACCCCTGGCTGCCTTCTTGTCTTAGCTTCCCCAACAGCCTTCTGGAGGGTTGAAGGAAAACGAAATCCCAGGTAACTCCATCCTTCTATTCTCTTGTCAGGATTCCTCAAACCAAGAATATTTTCATACTTTTACTATATGGTGCTAACATACTAGCCAAATTGGCAGGAAAAATTTGATTCAATTCTTGCTTTCATTTATTTTTTTTTTAATTTTTTCTTTTTTTTTTTTTCTTTTTTTTTATTAGTTGGAGGCTAACTACTTCACAACATTTCAGTGGGTTTTGTCACACATTGACATGAATCAGCCATAGAGCTACATGCATTCCCCATAATTCTTGCTTTCATTTATTTTCTACAGAAAGAGAAAAAGGTTTCAGGTTTTAGGAGTCTTACAATGGATAAATTTTCATGTCAGAATAAAATGGAGATGAATGTCATTTTGTTCATAATAAGGTGGTTTTAAACAGACTAGAATAACTTTTAAGGATCCTTGAGGTAAGAAGCTATGGCAAACTTAGGCAGTGTATTAAAAAGCAAAGATATTACTTTGCCAACAAAAGTCCATATAGTCAAAGCTATGATTTTTCCATTAATCGTGTATGGATGTGAGAGTTGGACCATAAAGAAGGCTGAGTGCTGAAGAATTGATGCTTTCAAATTGTGGTGCTGGAGAAGACTTTTGAGAGGACCTTGGACTGCAAGGAGATCCAATCAGTCAATTCTAAAGGAAATCAGTCCCAAATACTCATTGGAAGGACTGATGCTGAAGCTGAAGCTCCAATACTCTGGCCACCTGATGTGAAAAGCAGACTCATGGGGAAAGACCCTGATGCTGGGAAACATTGAAGGCAAAAGTAGAAGGGGGTGGCAGAGGATGAGATGGTTGAATGGGATTACTGATTCAGTGGACATGAATTTGAGCAAACTCTAGGAGATAGTGGAGAACAGAGGAGCCTGGCATGCTGCAGTCCATGGGGTTGCAAAAAGTCAAACACAACTTAGCAACTGTAGAAGAACAACAAGGTAATAAACTGGGAACGGAGACAATATGAAAAGCATCAGACTTCCCAGGTGGTGCTAGTGGTAAAGAACCTGCCTGCCAATTGAGGAGACATAAGAGATATTGTAAAGTAATTAGCCTCCAACTAATAAAAGTAATTGGGAAAATAAAATAAAGATGACAAGAAAAAAAATAATGAAAAAAAAAAAAAAAGACAGGGGTTCGTTCAATTGCTGGGATAGGAAGATCCTCTGGAGAAGGAAATGGCAACTCACTCCAGTACTCTTGCCTGGAGAATCCTATGGACAGAGGAGCCTGGTGGGCTACAGTCCATGGGATCACAGAGTCAGACATGCCCGAAGCGACTTAGCACACAGCACACACATGATCACTTTACCTTACCCATGTTTGTGAATTTGGGGTAACCAAAAGACCTTCACCAAACTGTTTTATTCATAGTTGCCTGTTACTTATAGAGAATCAAGTTGTCTTCTTAAACAGTATCAAAGTTTCTGACAAATTATTTTAAAGCCCTTTAACTCAATCAGTTTGAGGTATGACACATGAAATTGAAAGTTAAATGTATAGTTAGATGATTTTTGAAAAACGTATAGATCAATGTATATTTTTATCATCCCCCAAATTCCCTCGTAATACTTTAGCTTGCACGCCATTCCAGATCCAGACAAGCACTGACGTAACTTCTTCATTATAGATTTTTTTGTCTGTTCTAGCATGCCATATACCCACTCCAGTGTTCTTGCCTGGAGAATCCCAGGGACGGGGGAGCCTGGTGGGCTGCCGTCCATGGAGTCGCACAGAGTCGGACACGACTGAAGTGACTTAGCAGCAGCAGCATGCCATATAAGAGGAATTCCACCATATATGTTATCTTACGACTGGTTATCTTCCTTCAATATGTTTCTGAAATCCATCTTTGTTGAAGATGTATAGTTTGTTTTGTTTTACTGCTGGTTAATATTCCATTGTGTGGCTATTCCACAAATTGTTTATCTATTAATCTTTTGGTGAATCTTTCTCTTAATAGTTTAGGATGACATGAATAAAAAGTCATATGTGCAAGTCTTTGTGTGGGAACTTGGTTTCATTTCTCCAAACTCACCCACCCGGGGCAGAGAACAGAAGCAAGAAGAACTACAACCCTATAACTTGGAGAAGGAAGACCTCAAACACAGTAAGTTAGACAAGAAGAGAAGACAGAGACATATTGTGCAGATAAAGGAAAAAGATAAAAAGCCATATGACCAAATAAACAAAGAGGAAATAGGCAAACTTCCTGAAAAAGAATTCAGAGTAATATGTAAAGATGATCCAAAATCTTAAAAAAATAGAATGGAGAAAAATGCAAGAGTCATTTAATACCTTTAGCAAGAATCTAGACGGAATAAAGGATAAATGAAATAAATGAAATAAATAAAATAAATAAATAATAAAGAAAGAAAGAAAGAAAACTAAAGAAGAAATAAAGAATAAATAATAATAAATAAATAAATTAAATAAATAATAAAATAAAATAAAAAAATACTAAAGAAAGAAAGAAAAATAAAGAAGAAATAAAGAATAAATGAGGCAAACAACACAATTACTGAAATTAAAAATATTCTAGAAGGAATCAAAAGCAGAATATCTGAGTCTGAAAACAGATAAGTGAGCTGGAAGAAGGAATGATGGAAATAACTGTTGAAGAGCAGAATAAAGAAAAAAGAATGAAAAGAATTGAGGACAGTCTCTGAGACCTGTTGACTAATATTAAACACACCAACATTCAAATTATAGTAGTCCCAGAATGAGAACAAGAAAGGGTCTGAGAAAATATTTGAAGAGATTATAGTTGTAAACTTCAGTAACATGAGAAAGGAAATAATCAATCATTTCTCTTAGGTAAATATCTAGGAGTCAATGGCTGAATCATACAGTGGAGTGCATACTTAGCTTTATAAGGAACTGCTAACATATTTTCTTGGATTGGCCAAAACCTCGGATTGGCCAAAAAGTTCATTTGAGCTTTTCCTTTTCCCTAATGGCTCAGCCGATGAAACATCAATCCACCTGCAATGCAAGAGACCCAGGTTTGATACCAGGATCAGGAAGATCCCCTGGAGAAGGGAATGGCTACGTACTCCAGTATTCTTACCTGAAGAGTTCCTTGGACAGAGGAGCCTGGTGGACTTCCATCCATTTGGTCATAGTCAGACACAATTGAGCGACTAACACTTTCACACAATTTTTTAACATCCTATGGAAAAACCCCAATGAACACTTTGACCAACCCAATAACTGAAGAATTTTAAATTTCATCAATAGTTTATGAGAACTGTGGCTATTTCACAACCCCTCCCCATTCAATCCTGAAAGTATACAGTGGATATCTCATGAGATTTGAGTTTGTATTTTCCTGATGACATGTAAACGTATTTTATTTGCATACTGGTCATTCATATCGTCTTTTTTGAAAATATAAGATTTTTCCCATTTTAAAATTGCATTCTTACTCTTTTTAATGAGATGTAAAAGATGTTTATATATTTTAGATACAAATCCTTGTAAAATATATGCAATGTGAATAATTTCTCCTATTTTGTGGCTTTTCTGTTTGCTTTCTTTGATGGTGTCCTTTAAAGAAATGAAGAATTTAATTTAATTTAGATAAAGTTCAGTTGAAGTTCAGTTTTATCAACCTTTCTCTTGTATGAGTCAGATTTTTGTTATCTTAACTAAGAAAAATTTTACCTAATCAAAAGTTAAGATTTTCTCTGTGTTTTCTTTAAAAAGTTAGCATTCATATTTACACCTTTGATATACTCTCAGCTAATTTTTTGTGGTTATTTAGATAAGAATCAAGATTCTTTCCTTCCATGTGGATGTCCAGTTGTTTCAACATAATTTGTTGAAAATATTGCTCTTTCGTTCATTGAGTTACTTTTACATTTTTGTTGAAAAATCAGTTGACCTTATATGTATGGGTATATTTGGGGCTCTGTTTCATTGACTTGTACATGTAGTCTTTCACCAGTTCCATGTTGTTCTGATTAATGTAGCTATAGAGTAAATATTGAAAACAGATAACATAAATTATCCAACTTTTCTCTTCTTAAAAAATATTTTTGACTGAGGGTTTTTTTTTTGCATTTTCATAGATATTTTAGAATAAGCTTTTCAATTTCTATAAAGAAACTTCATGGGATTTTAATAAATATTGGTAAAATCTATAGATGAATTAAGGTAAAATTTAGATCTCAACAGAATTTAATCCTCCAAGCTATGAAAATTCTATATGTCTCTATTTATTTAATTTTCTCAGAAATATAGGTTTCAGTTTAAAATCTTGCATGTGATTCAATAAATATATCTCAATTATTTAATATTTTATGCTGTTATAAATGCTATTTTTAATACTTTGTTACCCAACCATTTGTTGGTAGTATATAAAACTATAATTGATTTTAATATATTGACTCTGAATCCTACAATCTTGCTCAATGTACTGTTATAAATACCTTTATCAATTCATTAGGATCAATCCTACAATTTTTTCATATAGATATTTTTTACTTCTTCCTCTTTCTAGATACTATGTAACCAATGTGAATAGAAGTGCTGAGAGTGGATACTCTTGCTTTATTCTAATATTAGGGGAAAATATTCAGAGTTTGTTTTTTTTAACCATTAAATATGGTTATTTTTCTTCTGGTCTCTCTACCTTTTCTCTTTGTCCTTTTTTGCACCTCTCTGAAAAGTTGTCTTAAGAGTAGGGTTGTACAGGACATGTATCTGGCATGAAATGGGGAGCCCAGGCACCGTGAGGAGTGTCTCAGGGTCCATAGCTCAAATGGATTAAAAAAAGCATCTTCGGGGGCGCAAAGCTGTGTTTGGATGTCACCACTGCAGCAAAAGTAAGAAGGGTGTTACTGGAGAAGGACAGACTGGCATGGGTGTCAGGGCCCATGGGAGATGAGGAAGGCACTGATGTCAACAAGGCCACTTCTGTGACCTCAGAACTAGGGCAAGGTGAAGCCACATCCCAGTGGTCCTTGGCTTCACATGGCAGGAAGGATCTCAGCAGGCAGGAGAGTGTCTAGGCATGCAGACTATCCTGAGTGTGGCTCTAAACCCAGGCAGGATGAGGTGGGCATCCACATGTGGTGGGCCAGCCTGGAATAGGGAATCAGAGCCCAAGATCCTATTAATAGCACTGTGCAAGGGGGGAAGCTGTGTGCACCTGTGTGCTGGGGCAACCTGTCATGGAAACTCAGCTTGAGAAGAGGAAGGAGGGCATCCACACCCTGAGATGGCCCCAGATGGGGTCAGAACCTGGTCAGGGAGAGAAAAAATTGTGCAGGGTAGTAGCAGCAGCAAGAGATTGATTATACCTTGGAGCACTTACCAAATGAGTAAATATATTAGAGATAATGGAAGCCAGACTTCTCTCTGCTGAAGATGGATGTACAAATATTAAGAGGGAGAAATAATCCCTGTGGTGTAAGACTGCAGTCAAAGATAAGTACAAATATGTACATACACATATATGTGCATACACATACAAATACTATATATATATATGTATATTTATTTTCTGTACACCTACATACATACACATACTTAAATCCTCAAGTTCTATCCACCCAGAACACCTAGGAACAGTGGCAGCCCAGTAGAAATCGGCATCCCCTGCACCCAGCCATGGATCGTATGTATAATTTTCTAACTAAAAGGAACCATCAAGATTGTGGGAGAAACATCAATAACCTCAGATATGCAGATGACACCACCCTCATGGCAGAAAGTGAAAAAGAACTAAAGAGCCTCTTGAAAGTGAAAGAGGAGAGTCAAAAAGTTGGCTTAAAGCTCAACTTTCAGAAAACTAAGGTCATGGCATCCAGTCCCATCACTTCATGGCAAATAGATGAGGAAACAGTGGAAACAGGGAGAGACTATTTTCTTGGGCTCCAAAATCACTGCAGATGGTGATTGCAGCCATGAAATTAAAAGACGCTTACTCCTTGGGAGAAAGCTATGACCAACCTAGACAGTATATTAAAAAGCAGAGACATTACTTTACCAACAAAGGTCCATCTAGTCAAGGCTATGGTTTTTCCAGTAGTCATGTATAGATGTGAGAGTTGGACTATAAAGAAAGCTGAGTGCAGAAGAACTGATGCTTGTGAACTGTGGTGTTGGAGAAGACTCTTGAGAGTCCCTTGGACTGCAGTCCATCCTAAAGGAGATCAGTCTTGGGTGTTCATTGGAAGGACTGATGCTGAAGCTGAAACTCCAGTACTTTGGCCACCTCATGTGAAGAACTGACTCATTGGAAAAGACCCTGGTGCTGGGAAAGATTGAAGGCAGGAGAAGAAGGGGACGACAGAGGATGAGATGACTGGATGGCATCACTGACTCAATGGACATGAGTTTGAGTGAATTCCGGGAGTTGGTGATGGATAGGGAGGGCTGGCGTGCTGCAATCCATGGGGTCGCAAAAAGTCAGACATGACTGAGCAACTGAACTGAACTGAACTGAACTTGAAAAGGAACCATAGCTTTTTGGGAAAAGGGCTGATTCTTTAGATGGACAAGGAAAGCATAAGGTGAGATTGAAATATCTTGTGCCAGAGAAGAGGAAATGTTTAAAGAATGATGGGGATGTGTCAAAAAGACACAGAATCCAGCTTGAATGTGTTTGCACTGCCCAATTCTGGGGGAAAAAATGAGCCTAAAAATTAATAATGACAGTATTGGACTACAACCCATAGGAAAAAAAACCAGGAAACTTTGAGTTAATACATAGTAATGAGTCAATTAATTAATGAAATGTTTAATCACAAATAGTATATTACATAGCTTTTAAGTACATTCACCTCAAAATACTAATTATGAAGAGGAAATTTTGCATTATATCTGGCAGACATCACTGTAATCAAGGGATCAATATGAATAAATTAAAGAATTAAATCAAAATAATGTGTCCCATGATACAACACATTGATAAAAATATTGTATCTGTTCTGTGATATGCCTAACTGAGATGTATAACCTGAATGCAATCATGAGGAAACATCAGACAAATTCCAAATGAGACTTCAAAGACAAGCCACCAACCCCATAATATTTAAAAGTGCCAAGGTCATCAAAGTCAGGAAAGACTGAGAAATGGTCCCAAGCTGAAAGAAAATGAAGTGTCAGAGATTCTGAATGCATGTATGATTCTGAACTGTAAGAGAAACTAATGAGGCAGTTGGCGGATCTTGAATGGGACCTGAAGATTGCAGGGTAGTGATTTAATATCTATTTCCTGATTTTGATGTTTGTATTGCAATTACATAAGAAAAACTCCTTGCATGTGTAAAAAATACTCAGTTGTTTTGTGGATGATAGTAAGCTTCTTACACACAGATGGTTGTGAAGTCCTTAAAATTTCTCTGCAAGTTTAGGATGGCTTTACATTTTTTTAAAAAGAGTTTTCTCTAGGTACCTTTCAACAAACAGATGAAGAAAAAATGCCTTCCATTCCCAGTTTATGGACATTTTATCAAGAATGAAGTGGAATTTTATCAGATGTTTTTGTTGTTGTTACGTGTCCATGGAGTTAATGATATGTATTTTCTCCTTTATGGTTTTAATGTGGTAGGTGAATGATTTTCAAATGCTAATCTTTGCATTCCCAGAACTTGCTCATGTTGCTAACATTTTTTAATATCTCAATGGATTTGACGTCTTAAGTTTTTGAAGATTTCTATCTATGCTCATGAGTGTTTGCTGTATAATTTCCTTTTCTTGTCTGTTTTTAGTTTCAGGGCAAAATGAGGCTACAACATGCTTCCTCATCCTCTTAAGTTTTGAAAGTTTTTTTGTACAATAATTATCATTTCTTCTTTAAATATTTTCCAGAATTCATCAGCCAAACCATCTTCCCTTGGAGTTTTCCTTTTTTTATGTTTTTAATGATAAATAAAATTTATTCAACAGGCATAATGCTATTTAGATTTCTATTTCTTCTCATGAAAGTTTTGAAAAAAAAAAAAGTTTTGCTAATGTATGTATTTTGAGAAGTTTCTCCATGTCACCTGTCAAATTTAGTATCAAAAATGCTTGTAATTTTCCTTTGTTATAATTTTGAAGTCTGTAGTATATGTAATTATGAAAGTGAAGTCGCTCAGTCGTGTCCGACTCTTTGCAACCCCGTGGACTGTATCCTACCAGGCTCCTCCATCCATGGGATTCTCCAGGCAAGAATACTGGAGTGGGTTGCCATTTCCTTCTTCAGGGAATCTTCCCGACTGAGGGATCAAACCCAGGTCTCCCACATTGCAGGCAGACGCTTTACCCTCTGAGCCACCTTATACTCTGTCTTTATTTCCTGATATTGGTAGTTTGTGTCTTCTTGTCTTTTCTCGATAAGTCTACAATGAGATTGGTTGATTTTATTAATATTTTCAAAGAATTTGCTTTTGGTTCCATTGATTTTTCTTTATCACTTGTCTGCCTTATATTTTATTAATTTCTGCTCTTACCCTAATTATTTTCTTTCATCACTTACTTTGGATTTACTTTACTCTTCTTTTTCTGGCTTCTTTAGATGGAACCTTAGATTATCGTTTTTTTTTTAGTTAATAAATAGCACATTTATTTTTGTCCTCATGCAACTGAAACCTTTTACTACTTAAGGTTACCAAAAGTATTCTACTTACACCATAAATGCCAAATGGAAAGAATTTAAACTAGGGATGGTATACATGCATTCTAGGTATAACTTGAGAGAATAATACATTCATTAACAATGGCCCAAAAAATCTATGAATTTTACAAAAGCACCATTAATTTCTTCGTGTGAATCACCTTCCTAACATTGATTGCATAACAGTGCTGACTGGATATATGAAAGAGATGGCAAAATACTCACTAGAATAACCTGGGTGTGATGAGAGGCAAACTAAAATGAAGAATTGTTTTAATGTTTTAAGACCATAAAATAGGAAATTGATATAGTTTTAACTGTTCAAACCCAAAGTAGTTTTATTATCATACCATTGTCAATTCTCTCTTTATATATTTTTATATATTACATATTTATATATTTTTTATATTTTATATATATTTGTTTTATATACTTAGGTGCTCTTCCAAAATCACTGCAGATGGTGATTGCAGCCATGAAATTAAAAGACACTTGCTCCTTGGAAGGAAAGTTATGACCAACCTGGATAGCATATTAAAAAGCAGAGACATTACTTTGCCAACAAAGGTCCGTCTAGTCAAGGCTATGGTTTTTCCAGTGGTCATGTATGGATGTGAGAGTTGGACTATAAAGAAAGCTGAGCACAGAATTGATGCTTTTGAACTGTGGTGTTGGAGAAGACTCTTGAGAGTCCCTTGAACCGCAAGGAGATCCAACGAGTCCATCCTAAAGGAGGTCAGTCCTGAGTGTTCATTGGAAGAACTGATGCTGAAGCTGAAACTCCAGTACTTTGGCCACCTCATGCGAAGAACTGACTCACTGGAAAAGCCCCTGATGCTGGGAAAGATTGAGGGCAGGAGGAGAAGGGGACAACAGAGGATGAGATCGTTGGATGGCATCACTGACTCAATGGACTTGGGTTTGGGTAAACTCCGGGAGTTGGTGATGGAGAGGCCTGGCGTGCTGTGGTTCATGGGGTCGCAAAGAATCGGACACGACTGAGTGACTGAACTTAGTACACATATGTTAGCAAGTGTAAATCCTCTTTCTGTATTGATCCCTTTTATATTTTATAATGCCCTTCTTTGACTTATGTTACAGCCTTTGTTTTAAAGTCAATCTTGTCTGATAGGAGTATTGCTACCCTGCTTTCTTGTCCTTTTTATTTGCATGAAACATCTTTTTCCATCCCCTTACTTTCAGTCTATGTATGTCCTTAGCTCTGGAGGGCATCTTTTGTAGCATATGGAAGGTCAGCCAGGCTATGTCTTGATTGAAGACTTTCATCCACTGACATTTAAAGTAATTATCCAGGATTATTGTCATTTTATTACATGTTTTCTGGTTGTTTTGTCATTCTCTCTTCATTTCTTTTTCTTTTGTTTGTACCATCATGGTTTGATGATTTTCTTTAGTAATATGCTTGGATTCCATTCTTTTGGGATTTTTTTTTTTTTTATCTATTGTAGGTTTTTGATTTGTGGTTGTTAGGGAAATTAAATAGTCTTGTTTAGGCTTCAGAGACAAAGTGTAACAGTCCTCTGACCTTGCTTCTAACCTTCCTGGACACTGCCCTGACAGTGAGTTCCCTGACTGCCTGCTAAGTAACTATAAGTATGTAAGTAAGTATACCTAGTGTAAGTATAAGTATATAAGTAAGTAAGTAAGTATACCTAGTACGTGCAAGACCTGTGGCACCATAGAGAAGATAGGGGACAAATCTTGAAATTGTTGAGGCATTGGAGGGGCCCTGGCCAACCAAGCCCCAGGTTTAACAACATTTCAAGTATCATAAGACAAAACAAACTGCATTAACGTGAAACTAGAGCTGCTATTTGCTCACAGATTGATGATAATACCAGTTTGCTTCCTGGGATTATAAGCCAGAACCCCAAACTGCAATCTCTGAAGTCTCACCCATGGAGTGGACACACTGCCTGGGACCTTTTCCCAATGGGGACTCCAGATGTGCTGCATCACATGACTTCCCAGTGCTGTTTGAGTCTGGATGTTGCTCAAAACCCAATTTGGTGATGTATCCTCTGCAAAATAGATGTTTCTATTTCTCTTTTTTTTAATGTTAGTATGCTGAAAGTAAGCTAGATAATTATCACAATAAATACTGGTGTTATTTATTTGTATATAACGAGTGGCTTATTTTGTCAACAAATCCTTTGAACCGGAGATGAAAGTAAAAGCATTCAGCAAAACAGTGGTTATCGTATGTGGTTCACATATGGTGGTTCACATATGTTAACCTTTAACTATATCTATTTGCTTTAAACTCATAGCCATTTAAAATCACATGTACTCTAAACAATATACATTGTTATTAAAACTTCCTTCCTCCACATTTTCTGTTTTTAATGTCATATTTTACATCTTTATGTTTATCCCTTAGTTGTTTACCTTTGGCATAGTTACTTTTACAAGATTTTGTCTTTTAATTTATATACTAGCTTATTTAAGTGGTTGCTCCCCAGTCCATTCTATACAATTGCCTTTCTCGGTGGAATTTTCCCTTTCCTATAGATTATTATTTTTTTTATTTTATTTTATTTTTTTGTTTTTTTTTTGTTTTTTTTTATTAGTTGGAGGCTAATTACTTCACAACATTTCAGTGGGTTTGGTCATACATTGATATGAATCAGCCATGGATTTACACGTATTCCCCATCCCGATCCCCGCTCCCACCTCCCTCTCCACCCGATTCCTCTGGGTCTTCCCAGTGCACCAGGTTCGAGCACTTGTCTCATGCATCCCACCTGGGCTGGTGATCTGTTTCACCATAGATAGTATACATGCTGTTCTTTTGAAATATCCCACCCTCACCTTCTCCCACAGAGTTCAAAAGTCTGTTCTGTATTTCTGTGTCTCTTTTTCTGTTTTGCATATAGGGTTATCGTTACCATCTTTCTAAATTCCATATATATGTGTTAGTATACTGTAATGTTCTTTATCTTTCTGGCTTACTTCACTCTGTATAAGGGGCTCCAGCTTCATCCATCTCATTAGGACTGGTTCAAATGAATTCTTTTTAATGGCTGAGTAATATTCCATGGTGTATATGTACCACAGCTTCCTTATCCATTCATCTGCTGATGGGCATCTAGGTTGCTTCCATGTCCTGGCTATTATAAACAGTGCTGCGATGAACATTGGGGTGCACGTGTCTCTTTCAGATCTGGTTTCCTCAGTGTGTATGCCCAGAAGTGGGATTGCTGGGTCATATGGCAGTTCTATTTCCAGTTTTTTAAGAAATCTCCACACTGTTTTCCATAGCGGCTGTACTAGTTTGCATTCCCACCAACAGTGTAAGAGGGTTCCCTTTTCTCCACACCCTCTCCAGCATTTATTGCTTGTAGACTTTTGGAGAGCAGCCATCCTGACTGGCGTGTAATGGTACCTCATTGTGGTTTTGATTTGCATTTCTCTAATAATGAGTGATGTTGAGCATCTTTTCATGTGTTTGTTAGCCATCTGTATGTCTTCTTTGGAGAAATGTCTGTTTAGTTCTTTGGCCCATTTTTTGATTGGGTCATTTATTTTTCTGGAATTGAGCTGCAGGAGTTGCTTGTATATTTTTGAGATTAATCCTTTGTCTGTTTCTTCATTTGCTATTATTTTCTCCCAATCTGAGGGCTGTCTTTTCACCTTACTTATAGTTTCCTTTGTAGTGCAAAAGCTTTTAAGTTTCATTAGGTCCCATTTGTTTAGTTTTGCTTTTATTTCCAATATTCTGGGAGGTGGGTCATAGAGGATCTTGCTGTGATTTATGTCGGAGAGTGTTTTGCCTATGTTCTCCTCTAGGAGTTTTATAGTTTCTGGTCTTACATTTAGATCTTTAATCCATTTTGAGTTTATTTTTGTGTATGGTGTTAGAAAGTGTTCTAGTTTCATTCTTTTGCAAGTGGTTGACCAGTTTTCCCAGCACCACTTGTTAAAGAGGTTGTCTTTTTTCCATTGTATATCCTTGCCTCCTTTGTCAAAGATAAGGTGTCCATAGGTTCGTGGATTTATCTCTGGGCTTTCTATTCTGTTCCATTGATCTATATTTCTGTCTTTGTGCCAGTACCATACTGTCTTGATGACTGTGGCTTTGTAGTAGAGTCTGAAGTCAGGCAGGTTGATTCCTCCAGTTCCATTCTTCTTTCTCAAGATTGCTTTGGCTATTCGAGGTTTTTTGTATTTCCATACAAATTGTGAAATTCTTTGGTCTAGTTCTGTGAAAAATACCGTTGGTAGCTTGATAGGGATTGCATTGAATCTATAGATTGCTTTGTGTAGAATAGCCATTTTGACAATATTGATTCTTCCAATCCATGAACACGGTATGTTTCTCCATCTGTTTGTGTCCTCTTTGATTTCTTTCATCAGTGTTTTATAGTTTTCTATGTATAGGTCTTTTGTTTCTTTAGGTAGATATACTCCTAAGTATTTTATTCTTTTTGTTGCAATGGTGAATGGTATTGTTTCCTTAATTTCTCTTTCTGTTTTTTCATTGTTAGTATATAGGAATGCAAGGGATTTCTGTGTGTTAATTTTATATCCTGCAACTTTACTATATTTCTTTTAGGATAGGTTTAGTATTGATGAACTCTTTTAGTTTTTATTTATCTGAGAAGTGTTTACCATTCCTTCTATTTTAAATGATAAACTTTCTGGGTAGAGTATTTTAGACTGCAGGATTTTCCCTTTCAGGGCTTTGAATATGTATCTTGTTACTTTCTTCAGGCCTGCAAAGTTTCTGTAGAGAAATTTCCGTTATGGCCTTCTGGGGTTCTTTTGTATGTGACTCTTTGTTTTTCTCTTGCTGCCTTTAGAACTCTCTCTTTAGCTTTTGCCACTTTAATTATGATGTGTCTTGGGTGGGCCTTTTCATGCTCATCCTGTTTGACCCCTCTGTGCTTCCTATACTTGAACGTCTATGTTTTCTACTTTAAGATTTTTTAGCCATAATTTCTTTAAATACATTTTTGTTCCCTTTTTTTCTCTCTTCTCCTGAGACCCCTATGATACAAATATTGGTATGCTTAATATTATGATAAAGATTGTGTAAACTATTTTCATTTTTTAATTTGCTTTTCTTTTCACTGTTCTAGTTCTAATTAGATTAGAGGATTTCCATTATTCTGTCTTCCAGATCACGTATACCTTCTTCAGTAACGCTTGGTATGCTATTCACTTTTTCTAGTGTGTTTTTAAAATTTCAGCTACTAAATTTTTCATTTATGGTTTTTTTTAATATTTTCTGCTACTGCTGCTAAGTCACTTCAGTCGTGTCCAACTCTGTGTGACCCTATAGACTGCAGCCCATCAGGCTCCCCCATCCCTGGGATTCTCCAGGCAAGAATACTGGAGTGGATTGCCATTTCCTTCTCCAATGTATAAAAGTGAAAAATGAAAGTGAAGTCGCTCAGTTGTGTCCGACTCTTAGCGACTTGTTAAAATATTTGCTGTTTATGTCAATTCTTTTCCCTAATCCATTTAAAACTGTATAAACAATGTTTTGAATTTTTTGTCTGATAAATTGTGTATATCTGTTTCATTATTTATTCTTTCATTAGTATTCTCTTGCTTTTTCAACTGAGAGCATTTCCTCTGCCTTTTCATTGTATGTAACTTTCTCTGCCTCTATAGATTTAGGTGAAATAGTTGCCTATCGTGGTCTTAAGGGGTGTTCTCGCATAGGAGTGTCCCTATAGACTGTGTGCCCAGGGTCCCTGGGGGGGACTGAATTTGATGGGGCCGCCAGTTAGGTTTTGCCTCCGGGTGTGCTGGCAGCTGCCACTTTGGTAGGGGTGGGGCTGAAGCTGGAGGGCGCATCGAGCAGGCTCCTTGTGTGCGACAGGACTGCCTCTCTGGTCAGCTGCTGTCACCACCCTGCTGGGTGTGTGGTCTGAGCCCATGTTACCAAAGTGGAAACCCTGAGGGTCAGGCTCGAGCTGGCTCTATTCCCTCCTCTATGTATTTTACTTATATCCTATGAGTATTACCCTGGGGGCTCACGGTGAATGTGTTCCCTTTAAATGTGTTTTTTCCCTCTTCCTTTACTGAGACCTTCTTCCCAAAGGAGGGGAGTGCAGAATCAAGTGGGACCTGTGCGCTGACAGGGGTCCTATGCCTTGCCTGTGTTTAATTCTGCAGCTCCGCCCAGACACAGCCTACAGTTGCATCCTTTTTCTGTGCCGTGGCTGCCCCAGATCTAGCGTGGTGCTGTGGCATGGAGCGAGCAGGTAAGAGTCTTGGCTCAGCTCGGGTACACAGCAAGGCAGCCACAGGAAGCCCAGCAGCCACACTGCCGTCAGAGACCTGAGCTGGTTCGGGGAGCCTGCCTGACAAACACCAACAGTGGCCACTTCCGCTGCACCTGGGCTCGACCCCAAGACCAGGTCAACCCTGCTTTCAAAGGCTGAGCCTTTTCCCACATTTTGACCACCTTAGATCCAGTGCCACACTATGGAATGATGTGAGTTAGGTCACGGCGTTTCCTCAGCTCAGGCTGGGGAGCAGGGCAAGGTGGCCATAGAAAACCCCGACCCTCCCTGCCCTGCCAAGGGGCAAGCAGCACCTGCACAGTCCTCACGAGTGTCATCTATGCTTCTCCAGCTTTCCTGTCTTTCCAGAAGCCTCCAAGGCACTGAGGGGCTTGTCTCCTATGTGTAAGACATCCAGTATGTGGCTTGAGCCACTCACCCCCTGGAGTGGCGGTCTACCTGTCTTTTCCCAGACCAAAGTCCCAACCCAATCATTTTTCTCCCCTTCCTACCCAAATACACATGTATCATTCTTGTAGCCTTGGTTGCACAGAAGTCCATCTGCAGATTTCTCATCTGTGGACATCTCAATAGTTTTCACTGAGAGTTGTCTGCTTATGGATATGTTTTTTATGTGTTTATTTGGGGAGGTAAGCTCCACATCGTTTTACTCTGCCATCTTGATCTATTCCTCCCCAAGTTTCCTTCTTTAAAAGAGAATATACTTTTGTAAAAAAAAAAGTAGATCTGCTAGTTACAAATTCCCTTATTTTCCCTTCATCTGAGATTGTCTTGATTTCTTCTTCATCCATAAAGGGTATTTTAACTAGATAAAGAATTCAGTTGATAGTTCTTTCAGCACTTGGAAAGTACTGCACCATTCTCCTATGGCCTCCGTCATTTCTGACAAAAAATTTTCTCTCAGTTGAATTGTTTTCCTTTATTCACGGTCTGTCATCTCTTTCTGGGTGCTCCCAAATTTTTTTCTTTGTCTTTAGTTTTCAGAAGTTTGATTATTATGTATCTTTCTATGGATTTCTTTGAGTTTATCCTATAGTGAATTTGCTCAGATTCATGAATGTCAGTTCATGTGTTTTACAAATTTGGGGGTATTTCAGCCATTTTTTTTTTTTAATACTTTTTAGCTCCAGTTTCTTTGGAGCTCTGGAGTCCTGGCAGTATGATTGCATGAATGCTATATCTTTTGTTATAGTTCCAAAGGCCCTTAAGGTCATGCTCAGTAATTTTTCTTTCAGTTTATTTTCTCTCTGCTGTTCAGATAGTTTCCTATCTACTTTCCTCTGTCCCCTACACTCTGCTGTTGAGCCCATTCACTGAGTCTTTTGTTTACATTATTTTTCAACTCTAAAATGTTCATGTAGTTTTCCTCTATATCTTCTATTTCTTTGCTAAGACTGTATTTTTTACATATATTTCAAGTGTGTTCATAGTGCTTATTGAATTTTTACAATGGCTTGCTTAAAAGTTTTTGTTTGATAATTCTAACATCTCTGTTATCTTAGTGCTGGCATCTGTTTATTGTTTTTCTCATTCCATTTAAGATCTTCTTTGTCTTGGTATGATAAATTGTTTTCTATCAAAACCTGGATGCTTTGTGTATTATGTTACAAACATCTGGATCTCTTTGAACTCTTCTGTTTTATCTAGCATCCTCCAATTCCACGCTGGTAAAAGCCTGCCTCATTACTTCCAGATAAGGGTAGAAGTCAAGTCTGTTCACTGTGTTTTCATTGACTCAAAAGGAGAAGAGACCCCTTACTGGTTGACGTGGGGGCTTCAGGATCCCCCGTAGACCTCCACTGATTATATTGGAGAGAGAGGGAGCAGTGTCTCATTTTGGCCCCTCGTATGTCCTCCACTGACACTGCAAAAGGGTGATTTCAATACCTCTGGGTGTTGGTAAAAGACCTTTCCACTAAGTTTCCTCTGGCACCACCCCCAGGGAGAGTGGGTGGCTTCTCACTACTGCTGAGAGGAGAGAAGACCATGCTCCCCACATGGACTCCAATGAGTGGGTCTTGGAGCTTCTGATACCATGCCCTAGGGATGAAAGCCCTGCTTTACACTCAGCCTGCTTTGACATCACCCCTGAGGGGCACTGGGCTCCTCTCACAGCCTGCTGGAGCTGTTAGTCTCGAGGCAGGAGTGGGATAGGCCACAGGATTTTCAGTGGTGTTTGCTGGGAGTAAAGATATTATTGTATAAAACTTTTCTCTCTTCTGTACTGCCCTTTCTTGGTTTTCAGATAGAAAGGGCAGACGTTTCTTGGGGTTCCTCTTTTTTCTGTTTGTATTTGCTAGCATTTCCAGATTGCTGGCTTCTACAGTACTCAGTAGAATACTGAGATATGTGAGACAAAAAGAAAGCCCAGATAACTCACTGCTGTGCCATGCCCAGCTCCCTCAGCCATCTGCATTTTTCTTCCTACCTTTCAATGTCTTCTTATGTTTGCAATTTTCAAATATGTAACATCTTGTGTTTTTAGCTATACTTAATAGAAGGAATTGGAAATAGCACATTTACCCTTTTCCCTTATTCTTTTTGTACAATTTTTTTTAATTTGTCATTTCATTTAGTGAAAGAAAACAAGAAAGAGGAAAGATAAATGGTTAGGTGTAATCTGTCATATTTAATCCTCAACCCATTAATAAATTTCCCAATGTTATATTATTCTTGCATTCCTCTACTTTGGAATAGTATGGAAAATCTTATACCTTATGTCACATTTTCTCTCTGTCTTGAATTAGGAGTAAATTTCTAGATCTATTCTCTAGTTCAGCAATTATTTGGATATAAAATAACATGTTTTACCATTTGACCTGGTAGCCATTCAATAAATAGTCACTGAATGAATCTGTGAGTTAATAAGTTCCCCAAACTATCCAGATATAGGCATCTCATATTTCAGATAAGTAATCTATTCCTGCACTTTAAATGTTCAGCTAGAATATCTTTCCAGAAGCCTCTTTCCCATTATTTTAAGAAGGGTAGATTGTACTGTATTATATATCCACCTGAAACTCCCAATTCGTTTCTAACCATCTTTACGAATATAACATTGCTTCCTAGCACCAAACAAGCATGGTTTTTAACTAATAGCTGCTTTGCATTAACTGACATGGCATCTCTCTAATGTCCACTTCTTTTTGATTCTTGAAACTTGTTTCAAAATATCTCCATAGAATTTTAGTGTTCTACCCATCATAACGGGAATGTCACTTAAAAGTTTTGACCACTTATCATTTTGTTAAAAATACATACTGTTCTTGGGAACATAACTATGTTTTTCTATGCAAACAACAGAAAAGTTGTCTTTTAATACACGTTGAGGACTCCAGCTCCAGGCCAAAATCCCATGTGTTATTTTTTAGGCCCAACCACTGGCAATTACAAAGTTCTAGAGGGCAAGCCTCTGAGAAAGCTGCTCTTCTCACACCAACGGTGCTAATAGCCAGTGTGCTGCAGTCCTTGAGGGGCTCTGTGCAGGACTCAGGCCCTCCTGACCGGCTCTCAGGCATTACCAGCATTGCTAGCCTAGGGGCATTCCCTTCTCAGCAGGAGTGAATGACCTTGAGGACACTTCTCCACTTTGACTCAGGGCTCAGGACTTTCCCATTCCAGCCCTTCAAGCCTCTGTCTTCCTGGCTTCTGGGTGAAAAATGAAAGTGACAGTTGCTCAGTCGTGTCTGACTCTTTGTGACCCCATGGACTGTAGCCTGCCAGGCTCCTCTGTCCATGGGATTCTCTGGGCCAGAATACTGGAGTGGGCAGCCATTAGCCATTTCCTTCTCCAGGGGATCTTCCTGACCCAGGCTCCAGAGCTGGGTGTCCTACATTGCAGGCAGACCCTTTACGGTCTAAGCCACCAGGGAAACCGGGGTACATACACTTGAAGTCAGGAGCCACTGATTTGGGCTCTTTGGGCAGAGATGACTTGCCCATCTTAGCTGACCTTCCTGGCCCTCCACTTGGCGCTGCTGTGCGGAAAAGAAAGCCTAGGGGTCTGACCCTTGTCCGGTGCTGCCTCTGCTTTATGATCGGTCATTGTTGCTCGAGGTGTGATGATTACTTTCACTGTGGCTTGCCTCAATAACCGCTCCAAAAACTAGCAACCCAGTTCTCTCCAGCACTACTTAGCTCTTGACATATAGCCTATAAAGATAGGGTATTAAAAAGCAAGTAGCCTTCTACTAAGAAAATGTTACCTGTCAAGACGTTAGACAATATGTCATATTTAATATTTAATATTATAAGTAAGTCACATTTCTGATATCTTGGGGTCAAAACCTTTGTTTCCATTTTGACACATCCCTTTTGAAACATCTCAAGAAACAGAATTACTTAGTCAAATGGTATGAACTTTGTTGGAGGGAAGAAAGCTCTGTAAATATCACCAGTTATTTTTCCCAAAATTTATAAAGCTTTCTTAACCAATGCAGAACAGTGACATATATTTTCTAATCTGTGAGTATTTGGTGAGTAAAAAATATTGTCAGTTGCTTTTTACATACATTTTCATTAAGGTATTTTATTTTATTATTTAATCAATGTTATAAGACATTTCTAATTTTCCTTAAATTACCTCTTTATGTGTTTCCCCTGGGACACACAAGTAATATCTATTCTGGAAGCTTTAGATTGATAGAAAAATTTTGTGGGTGCACAGTTCCAATGTAAACCACACCAAGTTTCTTCTATTATTAACTTCTTCCATACTAGGTACATTTGCTACAACTAATGAATCAATATCGGTTCATTATATAAGTAAAGTCCATTCTTTGTTCAGACTGTCTTAGTTTCATCCAGTGTTTTTCTGTCCAAAGCTTCCCTTCAGAATACCATGATTAGTCCTATGTTTCCATCGATTATTCTTGGTTCTAAATGCGGGGAATGTTATATCTTGGAAAACTGACCTGTTTATGCAAAGTCTCCTTTATCCCTAATAATAGTCCTTCTTCTGAAGTCTTCTTTTATTGTTGTTTAGTTGCTAAGTTGTGTCTGACGCTTTTGTGACCCCATGAACTATAGGCCGTCAGACACATCTGTCCATGGGATTTCAGAGGCAAGAACACTGGAGTGGGTTGCCATTTCCTTCTCCAGGGGATCTTCCTGACCCAGGGATCAAACCCGTGTCTCCTGTATCGGCAGCTGAATTCTTTGCAAGTGAGCCATCAGCAAAGCCCTCTTCTGAAGTCTTTGCTGTTGTTCAGTCACTAAGTCATGTATGAATCTTTGCAACCCCTATGGACTGCAGCACACCAGCCATCCCTGTCCCTCACTATCTCCCACAGTTTGTCCAAGTTCACATCCTTTGAATCAGTGTTGCTATCCAGCCATCTCATCCTCTGCCACCCTCTTCTCCTATTGCCTTCAATCTTTCTCAGCATCAGGGCCTTTTTCAATCAGTTGGCTGTTCACATAAGGTGACCAAAGTATTGGAGCTTCAGCTTTAGCGTCAGTACTTCTAATGACTATTTAGGACTGATTTCCTTTAGGATTGACAGGTTTGATCTCCTTGCTGTTCAAGAGACTCTGAAGAGTCTTTTCCAGCACAATTTGAAAGCATCAGTTCTACAGTGCTCAGCCTTCTTTATATCCCAACTCTCTTACCTATACTTGATTACCGGAAAAACCATAGTTTGGACTATATGCACATTTGCCACCTTGTCTCTGCTTTTTAATATGCTGCCTAGGTTTGTCATAGCTTTTCTTCCAACTAACAAGTGTCTTTTAATTTCATGGCTCCAATCACCATCTGCAGTTATTTTGGAGCCCCCCAAAAGAAAATCTGTCACTGTTTTCTCTTTTTCCCTATCTATTTGCTATGAAGTGATGGGACTGGATGGTCTTAGTTTTTTGAATGTTGAGTTTTAAGCCAACTTTTTCACTTTCTTCTTTCACCCTCATCAAGAAGTTCTCTAGTTCCTCTTTGCTTTCTGCCATTAGATTGATATCATCTGCATATCTGAGGTTGTTGATATTTCTCCTGGTAATCTTGATTCCAGCTTGTGATTCATCTAGCCTGACATTTCTCATGATGTATTGTGCATATAAGTTAAACAAGCAGGGTGATGATATACAGCCTTGTCATACTCCTTTGAACCAGTCTGTTGTTCCATGTCTGGTACTAACTCTTGTTTTTTGACCTGCATACAGATTTCTCAGGAGACAGGTAGCATGGTCTGATAGTCCCATCTCTTTAAGAATTTTTCAGTTTTTGTGATCCATACGAAGGTATTAGTATAGTCAGTGAAGCACAAGTAGATGTTTTTCTCAACTCCCTTGCTTTCTCTATGATCCAAACAAATGTCAATTTTATCTCTGCTTCCTCTACCTTTTCTAAATCCAACTCGCACATCTGAAAGTTCTCAGTTCATGTATTGCTGAAGCCTAGATTGAAGAATTTTGATCATAACCTCACTAGTACGTGAAATGAGGGCGATCATATGGTAGTTTGAACATTCTTTGGCATGGCCCTTCTTCGGGATTGGAATGAAAACTGATATTTTCTAGTCTAATGGCCACTGCTGAGTTTTCCAAATTTGCTGGCATTTTGAGAACGGTGCTTTAACAGCATCATTTTTCAGATTTTAAATAGCTCTGCTGGAATTCCATCACCTCCACTAGCTTAGTAACGCTTCCTAAGGCCCACTTGACTTCACACTCCAGAATGTCTGGCTCTAGGTGCGTGACTACAGTATCGTGGTTGTCTAGGTCATTAAGCCCTTTTCTGTTCAGTTCTGTGATGTACTCTTGCCACTTCTTCTTAATCTCTTCTGCTTCTGTTAGGTCCTTGCTGTTTCTGTCCTCTAGCGTGTTTTAATGATTGTGAGCACATATATCAGTTTCCTAGGGTTGCTGTAGCAAATTGCACAAGCTGGTGCTTTTGAACAACAAAAATGTATTCTCCACAGCTCTGGAGGCTAGGAGTCTGAAGTCCAGCTGTCAGCCAGACTGTGCTCACCTTTCTGCAGTGGCAGGCAATCCCTGGGGCTCTTGGGTGTAGCTAATTTGTTCCCTTCTCTGCCTCGGGCTTCACAGGATGTTCTCCATGAATCCCTGTGTCCTGTGTATCCACATGTTCTTAAGTAGATACCAGTCTTATGAAGACACCACTCTTCAGTTCTCATGAAGATACTAGCCTGTGGGTGTAGGGCCCATCTTGATCTAGTATAGCTTTATCTGTAAAGCTACAGTATTTCCAAGCAAGGTCACATTCTGAGGTTCAGGGTGAACATGAATTTGGGAAAACACTATTCAATCCAGTAGAGCATGAGGTATTTTTCTCCACCCGTATGCTTTCACCTCTCACTCTGTATTTATATGGGTTTTTTTTTTTTTCCTTTTGGTAGACAACATATGGTTGTGTACTGTTTTTTAATTCAAGTTGTTTTTCCTTGTCTTTTACTTGGTACATTTATACCATTCCCATTTAAAATGATTATTGACATAGTTGGATTAATATCTATGATCTTTATAACTATCTTATGTTTATTCTATTTGTTCTTTGTTTCTTTTTTTCTCTTCTTCTGCCTTTTGTGCTTTGAGCATTTTATGTGATTCCTTTTGTCTCCTTTCTTAGCATATCAATTATATTTATTTTAAAATTTTTTAGGGTTTTATTTAAAGTTTACTATATATTTTTATGAATACAAATAAATTCATCTTCAAATAATAATACATTACTTCACAAACAATGCAGGTATCTTATAGCTGAATATTTCTAATTCCCTTATGACATTGCTATCATCCACTTCAATTATACATGTACTATAATCATTCAATACATTGCTACTATTACTAATTTAAAGAAATAGTTATCTTTTCAATCAATTAAGGATAAGAAAAATAATTTTATCTTCATTTACAACTTCTCTGTTGCTCTTCCTTTCTTCTTATCACTCCAAATTTCTGACCTATATAATTTTCCTTTTCCCTGAAGAATTTCATTTAGCATTTCTGGTATGGTGGTTCTGTTGGTGACAAATTTCCTCAGTTTTTGTTGAGTTCAAAGCATTTTATTTCTCTTTCACATTTGAATGATAATTTCACTAGATTTCCAGAGTGGTGAGTTTTCTTCTCTCAGCATGTTAAATACATAATTTTACTCTCTTCCTGCAAGCACCACTTCCTCCACCGGTAAGGGTTTTTCCCCCTCCTCTGCCTTCTTTCAAGATTTTCTCTTTGTTTGTTTGTTTTTGCTGCAATTTTAATATGATATGCCCACATACAGCTTGTCTTTGGTTTTTCAGTGTTTATCCTTCTTGGTGTTCTCTGAGCTTCCTGGATCTGTTATTTACCGTGTCTTTTATTAATGTTGGGAACTTAGACATTCTTACTTCAACAATTTCTTCGGCTCTGTGTTCCCTTTCTCCTCTTTCTGGTATTTCAATTATGTGTATGCTACATTTTTCATTCTTTTTGCATTTCAGTTTGGGAAGTTTCTGCATTCAAATGGGTATATCTTTCCTTTTCCCTTTAGCTTCTCTTCTTTTCCCAGCTATTTGTAAGGCCTCCTCAGACAAACATTTTGCCTTTTTGTATTTCTTTTTTTTGGGGGGTGGTCTTGATCACTGCCTCCTGTACAATGTCACAAGCCTCCATCCATAGTTCTTCAGGCACTTGGTCTATCAGATCTAATCCCTTGAATCAATTTGTCACTTCCACCGTATAATCCTAAGGGATTTGATTTAGGTCATACCTGAATGTTCTAGTAGTTTTCCCTTCTTTCTTCAATTTGTCTGAATTTGGCAATAAGGAGTTCATGATCTGAGCCCCAGTCAGCTCCCAGTCTTTTCGCTAACTGTATAGAAGGTGCAAGAAGGTCCAGGGTTAGAGAAGTTGCAAGGCTCATAGTTGGGAATAGAAATCAAACTCAATCAGTCCATAAATATTTACTGAGTGTTTACTATGTACCATAGCTATTATGAGGCACTTAGAATAGAATATTAGAGATTCCCTACATACAGCTCAAGGGTTACTGAGTGTTTACTATGTACCAGAGCTATTATGAGGCACTTAGAATATTAGAGATCCCCTACATACAGCTCAAGGGCTTCCCAGGTAGCTCAGTGGTAAAAACTCCTCCTGCAATGCAGGAGTCACAGGAGATGTAGATTCGATCCCTGGGTTGGGAACATTCCCCCGGAGATGGAAATGACAACCCACTCCACCATTCCTGCCTGGACAATGGCTTCTGCTATTGAAAGTATACCTCAGCTGTTTCTCTCCATATTCTTCTGTATCTCCAGTCTTTGAAGTGGCTTGCTCTGTTACCTCAGTTCTCTGATGTGTCCAAAAGAAGCTATTATTTTTCACTTTGTTCAGATTTTTCCTCTTATAAGTATGGCAGTGACTACTTCCAAGCTCCTTTACATGTCAGGGCTGAAATCAGAAGTCTCATTTTTTAAATTAAAACCAATCTTTAAATTTGCTTATATGTCTAAAGATAGCACTTTTTTTCCCTTGACCACACTGTGTGGTTTTCAGAATCTTGGTTATAGGACCAGGGATTGAACCTGCTCCTCCAGCAGTGAAAGCCCAGATTCCTAACCACTGCACCACCAGGGAATTCTCTTCCCATGTTTTTATATATTAGTATAATTCCAGGTGAGATCCTTAAATCATGTGTTATTAATGCACTGACATTGATCATTTTGTTTTAGGGAATAATAAGCAAACATGAACAATCCAAAGATTTTTACAACAATATGACTATTTGGTGTTACTATAGTAGTCATCATGCATTTTATGTCAGTGACTTAAGCATGATAAAAATATAAAACATACATCATTTTGCTAATGATTGAAAGACAAGAAATGAAATGCAAATATTGTATACTGAAACCAATAATTAACAATATATATAGATCTCCTATCCATTTATATAATCTTTTCCTTATTTAGTCTTTGTATAATTTAAAAATTATACAAATGATAAATATGACTGTAGGGGAAAAATTTCAACTTCAGTCTCCCATTTTTGCCATCCACAAGAATTCTGGCCACCACATATTTGAACCCAACAAGAGGCTCCAGACACTTCCTGTGGCCCATTTCTTATCTGGGAAAGTCTGTGTTTGCAGCAATGGTGAGATTATAGAGACACAGGAGAGGAAGAAAGCATGTATATGAACAATAAGGCTTTACTTTTGTAAACTCCTGTTGCTGAAGTATTCTCAAACATCTTATTGAATTATTTTTAATACAATACATAAAAAGGAGAAAAAGTCCATTTTCATATGAGCTTATTTTTTTTTTCATATGAGTTTAGAAGCCAATAAACCCCAATTTTCTTGTCAAAGAATATAATAAGAGGTATCTTACCACCAAGGGACTAAAAGTAGGACTTAATAAATGTGTGCAACTTAATTGATCAGAGTTGCCATTGAAGTAAGAAGTATATAAACTACTTTTCTTCTAGTTTGGTTTATGATTATTTAATATAATTATCCCATCCCAATATAAAATTCTGCCAAGAAGGCAAGATTTCTAACTTTCAGAAGGTAAAATAAGAACCAAGATTCACTTACCCTGAAGTAAAATGCCATGGAGATTGAGTTCTCTAGACTTTAATTGTAGTTTAAATTTTTTATTGTAACATTATTTATGTTATTTATTTATTCATGTTTATTACATACTTGGGCTTCCATGGTGGCTCAGATGGTACCTGCAACATGAGACACCTGGGTTCAGTCCCTGGGTTAGGAAGATACCCTGGAGAAGGGAACAGCTACCCACTCCAGTATTCTGGCCTGGAGAATTCAATGGACAGAGGAGCCTGGTGGACTATAGTCCATAGGGTCGCAGAGTCAGACACAGATGAGGGACTTACAGTTTCAGTTCACATACACATTTCTCGTTATGTTCATACTCTATTCTTCTGGCATTTGGGAATTATCTTTCATTTACCCATTATTCTTTGACATATTTGTATTTTTTTATTTGCAAGAACCATGTTACTAACTATAACTATGAAAACTATAAAATCATTTGTAATAAAGCTAACTGCAATTTTTAACATTTATAAGGAAAAACCTACAAGAAAGGAAATAAAATGGCATGTAACATTTCTGTCTAGGAAGTGTTAATGTTTCCCCATATTTTATTTATCATTTACTTACAGAAGAAAGCTTAACTTTTTAAAATAAAATTCATTCACTATTTTCACTATTAAATACTGTTGAAACAAAAGGTAAAGGAAAAGGAAAGATATACCCATCTGAATGCAGAGTTCCAAAGAATAGCAAGAAGAGATAAGAAAGCCTTCATAAGTGATCGATGCAAAGAAATAGAGGAAAACTATAGAATGGGAAAGACTAGAGATCTCCCCAAGAAAATTAGAGATACCAAGGGAACATTTCATTCAAAGATGGGCACAATTAAAGGACAGAAATGGTATGGACCTAACAGAAGCAGAAGACATTAAGAAAAGGTGACACGAATACACAGAAGAACCATACAAAAAAGATCTTCATGACCCAGATAACTATGATGGCGTGATCACTAACATAAAGCCAGACATCTTGTAGTCCAAAGTCAAGTGGGCCTTAGGAAGCATCACTACAAACAAAGCTAGTGGAGGTGACAGGATTCCAGCTGAGCTATTTCAAATCCTAAATGATGATGCTGTTAAAATGCTGCACTCAATATGTCAGCAAATTTGGAAAACTCAGCAGTGGCCACAGACGAAAAGGTCAGTTTTCATTCCAATCCCAAAAAAGACAATGCCAAAGAATGTTCAAGCTACTGCACAATTGCACTCATCTCACATGCTAGCAAAGTAATGCTCAAAATTCTCCAAGCCAGGCTTGAACAGTACATAAACCGTGAACTTCCAGATGTTCAAACTGGATTTAGAAAAGGCAGAGGAAACAGAGATCAGATTGCCAACATCCATTGGATCATCAAAAAGCAAGAGAGTTCCAGAAAAACATCTACTTCTGCTTTATTGACTATGCCAGAGCTTTTGACTGTGTGGATCACAACAAACTGTGGAAAATTGTTACAGAGATGGGAATACCTGACCACCTTACCTGCCTCCTGAGAAATCTGTATGCAGGTCAGGAAGCAAGAGTTAGAACCAGACATGGAAGAATGGACAGGTTCCAAATTGAGAAAGGAGACTGTCAAGGTTGTATATTGTCACCTTGCTTATTTAACTTATATGCAGAGTACATCATGTGAAAGGCCAGGCTGGATGAAGCACAAGCTGGAATCAAGATTGTCAGGAGAAATATAATAACCTCAGATATGCAGATGACACCACCCTTATGGTAGAAAGCGAAGAGGAACTGAAGAGCCACTGGATCAAAGTGACAGAGGAGAGTGTAAAAGCTCGCTTAAAACTCAACATTCAGAAAACTATAATCATGGCATCCAGTCCCATCACTTCATGGCAATAGATGGGGAAACAATGGAAACAGTGACAAACTTTATTTTGGGGGGGCTCCAAAATCACTGCAGATGGTGACTGCAGCCATGAAATTAAAAAACACTTGCCCCTTTGAAGAAAAGCTATGACCACACTAGACAGCATATTAAAAAGCAGAGACATTACTTTGCTGACAAAAGTCCATCTAGTCAAAGCTATGTTTTTTTCCAGTAGTCATGTAAGGATGTGAGAGTTGTACTATAAGGAAAGCTCACCACCAAAGAATTGATGCTTTTGAACTGTGGTGCTGGAGAAGACTCTTGAGAGTCTCTTGGAAAGCAAGGAGATTCAACCAGTCAATCCTAAAGGAAATCAGACCTCAATATTCTTTGGAAGTACTGATGCTGAAGCTGAAGCTCCAATACTTTGGCCACCTGATGTGAAGAACTGACTCACTGGAAAATACCCTGATGCCTGGAAAGAGGAGAAGAGGACGACAAAGGATAGATGGTTAGATGGCTTCACTGACTTCATGGACATTAATCTGAGAAAGCCCCAGGAGTTGGTGATGGACAGGGAAGCCTGGTGTCCTGCAGTTCATGGGGTCGCAAAGAGTTGGACACAACTGAGCAACTGAACTGAAATAAACATCCTACATATAAATTTCTTTAGAAATGCAATCACTTTGGGTATATCCGCATTTACGTATTTATACTCTCACCAGCTCTATATAAGATTTTGTGTTTCCCCATATCAATATCACTCTAGGTATATAAGAATTATTAAATTTATCATAAATTAATTTGGATTTAATTAAAATAAATATTAAATTCAAATTAATCCACCTTTTGTTTTATAATTTGTGCTTTTCATGTGTGTCTAGTTTAACAAATTCATATTTTTGGCCACTATCAAGATAGTCTCTGGTGTTTTGTTCTATTTAAGATTTAAGTGAATTTTTTCCTCATTTTTCTGTCTTTAGTTCATCTGATATTAATTTTGAACATGGCATGAGATAATAGATCTCGTTTTATTGTTTTCCATATGTACGTCTCCAGCATCATGTCTTACTAAGTCCACACTCTGATCTGTAATACCACTGCTCTCTGGTTCATATATTCTTGCTCCTCATTTTCAGTATTTCCAGCCTGGTCCCCTGGCCGATTTGCCTTCCCTGCACCACATTTCTATTTCCCACACCTGACTTGGGACAGGATGGAAGGCCTCTTTCTCCATTGTCTTTTCCTGGTTCTGAGGCTCTCCTTTAAACTTTACTGTGGCCAGGTCAGGTTTCACAAAGGTCCCTATTAACAGTCTAGAATTATGGTGACTTTATAGATCATTTTGAGGAGAAAAACAGCTTTCATATCGCCATCTTTGAACATATCTTATGATATTTTTAGGTCTTACTTTAAGCCTTTTAATAAAATTTTAATTTTTTACTCAAGATTTTATTCCTTAGTAGTTTCTCAACACAAAACTTGGTAGGGTTTTTGTTATTATAAATTATAGATTCAAAAATATTATATTTCCTAATAAATTGTTGCTGAGGAATTTAAATACACTGGAGTTAGACTCTTGAGTTTGAATCCCTGCTTTGCTATTATTAACATGTGACTTTGTATGTACACAGTGATTATGTGTGAAAAACTTTAATTTTTTGTTTTATGTCTTGTGAGCTTTCTTTCATTCTATTATGTTACTGTGCTGGTTAGGAATTCTAGTATTCTATTAAATATGAATGCTGATAGCAGGTATTAATTACTTAATGGGAATGTGTCTAATGCTTCATTATTAACTGTGACGTTCATAGCAATATATGATCAATTATCAAGTTTAGGAACATATCTATCTCCTATTACCAGTTGCTAATATTTAGAATCAGCTAGTATTAAATTTTAACAACTTTCTATCTGTTGAGAAAAAATATAAAGAAAGACTTTACTTCTTTCTATAAAGTCAATTTTTGAGGTATAATTCACACATAGCAAATACTACATTGTGAATTTTTCCCTTTTGAGTTCTAACTTTGTTATGACTAAATGATGGATCTAAGGTAGATTTTCTCCTAGATTCAATTTAACTCAATTATTAAGACATTATCTTTCTGGAGTCTACAGAATATCTCGTGTATTCAAGGAGTTTTCTCCACTCTGGATATTGGGTATTGAAACGATTCTTAACTCTGAGGATTGTTTCAAGTTAGTAGTAATTTCTGCAAATTTTTCTCTGTCCACCATAAGGAGTTTTACCCTATGGATATGCAGAATGATGTTCAACCAAAGACTCAAATGGATCTCTATCCACATCTCTAAAGCTCTTTTTTTAATGTATCTGCCTCTGCTCTGAGACTTTTGTCTCCAAGTTATAGTCACCTTAGCCTCTCAGAACTCCCATCCCTCTTGCTCAACTCAGCAAGGCTATCAAGCTCTCTTTGAATTTCCCTTTCCTGTGCCAAGGTCTGGAAATCTGGAAATCACCTGTAAGCAGAAACTTGGGTGATGATATGTGCCACCTTGTTTGTTTCAACTCAGGGATTTCACCTCTGAGCCTATTAAAGCTCTTGGGTGGAATGTACAGATAAACTGGTATTCACATAGCCCTGGATGTCATTGTGTGGGACACTCCCCCTCCAATATTCCCCTACATTCCTGAGATGATACAGACCAAGAGATGTGGAGAGACTGCCAGTGAGACCACAAAACACCTTACATCTTTGTGACTAATGCTCTTAATATATAACCTAGACAGAACTTTTCAAACTTTTTAGCACAAAATTTACAGTTGGACAGATAATGGGGAAAAGTCAAGTAAGAAAATGAGGATAATTACAAACCTTGTTGCTTAATCTGAATGTTTTCATACAAACTTTTAAGTTACACAAACATCTTTGCATAAAATATACATCTCTAAGATTGAGACCAAACATTCACCTGAATCTTGTCATGGTTTTTTAAATACACAAAAGACATGAATGGAGCTGAGGCTACTTTCTCAGTGCTCCAGCATCCTTGTTTGAGAATAACTGCAAGTGTTCTCAATTCTAGGATCTTGGTGATATCAAATTATCAAGAGTATGGCATTAATAGATAAACACCAACAATAAATGAGTTAGAAGCTACCTGGTGTTTTAATTCATGTAATGAGAAAAGAGTGTACCACTGTGCTATCTTCATAGGTATTTTTAAGGAGTCTTGATAAATAGAGGGGATCTTTATTGGATTCTGCCTGTGGTCAAAAGGACCACAAATATTGCTGATCCCTTCACAGTATTAGTCCTATTGTTACTATTGATGTCAACATGGATCACATGAGAACTATATCAATTCAGTTCAGTGACTCAGTTATGTCCGACTCATTGTAATCCATGACTGCAGCACACCAGGCCTCCCTGTCTATCACCAACTCCCAGAGCTTGCTCAAACTCACGTCCATCCAGTCGGTGATGACATCCAACCATTTCATCCTCTGTTGTCCCTTTCTCCTCCTGCCTTCAATCTTTCACAGCATCAGGGTCTTTCCAATGAGTCAGTTCTTCATACAGGTGGCCAAAGTATTGGAGCTTCCACTTCAGCATCAGTCCATCCCATGAATATTCAGGACTGATTTCCTTTAGGATTGATGGATTTGATCTCCTGGCAGCCCAAGGGACTCTCAAGAGTCTTCTCCAACATCACAGTTCAAAAGCATCAGTTCTTCAGTAGTCAGCTTTCTTTATAGTCCAACTCTCACATCCATACAAGACTACTGGAAAAACCATAGCTTTGACTAGACAGACCTTTGTAGGCAAAGTAATGTCTCTGCTTTTGAATATGCTGTCTAGGTTTATCACAACTTTTCTTCCGAAGAGCAAGTATCTTTTAATTTCATGGGTGCAGTCACCATCTACAGTGATTTTGGAGCCCCCCAAAATAAAGTCTGTTGCTGTTTCCATTATTTCCCCATCTATTTGCCATGAAGTGATAGAACAGGTTGCCGTGATCTTCGTATTCTGAATGTTGAGTTTTAAGTCAGCTTTTTCACGCTCCTCTTTCACTTTCATCAAGAGGCTCTTTAGTTCTTCTTCTTTTTCTGCCATAAGGATGATGTCATCTGCCTATCTAAGGTTATCGATATTTCCCCCAGCAATCTTGATTCCAATTTGTCCTTCATCCAGCCCAGCATTTCGCATTATGTACTCTGCATATAAGTTAAATAAGCAGGGTGATAATATACAGCCTTGACATACTCCTTTATGAGAACTATATAGTAGGAGCTTAAAAATAAATTTCCTTTGGAAGTCTAAGCTAGTATTTATAACTACCACCAACTAAGCTTTTTAAAATTCTAAAAGATGATACTGCTAAAGTGCTGCACTCAACATGTAAACAAATTTGGAAAACAGCAGTGGCCACAGGACTGGAGAGGGTCAGTTTTCATTCCAATCCCAAAGAAGGGGGATGCCAAAAAATGTTCAAACTGCCATAAAGTTACACTCATTGCACGTGCTAGTAAGGTTATGCTTGAAATCCTTCAACCTAGGCTTCAGCAGTACACGAACTGAGAACTTCCAGATGTGCAAGCTGGGTTTAGAAAAGGCAGAGGAACCAGAGATCAAATTGACAACATTTGTTGGATCATAGAGAAAGCAAGGGAGTTGAGAAAAATGTCTACTTCTGCTTCACTGACTATACTAATACCTCTGTATGGATTACAAAAACTGGAAATATCTTAAAGAGATGGGAATACCAGACCACCTTACCTGTCTCCTGAGAAATCTGCATGTACATCAAAAAACAACAGTAGGTACCAGACATAGAACAACAGGCTGGTTCAAAACTGGGAAAGGAGTATGATAAGGCTGTATATTGTCACTCTGCTTGTTTAATTTATATTCAGAGTACATCATGCAAAATATCAGGCTGGATGAATCACAAGCTGGAGTGAAGATTACCAAAGGAAATATCAACAACCTTAGATATGCAAGTGATACCACTCTAATGGTAGAAAGTGAAGAACTAAAGAGCTTCTTGATGCATGTGAAAGAGGAGAGTGAAAAAGTTGGCTTAAAACTCAACATAAGAAAAATTAAAATCATGGCATTCAATCCCATCATTTCATGGCAAATAGAACGGGATAAAGTGGAAACAGTGACAGATTTTATTTTCTTGGCCTCCAAAATCACTGCAGCCATGGAATTAAAAGATGCTTGCTCCATGGAAGGAAAACTATGACAAACCTAGAGAGCATATTAAAAAGACATCACTCTGTCTACAAAGGTCCTTATACTCAAAACTATGGTTTTTCCAGTAATCATGTATGGATTTGAGAGGTGGACCATAAAGAAGGCTGAGCACTGAAGAACTGATGTCTCTGAATTATGATGGTAGATAAGACACTTGATAGCCCCTTAAACAGCAAGTCAGCCCTAAAGGAAATCAACCCTGAATATTCACTGGAAGGACTGATGCTAAAGCTGAACCTCAAATATACTGGCCACCTGATGAAAACAGTAGACCCATTGGACAAGACACTGATGCTGGAAATAATGAGGACTTGAGTTTGAGTAAACTCTGGGAGATAGTGCAGGATAGGGAAGTCTGGTATGCTGCAGTCCATGGGGTTGCAAAGAATCAGATATGGCTTAGCGACTAAACAACATCCATTACTTTATTTTTTTTTCCAAAGTAACATTAACTACAAAAGTCTATGTCAGATTTTGACTCATTCAATCTGAACAATGTGTTCTGAAGTCATATTATACCTCATTTCTGCTCTAAGTAAAATTAGATTGAATTGTGTCATACAGATAGAAAATTCACCTTTATGTTGATAGGTTTTCTACAATGCATACAGATACTTCTGCACAGGCAAAGATAGATTGCATTGCATGTAAGGTTTTGAAGGCAAAGGAACTGTCAGTACAAGCTCAGAATTTATTTGGATTTGCTCACTGAAAACTATACTAATTCTCTAACTATTCCATTTCAGAGCTGCTCGTTAAGTATTTTGCTTACAGGTCTTAGTTCAGTTTCTCTGAAATTGGCTTCTGTCCTGGGAGAAGCTAGTTTAAAGATCACATCCTATGGAATCTGGCACCCACTGGTCCCTCTGCCTTGGGTAAAAGTGGCAGAGGGAGCAGTGGGTGCCAAAGGCAAACACTGGCGGTTGGACGTCTGCTGTAGGAAACAAAATGGCTGACGAACGGAGCAGCAAACATGGTGGAGAAAGTCACATTCACCTCAGTGAACTTGTTTTCTTTCCAGGATATTGGTCCCTCGAATTCTGGCTGCTTTAATAGCTTTTAAATACCCTCTCATATGTTTTTTTTCTATTTTAATCTATTTTTCCTGTTTGTTCTAAGTAGGGGAATTGGTGTCCCAAAAGCTAGTCAGTCATAGCTGACATAGCTGACAGTGAGAGTCTAGGCTATTATGTTCTGAACACACTAAAAAGTATTTTACTGAATGATTTATGAGTCTGGTCACTAAAATATCTTTTTATTGATTTGCAAGGTGGATAACTGTTACTCAATTTGTACCAGTTTATTTGAGGGTTTTTTTTGAAAAAAAGTCAAACAATTTTCAATAAACTTGGATCCAGTGGTAACTCATTCCCTTAGTTGAGTGATACATTGAATTTATGTTATTTCCAGTTAAAATGGTTTTGCTCTATATTTGCTTGTTATTTTACATAAGTGATTACGCATGAAAGATTAAAGAGAGTAAGCTTCTTTAATATCATCTTTCCACACAATTCATTGATAGAATTACTTTGAAAACAAAATGGAAAATGCTAAGTAGGAGGAAGGTTTCTCGCTCATATGTATTGTTTATGTTTGCAGAATCCAAATATTCCAAGGCTTGATTTCAGACCACAGTAGTGCCCTGTTGTTGAAAGATCCTGGTCTCTAACTTGCTGAGAATTCACTTTCTCTTTCTGGTACGGCTTTTGGTGTCAGTTCTTATGCTCCATTAAGCATTTCCTCATCATAGCTGAGTTTTGCCAGTGAGTGACAAGTGTCAATGTACATCTTCACTTGTCACTAACCCTTGCCACTCAGCTACTGCCGTGTTCCCCAAAAAGGCTGCTCACCACCCAACACAATGCTTCTAGCACAGAGCATGCCCAGCAATAGGATGCCAATCAGGGACTCAAAACAGAGTTTCTGGGGACTGTTAAGGGCTAGCATGAAGTCAGATAAGCAGCAAATTCAAGGACTGTGGATTAAGGATGGAGTTGTCACTACCGATTTCTGATCAAACATGCAAAAGTAAAAATAATTGAGTACAGCCAGCATATACATTGTTCTTTATAAAATGCATTAAAGCAGGTGAGTTTTTTTTTTAATGTCAAAGAAGCCCTCTAATTCCCACCCTGTACTGGAGCATCTTGTTGACTTCCCATAACACCATTAATATGGACAAGAAGAAAGCCAGGTATCAGGAAAACTGAAGATACAGGGACTAAAAGAGTGCCATTGCAAGGGTACAAACTGAATAACAGTTATCCACCTTCCAAATCAATAAAGAGATATTTTAGTGACCAGACCCATAAATCATTCAGTAAAATACTTTTTAGTGTGTCCAGAACATAATAGCCTAGACTTTCACTGTCAGCTATGTCAGCTATGACTGACTAGCTTTTGGTACACCAATCCCCCTGCTTAGAACAATCAGGCAAAATAGATAAAAAATATATATGAGAGGGTTTTTAAGAGCTATTAAGGTAGCCAGAATTCTGAGGGACCAATATCCTAGAAAGAAAACAAACTCACTGAAGTGAGTGTGACTTTCTACATCATGTTTGTTGATCCATTCATCACCCATTTTGTTTCCTGCAGCAGATGTCCAATTGCCAGTGTTTGTGTTTCCAAGTCTGATGACCTGTTTTTTTCTGGAAGCTCAGAATGTTGCCCCAAATGGTGTCAAACTATATACTGTGGGGAGGACATGTTACAGACTCCACCTCCCTCCCTTGATCAGCCCTTGGGAGTTGGTAGAAAAATATTTCAGCTCTCTCAGCTGCTGGGTACAGTATATCTGAGATGGTTTCACACCATTTTTGAGGCTTTCCCTGAAGCATTCAGCCTCAGGTGTCCACTATGGTAATTGGCTTAATAACTTGACTTTTATTTGCTGCTTCCCCTTCTCTATATCACTTCCCCATGGCTCTACCAGTGTCCTGCACTTCCCAAATAAATCATTTTTGTTTTAACACTTATCCAGGGTCTGCTTCTAAGGCAGCCCAATTAATGATTCGTAAGCTACGTGGGGGCTGAGGCTGTGAAGTTGAACAGAAAGCAGCTGCTATGAGGCAGAGAAACTGAAAAGAGATTTCAGACATCTCACAAGACTAATGAGATTAAAAATTAAGGTTCAGAGTTACCAAAGTATCAAGACATGGGAAGTCCCTGGAAAAAAAGAGAAACACAGAAAAGTGATTCCAGTAGGTTGATCTGTTACCATTCTAAGGCATTCACCAATTCCTCAGCTGCATAGGAGAAGTAAGAGGCAGAGGAGGTGAGTGTAGTTAGCTAATAGAAGGTTAGAAAGCTAAGTAGAGCTGCCGGCACTCTCCTTGGTCTGAAAAGATAAAAATTGGAGCTCAGAGCCAGCCAGAGTGGAGAGGTTGAGGTAAAACACATTTAAAAAAAAGTACACGTAGACTTTCCTTTTGGACCCTTGAGAACTGCAAACTAAAAGGAAGGGTGAACCAGAAATAGAGCAACAACTTAGTGAAACATGCCTTATGCCTGACTTCATTAGAGTGATCTCCTTCTCCAGCTACTCACAAGGAGCTAAGAATATCCTCTCTAGTGGAAGAAATATCAAAATATAGAACTTTGCAGCTTTGAATACACAATGCCAGGCAAGAAACTTTATCTAGAACTTTGCTGTTCAATACGTTGGTCACAAACCACATGTGGCTATTTACATTTATTAAAAGTAAATGAAATATTACTTCATCAGTCACATTAGTTCAATTTCAAGTGTTCAAAAACTGCATCTGGCTAGCAGCGATCATCCTGCACAGCATACATATAGAACATTTTTTCATTCACAGAAACTGCTATTGAACAGTGCTGATGCAAAGCTTTTACATTTTAAAATAAACCTGGTATTTAATCAAATTTAAAAGGCATACCAAGATCTAGAACCAACAACAACAAAAAGACAATAAAAACATAAACATAGTGATCCAGATATTGGACTTACTAGATGCTTAAGAAATAGATGACAAGATAGTGAAATATTAACACTTCTGATAATTGAAATCAATATAAGAGAATTAAATGGAACTTCCAGAAATGGAAACTATAACAAGAGAGGAGATACAATGGAAGAGAGGAATCATTACCTGGAAGATGTTAACTTGGAAATAAACAGAACAAAGCACAAGTATGGGAAAGGCAAAGAAGAGAGCAAAAGACAACAGTTCAGTTCAGTTCAGTCGCTCAGTCGCGTCCGACTCTCTGTAACCCCACAGACTGCAGCATGCCAGACTTCCCTGTCCATCACCAACTTCCAGAGACTACCCCAAGATTTGGGAAGTTTTCCAAATTTCTCATTCTATTGTTTTCCTTTTTCTTCGCATTGATCACTGAGGAAGGCTTCCCTATCTCACCTTGCTATTCTTTGGAATTCTGCTTTCAGATGGGAATATCTTTCCTTTTTCCCTTTGCCTTTAGCTTCACTTCTTTTCTCAGCTATTTGTAAGGACTCCTCAGGCAACCATACTGCCTTTTAGCACTTCTTTTTTGAGGGTGGTCTTGATCACCGATTATACTATTAGTAAAGTAATATTACTAGTACTTATACTATTACACTTATTCTTGTACTATTATAATTTGTGGGGTTAAGTGTACGTAAGGTTTAAATTGATGATAATAATTGTCTTGGATATGAAAAATAATTCTTGTTAGACACTAACAAGAAAATGCCTATTCTAATTTATATGGTAACCAAAATTTAGCATAGGTAAAAGACTGTTAGGTTATTAGCATAAAAATTAAGATACTTAAAGATAAACCTAACAAAATATACACAAGATCTGTATGAGGAAAACTATAAAACTACAATCCTGATGCAGGAAATCAAAAGTTTCAAAAAAAAGTCTATGTGCATGAATAAGAAAACTCAATATTGTCAAGATGTCAGTTCTTCCCAGCTTGATCTATGGATTCAATTCAACCACAATCATAATCTCAGAAAATCATTTTGTAGATATTGAATAACTGATTTCAAAGCTTTTCATAGGGCAAAAATCCCAGGATAGCCAACACAATATTGAAGAACAAAATGAGAGGACAAATGTGACCAGACTTTAAGTGTAACTATACGTCTACAGTAATGAAGACAGTGTGGATATGGCAGAAGAATAGAAATACAGATCTATGGAACAGAATATATAATGCAGAAATAATAAATATAGTCAATTCTCTGGGAGAAAAGAGCAAAGGCAATTCAGTGAAAAAAGGATGGCCTTTTCAACAAACGACACTCAAACAATTCAGTATCTATATGCCAAAAAATACAAAGATTTTATACCTTTCACAAAAATAAACTTGCAATGGATCATAGAGTTAGATGTGAAATATAAAGTCTTAAAACTTCTAGAAGACAGCATAGGAGGGAACCTAAGTAACTTTGAGTTTAGCCTTGACATATTTAGATACTAAATATAATACAAAAATTATAACTCATGAAAGAAAAAATTTATGTTAGACTTGATTAATTAAAAACTTTTGCCCTTACAAAAAAAAAAAAACCCAAAAAACAAAAACAAAAAACACTGTTAAGAAAATGTAAAGATTATCCACAAACTGGCAAAACACATATTTGACAGAGTACTGGTATCCAACTATACAAAGAACACTTAAAACTCAACAATAAGGAAGCAAACAACCCAATTAAAAATTAAGCAAGAGATCCAAAAAGATGTTTAATTATAGAGGTTGTGCAGATGACAAATAAGTATACAGAAAGATATTCAAAATCATATGTCATCAGGGAATGTATGAAATTAATTAAAACAATGAAGCACTACTGTGTAACTATTAGAATGTCTTAATCTAAAACACTGAACACAACAACTGCTAAAAAGAATGTGGAACAACAGGAATTCTCATTCTTTACAGGTTGAAATGAAAAACAGTACAGCTAATTTGGAAGACAGTTTGATGGTTTCTTATAAATCTAAACATACTCTTACCAAAGGATCCAGATGGTAGGGAGGAATAAACAGGTGGAAAAGGGATTTTTAGGGCATTGAAACTCCTCTGTATGAAACTGTAATGATGGATCCATGTCATTATAGGTTTGTCAAAAACCAGACTTTAGAGCACCAACAGTAAACTATAATATAAACTACAGACTTTTGTTAATAGTTTATTACAAAGATGGATCAGCACTGTGCAACCAAATGTCCTGATTTCCAGAGACACTTCCACAAATGGATACAGTAAAAACTTCATTAAACATAAAGCTATGGTTGTTGCCTAGTCACTTTGGTACCCCCCTGCCAGTAAATTAACTGCCTAAAAATGAAGCCGCCATATTGGCACGGCAATTAACCCATACCTAGACAGCATGTTGAAAAGCAGAGACATTACTTTGTCAACAAAGGTCTGTCTAGTCAAGGCTATGGTTTTTCCAGTGGTCATGTATGGATGTGAGGGTTGGACTGTGAAGAAAGCTGAGTGCTGAACAATTGATGCTTTTGAACTGTGGTGTTGGAGAAGACTTTTGAGAGTCCCTTGGACTGCAAGGAGATCCAACCAGTCCATCCTAAAGGAGATCAGTCCTGGGTGTTCATTGGAAGGACTGATGTTGAAGCTGAATCTCCAATACCTTGGCCACCTGATGCGAAGAGTTGACTCACTGGAAAAGACCCTGATGCTGGGAAAGATTGAGGGCAGGAGGAGAAGGGGACAACAGAGGATGAGACAGTTGGATGGCATCACTGACTCAATGGACATGGGTTTGGGTGAACTCTGGGAGTTGGTGATGGACAGGGAGGCCTGGCGTGCTGCGATTCATGGGGTAGTGACGAGTTGGACATGATTGAGCGACTGAACTGAACTGATGAAGAGGAAGAATACAGATGTGTTAGCTAACAAGTGTACAGATTAACGACTTTGATGTTCTGTTTCCCAATCTGATAAGTGGTTACTTTACTTGTGAATGTGTTTACTTATGCTCTATACTTACAATTTATCAAACTTCTGTACAGACTTATACAAAAAATTAAAGTTTTAAATGCACCTACGCTTTCATTGTGCAATTCTGCTTTTAAGAATTTGTCCTAAGAAAATATCTGAATGAGTAAATAAAATTATATGTACATGATAAATAATAAACTGAAATGATGTTTAATAATAAATTATTACTTCTACCAAATGTAGCTCAAATGGTAGAGAATCTGCCTGCAATGCAGGAGACCTGGGTTCAATCCCTTTGTCAGGAATATCCTCTGGAGAAGGGAATGGCAATCCACTCCAGTATTCTTGCCTGGAGAATTCCATGGACAGAGAAGCCTGGCAGGGTTGTGGGGTCATTTGTGGGGTCACAAAGAGTCAGACACGACTGAGCGAGTAACACACACACACACCAAAATTATTGAACAACTATTGTAGTTCAAATGACAGTACTCAGAATACAGGTATGTGAAGGTGAGGCAGGAGATAGATGGACCCCAGACCAAGAAGTGAGTTCATTCCCTGTGGCCTGATACTCCAAGATAGGAGAGGCTGAGCCCTGCCCAGATAAAAAGATAAGATACCATATATTTCTCAGTCTCAAAGTCAAAGAGACCTTCTCAGCTAAAAGGGTTCCTTGGAGGTCAAAAGGGGAGTGATGTCTAGCAAACCATAGGATTCTTCACTGGAATTCATCTTGGCTAAGAGATACACATGCGCCGGAGGACCCTAAGATAAACCAAATACAGACTCAGAACCAGGCAAATCAAAATGATTGGCCAAAGGAAACCCAGAAGAAATGCCCCTGTAAGCAATTTAAACCACTATGTGGGCACAAATCTCACAGTCTGCCTGTGTGTCTACCCACACATACTTTTTTTCCTTCTAATGAACACTTTACATGTTTCAATACTTTTCCATCTTTGTGGGAACTCTTTTCTGCAAAGCCAAAAGACCAGGGCCTTGTCACTGGCCACTAGCTTAGTAGCCAGGATTCAGTGCTGTCAACTGCTGCAGCCCAACCTCAGTCTCTGGCTGGGAACAGAAACCCTGATTTAAGCTGCTGCAGGCCAAGGACACCTGCAGGAAGGATGGAAGAAGGAAGAAGGAAGGAAGGAAGGAAGAATTCATTAGTCTCTTATGCAGAAAAGTTTTGTACATGTGCTAAGTTGCTTCAGTCTTGACCTATTTTTTGCCACGCTATGGACTGTAGCCCTCCAGGCTCCTCTGTTTATGGGATTCTCCAGGCAAGATTACTGAAGTGGGGAGCCATGCTCCCCTCCAGGGGATCTTCTCAACTCAGGGATCAAATCCACATCTCTTATGTGTCTTTCATTGCCAGGCATGTTCTAAGCTCAGAAAAGCTTTACCCATTAACAAACAGTAGGCCCAGAGGAAGAACATTGTCTGGATTGCTGATTAAGTTTGGAAGTTGGAGGTGGTTGATTTAAAAAAAGAAGTTTTAACTGAGAAGTTATGTTATAGTTGAATTTTTAAAGATAAACAAGAATTCATCAGATGATTCAGTTCAGTTCAGTTCAATGGCTCAGTCGTGTCCAACTCTTTGTGACTCCATGGACTGCAGCACCCCAGGCTTCCCTGTCCATCATCAATTCCCAGAGCTTGTTCAAACTCATATCCACTGAGTCAGTGATGCCATCCAACCATCTCATCCTATGTTGTCCGCTTCTCCTCCTGCCTTCAATCTTTCCCAGCATCAGGGTCTTTTCTAATGAGTCAGCTCTTCGCATCAGGTAGCCAAAGTATTGGAGTCTCATCTTCAGCATCAGTCCTTCCAGTGAATATTCAGGACTGATTTCCTTTAGGATTGACTGGTTGGATCTCCTTGCAGTCCAAGGGACTCTCAAGAGTCTTCTCCAACACCACAGTTCAAAAGCATCAATTCATTGGTGCTCAGCTTTCTTTATAGTCCACTGTCACATCCATACATGACTACTGGAAAAACCATAGCCTTGACTAGATGGACCTTTGTCAACAAAGTAATGTCTCTGCTTTTTAATATGCTGTCTAATTTGTCATAGCTGTTCTTCCAAGGAACAAGTGACTTTTGATTTTGTGGCTGCAGTCACCATCTGCAGTGATTTTGGTGCCCAAGGAAATAAAGTATCTCCCTGTTTCCATTGTTTCCTCATCTATTTGCCACAAAGTGATGGGACTAGATGCCATGATCTTTGTTTTTTGAATGTTGAGTTTCAAGTCAGCTTTTTCACTGTCCTCTTTCACCTTCATCAAGAGGCTCTTTAGTTCCTCTTTGCTTTCTGCCATAAGGATGTTGTGATCTCATATCTGAGCTTATTTTTTTTTCCCATTTATTTTTATTAGTTGGAGGCTAATTACTTTACAATATCTGAGTTTATTGATATTTCTCCCAGCAGTCTTGATTCCAACTTGTGCTTCATCCAGCTAGGCATTTCACACGATGTACTCTGCATTTAAGTTAAATAAGCAGGGTGATAGTATACAGCCTTGATGTACTCCTTTCCCAGTTTGGAACCGGCCTGTTCTTCCATGTCCGGTTCTAAGCTTCTTGACCTGAATATAGATTTCTCAGGAGGCAGGTCAGGTGGTCTGGTATTACCATCTCTTGAAGAATTTTCCATAGTTTGTTGTGATCCACACAGTCAAAGGCTTTGGTGTAGTCAATAAAGCAGAAGTAGATGTTTTCTCTGGAACTCTCCTGCTTTTTTGATGATCCATCAGATGTTTGCAACTTGATCGCTGGTTCCTCTGCCTTTTTTAAATCTAGCTTGAATATATGGAAGTTCTTAGTTCACATACTGTTGAAGCCTGGCTTGATGAATTTTGAGCATTACTTTGCTAGCATGTGAGATGAGTACATTTGTGCGGTAGTTTGAACATTCTTTGACATTGCCTTCCTTTGGGATTGGAATTAAACTGACCTTTTCCAGTCCTGTGGCCACTACTGAGTTTTCCAAATTTGCTGGCATATTGAGTGCAGCACTTTAACAGCACCATCTTTTAAGATTTGAAATAGCTCAGGTCGAATTCCATCACCTCCACTAGCTTTGTTCATAGTGATGCTTCCTAAGGCCCAATTGACTTTGGACTCTAGGATGTCTGGTTCTACGTGAGTGATCACGGCACTGTGGTTTTCTGGGTCATTAAGATCTTTTTTGTTTAGTTCTTCTGTGTATTCTTGCTTGTTCTTCTTAATGTCTTCTGCTTGTTAGGTCCATAGTGTTTCTGTCCTTATTGAGCCCATCTTTGCATGAAATGTTCCCTTGGGATGTCTAATTTTCTTGAAGACATCGCTAGTCTTTCCCATTCTATTGTTTTCCTCTATTTCTTTGTACTGATCACTGAGAAAGTCTTTCTTATTAGGTACCATTAATTATCTTTTTTTTTTAATACCAATTTATTTATTTATTTCCACTTATTTTTATTAGTTGGAGGCTAATTACCCATTTTAAAAGACCCTGATGCTGGGAGGGATTGGGAGCAGGAGGAGGGGGGGACGACAGAGGATGAGATGTCTGGATGGCATCACTGACTCGATGGGCATGAGTTTGAGTCAACTCCGGGAGTTGGTGATGGACAGGGAGGCCTGGCGTGCTGCAATTCATGGGGTCGCAAAGAGTTGGACACGACTGAGTGACTGAACTGAACTGAACTGACTGAATTACTTTACAATATTGTAGTGGTTTTTGCCATACAGTGACATGAATCTGTCTTCAAAAGATTTTCTGGAAAATTCCATTGTTAGAGCCCATTTCTTTCCAAGAGGGTATCAGCCTGAGGAGCATGCTTTTGTTTTCATAAAAGTGTTAGGGATTATTTTCCCCAGGCAATGTGGAGCAATCTAAAAGCATGATGATGAAAGTAAGCAGTATGTTTTATTTTCCTAACTGTGCTTCTGAATCACTTTGTGATCTTAGGCAACTCTAATCTATTGGGGCCACCTTTCAAAATATGCAAAATGATGATGTTTGAAGTTCCTTCCAGTGTTTAAGCACTCTATTTCAAACTTGGATGCACTTAGTGCCAAAATCCCTAGAGGGCTAGAAACCTTATTAGAATTCAAAGTAAATTTTATTTAAAATTATAGCATAATTACATAAGGTAAATAACGGTGACATTTTATTATTATTCTTGTTGTTATTTAGTTTTAGTGCATGCTTTATAATAATTTTGGGTTTCAAACACAAAATACATACAGCAAGATAAATCATAGCATAAATTGCAGTGATTATTAATGCTTATATCATTGGTGAAATGTAGAAGCATTTAATAGATAAATTGAAGATATCATGGACTCACCTGGTTTCATAAATGGTGTAAAGTTTTCTGTGTTCTTTGACTGCATTCCTAAAAAAAAGAAGGATAAAATATAAACTTCAAACTTATTGCTAAGATCTGAAATTCCTTCATTAAGTCTGTTCTTAAATTTATCTATTTGGTGATGAAATACCTCCACTACCTTTTTGGTAAATTTCAAGAAATAATACTTAAAGAAATATGCATACATTTTAAAAGCAATGCACATTACATTAGATAAACTTAAATAGTCACCAAACCACTGCTTAAATTTTATTAGAGACAGAAAACAAATAATAAGAAACAACAACTTTTAATAGTGGTATGTGCAGTAATAAAAATAGAACAAAATGATATTAATATGACAGAAAATGACTTAAGAGAAGCCATATCACAAAGGGTGGCAAGAAAAGTTTCTTTAAAGAAATGAATTTTCATTAAAATCTGAATCACGATGGAAGTTTACCAGGAAATTTGTAGGAAAATGAAAGCAATATAAAATAATAATTATATATTGATTGCTATGAGAAAAGCACTGTAATCCACATGCTGAAAGGGTCACTGAAAATAAAAATAAAAAGTAAACAATGGAGATAAAACCATGATGAAAAGAAAAATGAAAATCTCAAAGAGGCAAGAGACCACTAGTATCGTGGAAAAGGAACAAGATAAAAAAAGAATCTGGCAAAATGTTAAATTCGAAACATATAACTGTTTTAAGAAAGAACATGTTTAAAGGAATGAATAAAAGGTAGATGGCTGAAGAAAAAAAGTTAGTGAGCTAAGAGATAGTACTGGAGGACTCTTAAAGGCAGAGCTTAAAGATAAGGAGACAACAATGTAAAAGAATAGCAAAGATAAATGGAATACATAGATACAGGCACCAACCTCTGGATAACAGGAGATATCAGAAGTAGAGAAAAAATAAGACCAAGAAATAAGTTAGCTGATAAAAAGAGAACAAATTTCCAAGAATTAAATAAGAAATATCTTAGATTAAATAAGAGATGTTTCAGTGCATTTTTAGGATTATTATAAACAAATTAAACTTCAATCTTAACCTCATACCTTACAAAACAACCCCAAAACTATCTCAAAATGTATCATATACCTAGATTCTCATGTATCTAAAACTGCCCATTTTAAAAACTTAAGAAAAAATATAGGAAATAATCTTCATTACCTGAGATTAAGCAGAGACTTTCTAGACATGGCACCAAAAGCACAGTACATTATAGAATGACAAATTGTACTTAATAAAAATGTAAGCATTAGTTTAAGAAATAGAATGTTTTATAAAATGAAATGACAAGTTACATATTTGCAAAAAATATTTGTCAGTGACACAGACAGAAAAGACTTCAATCCAGAATATATAGAGAACTCTCAAAATTCTTCTGTAAGAAATCAAACAACTCAATTAAAACTGAGCAAAAGATAGTCACTTCAGCAAATAGGATATACAGACAGATAGGATATAGAGCTATATGAAGAGGTGTGCAACAGAGTTAACCATTAGAGAAATGCAAATTAAAACCATATTATGATGATGTTGAACAATTAGAAACTCTAAAATTAAAAAAAAAAAAAAATCAGGAGGATCTTCCCTGGCAGTCCAGTGGTTAAGAGTCAACACTTTCACTGCAGGGGCCGTGGAGTCTCTTATGAAGTTTAAAAGTCTAATAATATCAAACACTGGCATGGATGCAGAGAAAATTGATCACTTACCAATTTATGATCAAAATGTGGTCACGCTAGGAAACAGTTATGAGAAAATCTAAGCATGCAAGTAGTATGTGCTATGCTTAGTCATGTCCAACTCTTTGCAACCCCATGGACTGTAGCTCACCAGGCTCCTCTATCTATGGAATCTTCCAAGCAAGAATACTGGAGCAGGTTGCCATTTCTTACTCCAGGTGATCATCCCAATTCAAGGACTGAACCTGAATCTCCTGTGTCTCCTGCCTTGGCAGGCAGATTCTTTACCTGAGCCACCTGCGAAGCCCCAACATGGCAATTGTATTCTTGGAATTTATTTCACAGAAATCAAAATTTATGTTCACACAAGGGTCTGTGCACAATAGTATGTAGCAGCTTTGTTCATGGGAGCTTATATGGAATGGTCCAGATGAAAGTAAAAGTCACTCAGTCATGTCTGACTCTTTGCCACCCCATGGACTATACAGTCCATGGAATTCTCCAGGCCAGAATACTGGAGTGGGTAGCCTTTCCCTTATCTAGGGGATCTTCCCAACCCAGGGATCAAACCGGGGTCTCCTGGATTGTAGGCAGGTTCCCTGAGCTATCAGGGAAGACCTTGCTATCAGGGAAGAGCTTTGTTCATGGGAGCCTATATGGAATGGTACAGGTGCCCTTAAGTAAATGATTCAAATAATTTGAATCTTTTCAAACAACTTCAAATAATTTTGTTAATCCATGTCATGGAGTACTGCTCAGCCATGGAAAAGCAGAAAACTATTGATACACTCTGTCTGATGAAACTCTGGAGTAATATACTGGATGAAGAAAGCTCATCCTAAAAGAACACACACTGGATTGCTCCATTTATATAACATTGTTGAAATGATAAGATGATAGAATGGATTGATGCTTTCCAGAGTTTAAGGAGAGGTGGTGTGGGAGATTGGCCATGGGACACATGAGTTCAAGTGGGAAACGTGAGGGAGCCTGTGGTGAAGCAAATGTTGCGTCTTGACCATGTCAAGCATCACCATCCTGTTTGTGGTACTTCAGTATAATTTTTCAGCGTATTACCTATGAGGGCAAGTGGGTAAAGGGTACATGAGATTTCTCTGCATTCTTACAGCCACATGTGAATGCAAATTTATCTCAAACAAAAAGTTTATTTTAAAAAGTTAAGCTATAAACATTTTAGAAGAAAAATTGTTAACTATTACTTGAGTTTTGAAGTAGAAAAAGATCTTTAGGAGAAAAAAAATAGAAATCACAAACTAAATGAGTAATAAAGGTATCCAAAATTTTAAAAACTGAACATGACAAAGAATGTTATACGTACATTTTGATGCAAATATAAATTAAAATAATCAGCTATTTTGGAAAAAACTTGAAAAAAAAATATTGTCAAGCATTGTGTAAAACGAGTCTTCTAATGCATTTCAGTGATAAATGTTAGTAATTTTCATACGTGTACTTGACACTCATGAAATTTCATGCACTCTGAATCAGTAATTACAGATGTGGGAATCTGTCCTTAGGAAAGAGCCTCAGCTGACTTCTGGTTAAAATAAAGACTAGCTTGACAAGTATATTGATCTAAATACTTTTACTAGCAAAATACTGGAAATAGTATAAGTATCTAACAGTATAGAAATTGTTAAATAAAATACGGTAACAGCCCTACAAAGAAAGAATAGTAAGCAGGCATAAACACCTATGTGAATAACCTTTAATGACAAAAGAAAATTCTCACATAACCGTAAGGGACACCATAATACAAAATCTTACATGTGTTTGCTTTTGTAAATAGACCAAAACTTAAATAATAAATAATCCTGAGTGCTGCAATAGTGAGCTAATTTTTTAGTTCTCTGTAGCTTCCAAAAGCATATACTATTTAATAATAAGGAAGACAGTAAAGAGTCTGCCTGCAATGTGTGAGACCTGGGTTCAATCCCTGGGTTGGGAAGATTCCCTGGAGAAGGAAATGGCAACCACTCTAGCATTCTTGCCTGAAAAAATCCCATGGATGGAGGAGCCTGGAGAGCTACAGTCCATGGGGTCACAAAGAGTCAGATACAACTGTGTGACGAACACACATATCCAACTATAAATTATAGATAAACTGAAAAAAACAAATCTATTACCAGAAAATGTCTTTCAGAAATTTTGAAAACTCTCCTCTTTCAAACAAAATTCGAACAATTAGAGGATATCCGTTATATAACAATTATATAAAAAATAAATGTAGTCTAAAGCAAGTATGTTAGCAGTCCTGCTGCTGCTTATCCTTCTCAGTGCTGATGGAGCCCTTAGCAATCCATGGGATTCTCCAGGCAAGAACACTGGAGTGGGTTGCCCTTTCCTCCTCCAGGGGATCTTCTGACTCAGGAATGGAACCTGAGTCTCTTGCATCTCCTTCATTGACAGGCAGGTTCTTTACCATGGTGTCACCTGGAAAGGCCCCTAGCAATGTCAAACAATAGTGATTAGGGAAAGAAAGAGCCCAGAGGATGGTCCAGAATTCTCTTCAATAGTACAGTTCTGTCCTGCCTCATTTGACATTTTTCCTTGACCCTGAAACTTTCTTAATATTCTCAGGAATAAGAAACTCTTCTTTCTTTAGCTAAGAAAGATATCTTTGGAGTAAATGGCTCGCAAATTGAATTCTCAGCAAAACAAAGCTCCTAATGCCATCAATTCCAATATGAGTGGAGACTGCCATTTGACAAACATCTAACACAGCAAGTAATCCTCACACCACAGAGGAAGCTACAAAATTAATTTTGCTATGGAAATATGTGTTGTAAAGTCAAAGTTACAGCTGACGGCCAAGGAAATTTCGGTGACTGATCAGGTGCATGTAGTGCTTCCCATCACACACTTTTCAAAGGCACGTGCTGCTCTCCATCTTCATCTGGGAAAGGCGATTGCCCCTGGTTTTCAGCGTTACCTCATCTGCACCCCCCAAGTCACCCTCTTTTAATCATCTTTCTTGCTTTTCTTGTTAGAAAATTAGTTTGCATCTATTACAGCTGTAGTCCATATGAATCTTACAGTCACAGAAAATCCTGGTGTACAAACCTGTAGTTTTATCTATTATAATTCAAATTAATTTTCTATCCCAAGACCCAATCTGCCCAACGCAAACAATAGCATCCCTGTAACCCCCTCAGTCACCTCATAACTTCCAGTTCAGGATGTGAACACACTTGATTGTGAGTAAGCTCCTTTCTCTTTCTCCTGGGTCCTGGAGCAGCCTGAGATTTGGGGGTGTAGGGTCCTGTCATTGGGGAAGGATGAGACCTTGGGCCCAGGGTGACAGTCTTTTCTCATGGGCTGCAGCCAAATGTTGACTGATGACAAAATAGTGCTTCTTCCACTTGAAGGGTGAAGCTAGGTGTTTCAGGGTCTTCAAGTGCCCATAAATTCAAAGGAGGTAGACTTCTGTTTAGAAGGTATATCCCCTTGCTTGGGGCTGGATTAGATGAGGGTCTTTGCCAATGCAAACCCATGAAGTTTTTAGGTATCTTCTGCAAAATGTTTGTCTCCTAATAAATATAATCCTGTCTTTATGTTTTAAGCATTCTGAAACCCTAAGGTATATCCAATCCATAACCATTCTGAAACCCCAAGGTATATGTAACCCAGAACATTCTACTTTGCCTAGATGGCTCCCTCTTTCTCCTAGACTGGCTGCTTTCCATGCCTGCTACAAAGCTGTGATCACAGGACTTGCTGTCATGAATTCTTGGGCTACACATTTCTCTGAACCTCAAAGTGAAAGTGAAGTCACTCAGTCATGTCCAACTCTTTGCAACCCCATGGACTGTAGCCTACCAGGCTCCTCTGCCCATGGGATTTTCCAGGCAAGAATACTGAAGTGGATTGCCATTTCCTTCTCCAATGGATCTTCCCAACCCAGGGATCGAACATGGGTCTCCTGCATTGCAGGCAGACGCTTTACTGTCTGAGCCACTGGGGAAGCCCTCAAGCTGCTTCTTCTTTTTTTTTTTTTTTCTTGTTTTACTCACCACTTTTACAGAAGTACATGCTTAAGTAAATTCCTCAAAATGGCATATGGAAAATATATCTGATAAGATGAGTTTGGATTACTATCAGTAAAATATGTTTGAAGAAAAAAGTCAGAATTAAATAATTATTTACCTAAAGAGAGTGTAAGTAGGGTAGGTGCAAGACACATTTGATCAGGACCCTGGAACAGGGAGTGTCAGACCCTCAAGTCCATCCCCATCAAATATATCTCTTCTCAGGCTAACTATCCTCCTGGGGAGAAGTGAATGAAGCACCCCAGTCTTCACATATGTACATCTTTCCATCCGGAAGGTACTTACGAGTCTCATCCAGTCAGAGAGTTCTGACACCTGAGTCAATCAGTGCAGCCAGTGAGGGAACATGCTCCTTTCTGTCCCGCCTCTTTCAGTGTAAATATGCCATTTATTTATAATGGAGGCAGATTCATTTGTTATGGTCTACATTCAATCCATGCTTTCATCAAAATCCTGGTTGATTTTTAAATTTGGGAATAAAATTCATTCTTTATGGTGTACAGTTCTATGGTTTTTAATAAATGCATAATATCCACCAACAAAGTATCATATAGAACAATTAAATTGCCCCTAAAATTTGTTATTGTCAACCCCTTCCACACCTCCAACCCCAGGCAAACACAGATCTGTTTTCTGATGCCATAGCACTGCCTCTTCCAAACTGTCATTTAAACTGAAAGAAGTAAAATATATTCTTTTAGATTTGGTTTCTTTCACTTAGCAAAATTCATTAAGGATTCATCCACGTTGTATGAAATATAACATCATTGCTCAGGGGTTTCTCTGGTGGCTCAGTGATAAAGAATCCACCTGCCAATGCAGGAGATACAAGTTTGATCGCAGATGCCACAGAAGAACTAAGCCTGTGTTCCACAACTACTAAGACTGTGTTTGAGAGCCCAGGAGCCACAACTCCTGAAGCCTACATGCCCGAGAGCCCGTGCTCCACAACAAGAGAAACCACTGCAAGGAGAAGCCAGCACGCAGTAACTAGAGAATAGCCCCTGCTCGATACAACCAAAGCCCATGCAGCAATGAATATCCATCACTGTCAAAAATAAAATAAATAATGTTTTAAAAGACTCAGTATATGTTAAAAAAATTCCTGTTTGTAAAAGAGTAATGTTACATTTTGCAGACGTACTACACACTGTTTACCCATTCATCTACTGAAGGATACCTGGGTCATTTTCATTCTAGGTAAGCAAGAATAAAGCTGCTATAAACATTCCTTCAATGTATGACAAAACCCACTGGAAAAAAATAATAATAATAAAAAAAAATAAAAAATAAAAAAAAAATTAAAAAAAAAAAATTCCTGTCCAGGGTTTTGTGTGAATACAAGTTTTCTTTCCACTAGCATAAATACATGGACACGGTACTCTAAGATGTACAAAATATATATCTGTTGCTGGGCCTTATTTCCCTAAAGACTAATAATGTTGAGAGGCTTTCTGTGTTTGTTGGCATTTGTATAAATTCTTTGAAGAAATGCCTATTCAAATCCTTAGCCCATTTAAAAAACTAGGCTATTCATCTTTCTATTGTTCAATCTTAATTGCTCTTTATATATTCTGGATGCTAGATTCTAACCAGTTATTTGATATGCAGATATTTTCTCCCATTCAATGAGTTGCATTTTCATTGCCCTGGGAGTGTACTTTGATGCACAAAACTTTTTTTTTTTTTAATTTTGATTTTTAATGTATTTCACCCATCCCCCACCCCACTTCCTTCTAGCAAACACCCTTTTGTTTTCTACATCTATGAGTCTGGTTTTGGTTGGTTTGATTTGTTTTGTTATTCATATTCCACATATAAAGGGGATTGTTCAGTATTTGTCTTTGTCTGACATATTTCACTTAGCAAAATACCCCCTAGATTCATCCACAGTGTTGCAAATGGGATGATTTCACTATTTTTAAGGATGAGAAATATTGAAACCAAGTAGAACCCACTGGGTCTCCTGAGCACAAAAGCCTTTCTGTTTCCACTTCTTTGAGTTCCAAAGAGCAGATTCAAACAGGTGCTAATCAGGAAAGGAAGGGGATACAGAAACAAAAAGAGGAGAAGTCAAGAAACAACTGTACAGCCTTGGGAGCAGAGTCTTCATTCCCCTTCAAGGTATATACATTACAATATCTTTGAACTGTTGCTGAGCTAAAATCCCCAATAAGTGGAAGATGTTACCTACTTGATGAAGCACTCCTCATTCCTGAGAAGGTCACACTTTTCACATTACCACCTGACACCAAATGATCTCTGGATTGAATGAATGTGGGCCATGCAAGAACCATGATCATTAGCAGCAGTCCTGCCCTAGACAATGAGACTCTTCACAACTCTTCCCCCTCTCCCAGGTTGGGACACTCAGTTTTAACAGTATTAGCCAACTGTGGCCCTCTCTGTCAGCAAAGCGATAAAGCTGTTATTTTCTACTTTACCCAAAACACTGTCTTTAAGATTTAGTTCAATGTTGGGGTACAGACAAAACATAGTCCTTTGGAGAAGGGAATGGCAAACCACTTCAGTATTCTTGCCTTGAGAACCCCATGAACAGTATGAAAAGGCAAAAAGATAGGACACTGAAAGATGAACTCCCCAGGTTGGTAGATGCCCAATGTGCTACTGGAGATCAGCGGAGAACTAACTCCAGAAAGAATGAAAAGATGGAGCCAAAGCAAAAGCAACACCCAGTTGTGGATGTGACTGGTGATGGAAGTAAACTCCAATGCTGTAAAGAGCAATATTGCATAGGAACCTGAAATGTTAAGTCCAAGAATCAAGGAAAGTTGGAAGTGGTCAAACAGGAGATGGCAAGAGTGAACACTGACATTTTAGGAATCAGCGAACTAAAATGGAGTGCAATGGGTGGATTTAACTCAGATGACCATTACATCTACTACTGTGGGCAAGAATCCCTTAGAAGAAATGGAGTAGCCATCAACAGAAGAGTCCAAAATGCAGTACTTGGATGCAATCTCAAAAATGACAGAATGAGTTCTGTTTGTTTCTAAGGCAAACCATTCAATATCACAATAATCCAAGTCTATGGCCAGACCAGTAATGCTGAAAAAGCTGAAGCTGAATGGTTCTATGATGACCTACAAGACCTTTTAGAACTGACAACCAAAAAAGATGTCCTTTTCATTATAGGGGACTGGAATGCAAAAGTAGGAAGTCAAGAAATACCTGGAGTAACAGGCAAATTTGACCGTGGAGTACAGAATGAAGCAGGGCAAAGGCTAACAGAGTTTTACCAAGAGAGTGCACTGGTCATAGCAAACACCCTCGTCCAACCACACAAGAGAAGACGCTACACATGGACACACCAGATGGCCAACAGCGAAATCTGATTGATTATACTCTTGGCAGCCAAATATGGAGAAGCTCCATAAAGTCAGCAAAAACAAGACCAGGAGCTGACTATGGTTCAGATCATGAACCCCTTATTGCCAAATTCAGGCTTAAATTGAAGAAGGTAAGGAAAACCACTAGACCATTCAGGTATAAATCAAACCTCTTATGACTATACAGTGGAAGTGACAAATAGATTCAAGGGATTAGATCTGATAGATAGAGTACCTGAAGAACTATGGACAGAGGTTCATAACATTGTACAGGAGGCATTGACCAAGACCATTCCCAAGAGAAACAAATGCAAAAAGGCAAAATGGTTGTCTGAGGAGCCTTACAAACAGTTATGAAAAGAAGAGAAGTGAAAGGCAAAGGAGAAAAGGAAAGATATATTGATTTGAATGCAAAGCTCCAAAGAATAGCAAAGAGATAAGAAACTCTTCCTCAGTGATCAATGCAAAGTACTAGAGGAAAACAATAGAATGGGAAAGACTAGAGATCTCTTCAAGAAAATTAGAGATACCAAGGGAAATTTTCATGCAACAATGGGCACAATAATGGACAGAAATGGTATGGACCTAACAGAACCAGAAGACATTAAGAAGTGGCAAAAATATACAGAACTAGAGAAAAAAGATCTTCACGACCCAGATAATCAAGATGGTGGAATAACTCACCTAAAGCCAGATATCCTGGAATGTGAAGTCAAGTGGGCCTTAGGAAGCATCACTACAAACAAAGCTAGTGGAGGTGACGGAACTCTAGATGAGCTATTTCAAATCCTAAAAGATGATGCTATGAAAGTGCTGCTCTCAATATGCCAGCAAATTTGGAAAACTCAGCAGCAGCCACAGGACTGGCAAAGGTCAATTTTCATTCCAGTCCCAAAGAAAGGCAATGCCAAAGAATGCTCGAAGAGCCACAAAATTGCACTCATCTCACATGCTAGCGAAGTAACGCTCAAAATTCTCCAAGCCAGGCTTCAACAGTATGTGAACCACGAACTTCCAGATGTTCAAGCTGGATTTAGAAAAGGCATAGGAACCAGAGATCAAATTGCAAACATCCATTATATAAACGAAAAAGCTAGAGACTTTCAGAAAAACATCTAATTCTGCTTTATGATTATAACAAAGCCTTTGACTGTGTGGAACACAACAAACTGTGAAAAATACTTCAAGAGATGGGACTATCAGACCATCTGACCTGCCTCTTGAGAAATCTGCATGCAGGTTAAGAAGCAACAGTTAGAACTGGACATGGAACAGCATAGTGGTTCCAAATTCAGAAAGGAGTATGTGAAGGCTGTATATTGTCACCCTGCTTATTTAACTTATAGGCAGAGTACATCATGAGAAACACTGGACTGGATGAAGCATAAGCTGGAATCAAGAATGCTGGGAGAAATATCAATAACCTCAGATATGCAGATGACATGACGCTTATGGCAGAAAGCAAAGGAAAACTAATGAGCTTCTTGATGAAAGTGAAAGAGGAGAGTGAAAAAAGTTGGCTTAAAGCTCAACATTCAGAAAACTAAGATGATGGCATCTGGTTCCATCACTTCATGGCAAATAGATGGGGAAACGTGGAAACAATGACAGACTTTATATTTTTGGGCTCCAAAATCACTGCAGATGGTAACTGCAGCCCTGAAATTAAAAGATGCTTGCTCCTTGGAAGAAAAGTTAGGGCCAAACTAGACAGCTTATTAAAAAGCAAAGACATTACTTTACAGCAAAGGTCCTTCTAGTCAAAGGTATGGTTTTCCCAGTAGTCATGTATGGATGTAAGAGTCGGACTATAAAGAAAGTTGAGCATTGAATAATTGGTGCTTTTGAACTATGGTGTTGGAGAAGACTCTTGAGAGTCCCTTGAGCTGCAAGGAGATCCAACCAGTCAATCCTAAATGAAATCAGTCCTGAATATTCATTGGAAGGACTGATGTTGAAGCTGAAACTCCAATACTTTAGCCACCTGATGCAAAGAACTGATGCATTAGAAAAGACCCTGATGCTGGGAAAAATTGAAGGCGGGAGGAGAAGCGGACGAGATGTTTGGATGGCATCACCGACTCATTGGACATGAGTTTGAGAAAACTCCAGGAGTTGGTGATGGACAGGGAGGCCTGGTGTGCTGCAGTCCATGGGGTTGCAAAGAGTCAGACACAACTGAGCAACTGAACTGAACTGAACTGAACTGGGGTTCAAAGGTGGAATTCAGTTTCAATTTCCATTGTGTAGCTCTTAATGACCCAGGTAACTACGATGGTGTGATCACTCACCTATAGACAGATATCCTGGAATGTGAAGTCAAGTGGGCCTTAGGAAGCATCACTACAAACAAAGCTAGTGGAGGTGATGAAATTTGAGTTGAGCTATTTCAAACCCTCAAAGATGGTGCTGTTAATGTGCTGCACTCAATATGCCAGAAAACTTGGAAAACTCAGTAGTGGCCACAGGACTGGAAAAGGTCAGTTTTCATTCCAATCCTAAAGAAAGCAACGCCAAAGAATGTTCAAACTACCACATAATTACAATCATCTCACATACTAGAAAGTAATGCTCAAAAGTCTCCAAACCAAGCTTCAACAGTACATGAACCACGAACCAGATGTTCAAGATGGATTTAGAAAAGGGAGAGGAACAAGAGTTCAAATTGCCAATATCCATTCGAACAATGAAAAAGAAAGAGAGTTCCAGAAGATATCTACTTCTGCTTCATTGACCACCCTAAAGCCTTTGACTGAGTGGATCACAACAAACTGTTGAAAATTCTTAAAGAGGTGGGAATAACAGACCACCTTATCTCCCTCCTGAGAAATCTGTATACAGGTCAAGAAGTAACAGCTAGAACCTGAAATGGAACAACAGACTGGCTCCAAATTGGGAAAGGAGTAAGTCAAGGCTGTATATTGTCAGCCTGCTTATTTAACTTACATGCAGAGTACTTCATGAGAAATGGTGGACCGGATGAAGCACAAGCTGGAATCAAGATTGCCAGGAGAAATATCAATAACCTCAGATATGCAGATGGCACCACCCTTATGGCAGAATGCGAAGAAGAACTAAAGAGCCTCTTGATAAATGTTAAAGAGGAGAGTGAAAAAGTTGGCTTAAAGCTCAACATTCAAAAACAAAGATCATGGCATCTGGTCCCATTACTTCATGGCAAATAAATGGGGAAACAGTGGAAACAATGGCTGACTTTATTTGGGGGGCTCCAAAATCACTGCAGATGGTGACTGCAGTCATGAGTCAAAACACACTTCTCCTTGGAAGAAAATCTATGACCAACCTAGACAGCGTATTAAAAAGCAGAGACATTACTTTGCCCACAAAGGTCCATCTAGTCAAAGCTATGGTTTTTCCAGTAGTCATGTATGTGATAGTTGGACCATAAAAAAGGCTGAGCACCGAAGAGTTGATGCTTTTGGACTATGGTGTTGCAGAAGACTCTTGAGAGTCCTCTGGACTGCCAGATCAAGCCAGTCAATCCTAAAGGAAATCAGTCCTGAATATTCACTGGTAGAACTGATACTGAAGCTGAAGTTCCAATACTTTGGCCACCTGATGGGAAAAGCCAACTCATTAGAAAAGACCCTGATGCTGGGAAAGATTTAAGGTGGGAGGAGAAGGGGATGACAGAGGATGAGATGGTTGGGTGGCATCACCAACTCGATGGACATGAGTTTGAGCAAGATTTGGGAGATGGTGAAGAAAAGGGAAGCCTGGTGTGCTACAGTCCATGGGATTACAAAGAGTTGGACCCGACTGAGTGACTGAATAATAACTTCTGCAAAATAAAACCCTCCCTCTCCCCCAAGGTTTGAGTTTTTTGTTTTTATTTTGTATTGTTTGGGGATATCCCTATGCTATATTTCAGCCTTAAGTGTAAATATAACACCTTCTCAGGTTTTTCTTAGTCTGTGCCTCTCCTTAGTCGTGTGCAGTTGCCTTATAATTTTTTCAGTATATGTGGTTATTTTGAATGTCCTACTCTTCAGTGCCTGGTTCTCAGAAGGAAAAAATAAAATAAAGACAAAATCCAAGGTGCAAAAAGGTCACTGATCTCTTCAGTTCCATGGGAATCACTTCATCCAAGGGAGGAGGGGCTTGCAACAATGAGGGGTGGGGGACAGTGCCAAAACAATGACCTCTACCTCTTTGTCTGCAGCTCTGTGATCAGAAAAGGGAAAGTGTTAGTTGCTCAGTTGTGTCAGATTCTTCGAGACTCCATGGACTTCAACCTGCCAGGCTCCTCTGTCCATGGGATTCTCCAGGCAAGAATACTGGAGTGGGTTGCCATTTCAGCTGTCAATGATCGAGCTCATATGTTCAATATTTGGAAGACAAAGTCCTATTTGTCCATCCAGGCAAATTGTCTGCAAGCTGCTTCAAGAACATATGCACATCTGCTTGCCAAGTCACTTTTCAGTCTTTCTTACTCCACTGAGGCTTTTAACTCCTTAAACCTGTTTATTCAAATATATTAATACATCATAGAGGATTCTTGGGTGAGGTAATTTTTCAACTGAAAAATCGGAGTGAAAAACAAAATCTTGACCTTTACTAAAGTTCTGAGGGGCAATATTTAATATTTAAATATTTAAATGACATTTACTTTAGGCTATGAAAAGGATTCCATTACCAATATTTGCTTCAAAATTATTCAAAATCCTTCAATACTTTAAATAAAATACTTGATGATTTTATTATATTCTTTTTCCTGAATTTTCAGTGATGATGATGTCTTTAAAAACTGATGTAATCAAGTATGAAATATAATTTCTTTAAATAAATATTTAGTTCAATGGACAAACATAATGCTTGTGTGTCCCATGTGATTATTAACAGCATGTTACCCTCAGGCAAAAACACTCTTCTTTCTTGTTACGGCCCTGAAGTTTTAGTCACTGGGGCCAACAGCTATGCCTTTCTTAGATTCTTCATAGTTTCTATAGCATTGTTAACTAAAGCAATCTAAAATGCTCTCATGCAATCTAGCTGGCCACTGTATCAACCTCAATCCTTCTTTTGTTTATCTCCTTTAGCTTTGCTGTTACTACTGCATTATTGGTACCTTATTTCATACTATTTTATCCTGTGATTGTGATTGTCTGATCTGCAATTAGGCAATTATGTTGTGCACAAAGCCTCTTACTTAGGCATGCATGTGTGTGAGTGTGTGTGAATAAGGCCCATTGTTTTTTAGTAATGAACATGGCATTATTAATGATAGGTGCCAGTTGTTCAATTCCTTCTTAGAAAGTTACTTCTCAGAACCTTCCAAATACATTATCTTCTTGGTAACTGCGATAATGATTTGTTACTCCCATATTGCTCATTGGTAAAATGATTTGGAAAACTAAGTATTTGTCTCCTTAACTGAGAAAAATGTCTTGGAATTGTAAAATTGTTTGCTTTTGGAAATCTTTGCAGAATTTTTCATTTTGAGAGGTAGGACTAGTCTGAAAAACTTTTGAACACAATTTTCAACAGAAAAATAAGGCTATAAATAAGACTAAAATGATTTACTTCCAAAATGGAACTAAATTAAAAATAAGGTACAGAACTTATTCTCAGGAAGCAAAGATCTGAACTCTGCTGTAGATGGGGCAATGTGAGTCTTAGCTGAGCAACATCAAGACAGGGCTTTGTCACAGCAAGCGTTTTCTAGTGAAATAAGGTGAAGAAAGACCGTCAGTCCTCCACTGCCTCTTCCAGCACGACTTTGTTGCTGCTTCTCCTCCTTCACCCTCCAAAACAAAGGATCTGAGGAGGTAGATGGTCTTAGAAATGTAAAAAGTCTTGGCTGAAAAATGAATCATACTGATCATGCCAGCTGAGGCCATACCAGGACACTTCAAAGTGTGTACTATTTCAACTTGGTCACTATTCAGTAATAATTCAATAACAATTAAATTTTCAAAAAAGTATAATGCTTGGAAGAGCAAAATAGGACCATTTTTACCTTGTAGGTTTTATACAGAATGGTGCACTGGGAAGACCCAGAGGGATGGGGTGGGGAGGGAGGTGGGAGGGGGGATCGGGATGGGGAATACATGTAAATCCATGGCTGATTCATGTCAATGTATGGCAAAAACTACAGAATGAATTTTCTTACTGCATATTTTGTTCAATTTTTCTTTCTTTCTTTCTCTCTCTTTCTCTTTTTTTTTTTCTTTTGCTGCTGTTTCAGGATCTTAGTTCCCCTACCAGGGATTGAACCCAGGCCCTCAGCAGTGAAAGCATGGAGTCCTCACCACGGGCCCATCAGGGAATTCTTGGTTTTTGTTTTTAATTCACTTCTCATTATGCATAAAAGAATGACAATTTTTTCCTTTGTCTAAAGACTAACTGGACCACATAATTCTGTTTATTTATGTTATACTTTTTCAACTTTTAACTCAAAAATATTTACTTGGTGTTATATTTTTCTGTAAAATATGTAATTAGTAATTGCCATATTTCTTGTAATATCATAGGAATATTTATACAAAGACGGATTAAATGAAATCTAATTCTTGATTTCTCTAAGGTGCAAATTTGGGCAAATCCCTGGCCAGGGAGGGTCTGCTGAAAACTTTTTTAATCTGGAGAACAGGGATTCCGTGAAGTATGTCATTGCAATGCAAAGAGAGCTAGGTCTCAGCAACAAAATTTCGAGGAGAGAGAGGATGCCAATCACAGAGTCATCATGGTCTCAAGGAGTACCCTTGGACTTGACCTCTATAGTCACAAAGCTAAGTACATTGAGTGTAAACATGTTACGCATGTCAAAGAAAGCATAAACCTTGCAAAGCCATGTTTTAATAGAATTTGAGCAGAAAATAGGACAGGTTGTTCTGTGCAGCAATCATCACTGGTAGTGACACAAGACGGTATCATTGGAGGGCTCTGGGGAAGCCAGGGAGAAGTGTAAAATAGCAGAAGCTTTCACTGGTGAGAACCAGTGAAAGTGTCCCCAGGCATGGGTACTGGTGCTTATGAACAGAGCCAGAGCCAAGTAAACACTTGCTTACTGATCTCAGGCCATTGCTTTGACCCAGGGCAGGAGTAGACTATGGGAATATTGGTCACAGTCTGCTTTCTCCCAAAGTGTTTTATCTTTATTTGCACATTATATTAGGTTGATGCAAAAGCAATTGTGGTTTTGGACGCTGAATTTTAAATCACTATAACTAGGCTCAAATACATCTTTATTAATCAAAATAGGAACTGTTACAATCAATGCGTTTTTTTCCAACAAAAAATATAAGTTTATTTATTCCTATAGCATAAAAATCTGTGCTTCAAAATTCGAGGAACTCTTAGAAAGCATTTTCTATATCCTGCAGGTTGTGGAAGCATTTTCCCTGCAACAAGTTGTCGAGATGCTTGAAGAAGTGATAGTTTGTTGGTAGGAGGTCAGGTGAATATGGTGGATGAGGCAAAACTTCATAACCTAATTTGTTCAACTTTTGAAGAGGTTGTTCAATGTGTGGTTGGGAGTCGTTGTGGAGAAGAACTGGGCCCATTCTGTTTACCAGTGCTGGCTGCAGGTGGTGCAGTTTTCAGTGCACCTCATTGGTTTGGTGAGCATATTTCTCAGATGTAATGGTTTTGCCAGAATTCAGAAAGCTGTAGTGGATCAGACCAGCTAGCAGACCACCAAACAGTGACCATAACCATTTTTTTTTTTTTTCCGGGGGTGGGGGGTGGGAGGGTGCAAATTTGGTTTTAGGAAGTGTTTTGGAGCTTTTTCTCAGTCCAACCATTGATCTGGGTATCACTGATTGCTGTATAAAATCCAATTTTTATTGCACCTCACAGTCTCATAGAGAAATGGTTCATTGTTTTTGCATAGAATAAGAGAAAATGACACTTCAAAACAATGATATTTTTGATTTTGTGGCCAGTTCATGAGGCACCCACTTATCAAGTTTCTTCACCTTTCCAATTTGCTTCAAATGCCAAACTTGAATGATCAATGTTGAGTATGTAGAATGGTCAATGTTGAGTTCTTTGGCAACCTCCCGTGTAGTTGTTTAAGAGGATCAGCCTCAGTGACGGCTCTCAGTAGGGCACTGTCAACTTCTGATGGTCAGCCACTACACTCCTCATCTTCAAGGCTCTCATCTCCTTTGCAAAGCTTCTTGAAAGACCATCCTTTCTTCACTACACTGCAGTACCCCTTTGTCATACAAGTGATTGTATATCTCTGTTCTCATTTGTTTCTGTCCTTGTGTTGATACTGTACTACTTATACTACCATTGAGGGTCTGGTTCGAGATGGTGATATGAGAATATCCTGAGCTCATCTTCTCCCATGGACACACAGATCCTACAGCTATATATGGAACAACTTCTTCTGAAAAAACAAAACAAAAACTAAAACTGGCAGAGCTACCTCTTCACATCAGACAAATGAGAGGGAACTCACATTAAAGTAAGTGGGAAGGGCTGAGACACAGTCTAACCATAAACCCCATCCACAGCAGTAGAGCCCATAATCAGGAGGGAACCCCAAACCTGACACTTCTTCCTGAGGAGAGAAGGGCTTGTACCCCACAACAGACACCCCAACTCTTAAATCAGACACCTGAGATACAAGCCCTTAAGACACCTGTATTTGAAGACTAACAGGGCTCAAGCCCAAGAAATCTGCAGACTGTGGTAAATTGAGCCCTTGAAAAGCTCTGAGACTTTATGTGAAAGGGACTCACTTGCTAATTTTAAAGCATTGGCCTGAATTGCAGGGACCTGCTAGGACAGTCCCCAGGGTCAAAAGCTAGCATGTGCCATCTTCCTGCTCTCCCTCTGCTAGAGTCAGTTGGAACCATTTTATTTTTCATTTTATTCCCCTTTGTTTCCTCTTTAAAATTTCTATTTTCCCCTTTATTCAGTAGGTACCATCTTTGCACTCCTCCTCTGCCTTACTTTAGGGGATGAGAGCTATCTTCACTCTCTCCCTCTGCAGTGCTCCAGAGCACCTGTATGTCTCAGAAGAGTTCCTCTGCACATCGAGTGCTGTGTGATAATTGAGGCATAGTTGATCTATAATATTATTTTACTTTCCGCTATACAGCATAGTGGATCAAATTTCTAAAGTATGATTGCATTAAAAGTTATCATAAAATACTCTCTATATCCCCTCTGCTCTACAAGATAAATTCTTGTAGCTTATCTATTTGATACATAGTAGTTTGTACCTCTTAATCCCCTTACCAGGCCCCCACTTTCCTCCCCCACTGATAATCATTAGTTCATTCCCTAGATCTGTTTCTGTTTTGTTACATTCATTCTTTTGTTTTATTTTTCAGGTTCTATACATAAGAAAGAACATGCAGTATTTGACTTTCTGTCTGATTTATGTTACTAAGCATAATACCTTCTAAGTCCATCCAAGTTGTTGTAAATGGCAAAATCCCACTCTTTTTCATGACTGAGTAATATTCTCTTGTGAGGAGGGCACAGCAATCCACTCCAGTATTCTTGTCTGGAGAATCCCATGGACAGAGGAGCCTGGTGGACTATAGTCCACAGGGTCGCACAGAGTCAGACACAACTGAAACAACTTAGCGCGCATGCACATGGTATACACTTGTACATATAATTCACATCTTCTTCACATATAATTCACATCCATTCATCTATTGATGGGTATTTAGCTTGCTTCTATATCTTGGCTATTGTAGATAATGCTGCTATGAACATTCTGAATATTTTTAAATACATTTTTATTGGAGTATAGTTGCTTGACGATGTTGTTTTAATTTCTACTAGAGAGCAAAATGAATATACATATATCATTATACTACACAGCCATACACATACATATACCCTCTCTCTTTTGGACTTTCTACCCATTCAGGGGACCAGAGTGCATTAAGTAGTGTTTCCTGTGCTATGCAGTACGTTCTCATTACTTATCTATCTTAGATGTAGTATCAATAGTATATATGTGTCAGTCCCAATTTTCCAGTTCCTTCCATCCCCCACCTTTTCTCTTTGGTATCCATATAATTGTTTTCTACCTTTATGTCTATTTCTGCTTTGCAAATAAAATCATCTATACCATTTTTTCTAGATTCCACATTTATGCATTAATATACTCTATTTGTTTTTCTCGTTCTGACTTACTTCACTCAATAGAACAGTCTCTAGGTCCCCCCATGTCTCTGCAAATGGCATTATTTTGTTCTTTTTTTTTTTTGTGGGCCATGTATATTTTTAAAATTTACTTTTTGTGCATGTGTGCATGCTAAGTTGCTTTAGTCGTGTCTGACTCTTTGCGACCCTATGGACCATAGCCCACCCGGCTCCTCTGTCCATGGGATTCTTCCGGCAAGAATACTGGATTGGATTGCTGTGTCCTCCTCTAGGGGAGCTTCAGCTTCCCAATCCAGAGACAGACCCCACATCTCTTACATCTATCTGCATTGACAGGTGGGTTCTTTACTACTAGCGCCATGTGGGAAGACCAATTTATTTTTTAATTGGAGGAAAATTGCTTTACAATGTTGGTTTCTGCCATACAAGAACACAAATCAGCCATAATTATACATATATCCCCTTCCTCTCAAGCCTCCCTCCCCTCCCCCATCCCACCCCTCTAGGTCATCACAGAGTACCAGGCTGGGCCCTAACCATATGTTATTCATCAACTTCTCACAAGCTATCTATTTTAACACAACAGTGTGTATATATTGACACTACTTTCTCCATTCTTCCCACTCTCTCCTTCCCTCACTGGGTCCAAAAGTCCATTCTTTATATCTTCATCTCCATTCCTTCCCTAGAGATAGATCCATCAGTACCATTTTCCTAGATTTTATATATATGCTTTAACATATGATATTTTTCTCTTTCTGACTTACTTCATTCTGTGATAACAGGCTCTAAGTTCATCCACCTCACTAGAACAGACTCAAATTTGTTCTTTTTTATGGCTGAGCAATACTCCATTGTATATATGTACCACATCTTTACCCATTCTTCCATCGATGGGCATTTAGGTTGCTGCCATGTCTTGGCTATTATTAATAGTACTGCTATGAATACTGGAGTGCATGTATCTTTCTGAATTTATGATTTTCTCTGATAGATGCCCAGTAATAGGATTACTGAGTCATATGGTAGTTCTACTTTTAGTTTTTAGGAAACCTCCATACTGTTTTCTTAGTGGCTTTATCAATTTGTACTCCAACCAGAGCACATGAGGAGGTCCCCTTTTCCCACACCCTTTCAGCATTTATTGTTTGCATATATTTTGATGATGACCATTCTGACCAGTATGAAGTGATACCTCATTGCAGTTTTGATTTGCATTTCTCTAGTAATGAGCAGTCAGAGAAGGCAATGGCACCCCACTCCAGTACTCTTGCCTGGAAGATCCCATGGATGGAGGAGCCTGGTGGGCTGCGGTCCATGGGGTCGCTAAGAGTAGGACAAGACTGAGCAACTTCACTTTCACTTTTCACTTTCATGCATTGGAGAAGGAAATGGCAACCCACTCCAGTGTTCTTGCCTGGAGAATCCCAGGGATGGGGGAGCCTGGTGGGCTGCCGTCTATGGGATCTCACAGAGTCGGACACGACTGAAGTGACTTTGCAGCAGCAGCAGTAATGAGCAGTGTTGAGCATCTTTTTTTTCTTTTTTTTTTTTTGGCCATCTGTATGCCTTCTTTGGAGAAATGTCATTCTAAGTCTGTATTTTTTGATTGGGTGGTTTTTTGTTTTGTTTTGTTTGATATTGAGCTCCATGAGCTGCTTGTATATTTTGGAGATTAATCCTTTGTCAGTTGCTTCATTTGGAATTATTATCTCCCATTCTGTAGGTTGTCTCTTCATCTTATGTATGGTTTCCTTTGCTGTGCAAAAGATTTTAAGTTTATTTGGGTACAATTTGTTTATTTTTGTTTTTATTTCCAAAAATCTCGGTGGTGGGTCAAGAAAGATCTTGCTGCATTTATGTCAACAAGTGTTCTACCTACATTTTCTCTAGGAGTTGTATAGTGTCTGACTTTACATTCAGGTCTTTAATCCATTTTGAGTTTATTTTTGTATATGGTGTTAGGGAGTGCTCTAATTTCATTCTTTACTTGTGGTTGTCCCCTTTTCTCAGCACCACTTGCTGAAGAGGCTATCTCTTCTCCATTGTACATTCTTGCCTCCTTTGTCATAGATTAGGTGGCTTTAGATGTGGGTTTATCTCTAGGAGTTCCACCTTGTTCCATTGATCTATATTTCCATTCCTATGCCAGTACCATATTGTCTTGATAGTAGCTTTGTAATACAGTCTGCATAACTTCATATCCTGCAACTTTACCCAGTTCATTGTTCTATGTATAGTATCATGCCATGTGCAAAGAGTGAGTTTTCCTTCTTTCTTTCCAACTTGGATTCCTCTTATTCATTTTTCTTATATGATTGCTGTGCCTAGGATTCCCAATACTCTGTTGAATAAAAGTGGTGAGAGTGAGCATCCCTGTCTTGTTCCTGACCCTAGAGGAAATGCTTTCAACTTTACACTGTTGAGTAACATGCTAGCTGTGTGCTTACACTGTATGGCCTTATTTTGTTCAGGTATGTTCCTTCTATACCCATTTTGTTGAGAGTTTCTATCATAAATAGATTTCAATACAGATGCCCAACAGGCACATGAAAAGATGCTCAACATTGTTAATTATTAGAGAAATGCAACTCAAAACTACAATGAGGTATCACCTCACACTGGTCAAAATGACCATCATTTAAAAGTCTACAAATAACAAATACCGGAGAAGGTGTGGTAAGAAGGGCATCTTCCTACACTATGTTAGGAATGTAAGTTGGTGCACCTACTGTAGAAAACAATATGGAGTTTCCTCAGAAAACTAAAAATAGAGTTGCCATATGATTCAGCCATCCCATCCCTGGGTGTATATCCAGACAAAACTATAATTGAAAAAGATACAAGCACCCCTATTTTCCTAGCAGCACTATTCACAATAGCCAAGACATAGCAATGACCTGGACTATCCATTGACAGATAAAGAAGATGTTATACGTATATGTATATGAAATAATGCCATTTGCAGCAATATGGATGGATTAAGAGGAAGACAAAAATCATATGGTATTACATACCTGGGATCTAAATTATGACACAAATGAACCTAACTATGATACAAATGAACAGAAATAGGCTTATAGACATAGAGAACAGACTTATGGTTGACAGGGGGATAGGAAGTGGGGAAGGGATGGATTGGGAACTTGAGTTAGTGATGCAAACTATTATATATAGAATGGATAAATAGTGTCCTACTTATAGCACATGATATTTAATATCCTGTGATAAACCATAATAGAAAATAATATTAAAAAGAATAGTATATATGTATAACTGAATCACTTTGCTGTACATCAGAAATTAATACAGTATTGCAAGTCAACTATACTTTAATAAAAAATAAACAATTTTTAAAAAATAAATAAAGCTGCCCCAAGATGTAAGAGGAATAGGATGGGGAGACCATTATCTACCCCACAGATTCATCAAAAGATCATTTGAATGTTGAGCAACTTCCATGAAACAACTTATGAATGCTGGCAGAGGACATCAGGCACCCAGAAAGGCAGCCTGATCTCTTTGAAAGGAGGTAAGACAAAATATAAAATATGAAAACAGAGAAAAAGTATTTAGCGATGGAGATCCATTTTGGGGAGGGAGTCGTGAAGAAGGAGAAGTTTCCATGCAATAGAAAACCCTACATAAGTGTGTCAGTGGGGAGCTTTAGAATCTCAAAGGGCAACATAACTGGAAAAAGAAAGAACACAGGATATGTGCCTAACCACAATTACCAGTGGAGAAACAGCACAGACATTCAAGTCCGCCAGCAGCGAGTGGGAACTGGACAGGGGAGGCGTGGGCTGCATCACTGATTCTTAGGGTAAGGGCCAGGCTTGAATGCCCTTAGGACAATCTGAGGGGGCTAAGGTGACACAGCAACCCAAACCATGGGATCAGTAGTGAGACAAAAAACAAAAAAGGGACCTCTCCTGGGAAAGGTTCTAAAGCCTCATGGTGACCCCTGACATGCTCTCAGAACAAAGTACTGTGCCCTAGCAAATACTGAAGGACAGCAAGCCAGCTGCTGTTTAAGGCCTGCCCTCCCCAGAGGCAGAGAGGCAGGTGTGCAACAGCCAGAGCCAGAAAGCAAGGGGCTGCTGCAGTCTCGACCCAGAGACTGCATCTTCCACCAGACTGTGGGCAGGCTGCTGGTTGCTAACCACATCTTCCTGGGATCCTGATGGTTCACATCTGCCCTGAGTGTCACAGCCTGAGATCAGTTCCCCAGAGGGGACACACAGCAAACCTGGGATTGTGCTCTCGGGGCACACCCAGGAAACCAAGCAGCCGGGACCAGGGATGTGCATAAGATGCAAGGCCCACCTGGGACAGTGCACTTGCCAAGCACCCGGTCACCTGAGTGGCTTGGGCCTGGGAAGGGCACAAACACACAGCCCATATCATCTGGGTCTGTGCTTTTGCAGAGAGTCCAGGAGCTTGAGAAGCTTAGACCTGGGAAGTGCACGAAATGCAGGGCCCACTCGGGACAGTGCCCTTGCAGAGCACCCTGGAGCCTGAGCAGCGTGGACCCGGGAAACACATGCCACCTTGGGCTGTGGGAAACCCAGTGCTGTCCATCCACTGGGAGCTCCCCACACATGCCAGTGGCAATTATTTGTAGTGTCCCTCCCTCTACACAACGTAACTGAACAAGTGAGCCTAAATTAGTGGCCACCATCGTCCACTCGTGGCAGGACAGAAATCAGACACTGAAGAGACTGCAAACGGAGGAATCCAAAATAAACAAGAAGGGGGAACCGCACGAGAAGTGACAAGCGCAACAGATTAAAAACCTGCAGTTAGTGCTGAGACTGTGCATTTGAGGAGCAACTATAGACCTTGAGAAAAATAAAAGCCGAAACAAGGGACTGACACTGAACTGATCCCACACTGCCCACAACAGCTGCAGAGAAATTCCTAGGTATATTTTTTACTATTATCACTTTTTAATTTTAAGTTCTTTTAAAAATTTTAAAAATTTAAGGAAATTTAAGTACTTTATTACGCCATTAATTTTCATTTTTATAGACTACTATCACCTTTCTTAAAAAAGCAAAAACCCTATTTTATAAAACAGATTCCATATATATTTTTTAAATTGTTGTGATTGATTTTGTTTTGTATTTTTTATATTGTATTTTTGAGAGTCTAACCTCTATTCTAGGTTTTTAATCTTTGTTTTTTATATTGGTTATCAATATTGTACCTTTAAGAATATAATCTTCACTATCTATTTTCACTTATGGATTTGATCACTAGCTTCATCACTCTCTCTTCTTGACTCTCCCTCTTCTCCCTCAGGTTCTTCTCCTCTATGTTCTTCCTATTTCTTCTTTTCTCTGGATAACTCTGTGAATCTCTCTGGCTATGCCTGCTCTGGAGAGCACTTAGGGATTTGATTACTGGCTTGATTGCTCTGTCCCCTGTTGACTCTCTTTCTCTCCTCCTTACACACAAGATGGTGCAGTAGAAGAGTATGTGCTCATCTTCTCCTGAGAGAACTCCAAAATTACAACTCACTGCTGAATAACCACCAACAGAATGTTGTATCTCACCATAAGCAGATAGCCCATATCCAAGGGCAAAGGAGAAGCTCCATCAAGATGGTAGGAGAGGCAAAATTCCATTTAGAATCAAACTCCATACCGGCCAGGGACGTTCAGAGGACTCAGACAAAACCTTGTGTGAACCAGGACCCATAGACCCCACAGAGATTGAGCCAGACTTGCCTTTGAGTGTTTGAGTGTCTCCTGCAGAGGTATGGGTCAGCAGTGGCCTGCTGCAGGGGCAGGGACTCTGGGTGCAACAGACCTGGGTCACACAGCATGTGGCATAAGCCCTCATGGAGGAGGTCGCAACTAAACCCACCATAGAGCCATAGAGCAGACGACCCACAAACTGCAAAACAATTATACCAAATAAATTTGTGCACTGTTAAGAAAGTTCTAGGACCCACAACAGATTTTCCAATAAAGGATCTGGCAAAAGGACTGAGAACCACCAGGGAATTTGACTTTGGAGGCAAGTGGAATTTTATTATAGAACTTACACAGGACTGGGGGAACAGACTCTTGGAGGGCACAAACAAAACTTTGTGCATACCAGGATCCAGGAGAAAGGAGCAGTGACCCCACAAGAGAATGACCCAGAATGAACTGTGAGTGTCCAGGAGTCTCTGGTGAAACTGTGGGTCGGTGGTGGGCTGCTGCAGGGTCAGGGGCACTGACTGTGGCCTTGCGTTTATAGGACCATTTGAAGGAGGTCACCCTTGTCTGCATTACCTCTACCAACGTTTGGTCTCAGGTCAAACAACAAGGAGGGAACCTAGTCCCGCCCATCAACAGAAAATTGGATTAAAGATTTACTGAGCATGGCCTCACCCATCAGGACAAAACCCAGTCTTCTCCAGAGTCAGTCTCTTCCATCAGGAAGCTTCCAGAAGCCTTTTATCCTTCTCCATCAGAGGGCAGACAGATTGAAAAACCACAATCACAGAAAAGTAATCAAACTGATTACATGGGGCACAGGCTTGTCTAACTCAAGGAAACTATGAGCCATGACATACAGGGCCACCCAAGACAGACAGGTCATGGAGGAGAGTTCTGACAAAATGTGGTCCACAGGAGAAGGAAATGGCAAACCACTTCAGTATTTTGCCTTGAGAACCCCATGAACAGTATGAATAGGCAACAAGATATGACAGTAAATATTAACTCCCCAGGTAAGTATGTGCCCAATATGCTACTGGAGAAGAGTGAAGAAATAACTCCAAAAAGAATGAAGAGACGGAGCCACAGTGAAAACAATGCCCAGCTGTGGATGTGACTGGTGATGGAAAGAACAATATTTCATAGGAACCTGGAATGTTAGGTCCATGAATCAAGGTAAATTGGAAGTGGTCAAACAGGAAATGGCAAGAGTGAACATCAACATTTTAGGAATCTGTCAACTAAAACAGAGTGGAATGGGCGAATTTAATACAGATGACCATAATATCTACTACTGTGGGCAAGAATCCCTTAGAAGAAATGGAGTAGCCCTTGTAGTTAACAAAAGAGTCCAAAATACAGTACTTGGGTACAATCAAAAGAAACTTGGGTACAAAGAAAAGAAATGCAAAAAGGCAAAATGGTTGTCTGACAAGGCCTTACAAATAGCTAAGAAAAGAAGAGAAGCTAAAGGAAAAGGAGGAAAGGAAAGGCATACCCATATGAATGCAGAGATTCAAAGACTAGGAAGGAGATAAAAGAAAGTCTTCCTCAAGGCACAAAATGCAGGCCCAACCTAGTCTGCACCTTTGTGGAGCACCTGAGAACCTGAACCTAAGCGGCTTAGGCCTGGGAAGAGCACACAACTCAGAGCCCGTTCCCTGTAGGACAGCCTGGAGCCTGAGCAGTGTAGACAGGGAAAGCACATGCGCCGTGAGCAGGGGCAAACCCAGTGTGGCCAGAACACTGCAAGTACTCCCCACACACGCCAGTGATATTTGTTTACAGTGCCCCTCCCTCCCCATAGCACGATTGAACAAGCGAACCTAAACGAGAGACCACCTCGGCCCACTTGTATCAGGGTGGAAATAAGACACTGAAGAGACTTGCAAACAGAAGCAAAATAAACAAGGGGAACCGCCTTAGAAGTGACAGGTGCAACAGATTAAAATCCCTGTAGTTAACACTGACTACACTGGAAGGGGCCTATAGATATTGAGAAGTACAAGCTGGAAAAAGGAACTATCTGAAACTGAACTGAACCCACACTGCCCACAACAGCTCCAGAGAAATTCCTAGATATATTTTTACTATTTTTTTAATTAAATTTTTTTAAAGCCCTCTATTACTCCTTAATTTTCATTTTAATAACCCACTATAAAAAAGCAGAGACATTACTTTGCCAACAAAGGTCCGTCTGGTCAAGGCTATGGTTTTTCCAGTGGTCATGTATGGATGTGAGAGTTGGACTGTAAAGAAAGCTGAGCGCCGAAAAATTGATGCTTTTGAACTGTGGTGTTGGAGAAGACTCTTGAGAGTCCCTTGGACTGCCAGGAGATCCAACCAGTCCATCCTAAAGGAGATCAGTCCTCGGTATTCATTGAAGGACTGATGCTGAAGCAGAAACTCCAATACTTTGGCCACCTCATGCGAAGAGTTGACTCATTGGAAAAGACCCTGATGCTGGGAGGGATTGGGGGCAGGAGGAGAAGGGGACGACAGAGGATGAGATGGCTGGATGGCATCACCGACTCGATGTGCATGAGTTTGAGTAAACTCCGGGAGTTGGTGATGGACAGGGAGGCCTGGCGTGCTGTGATTCATGGGGTCGCAAAGAGTCGGACACGACTGAGTGACTGAACTGAACTGATAACCTGGCCAAAAAAAAAAGGACCCTATTTTTAAAGTGAACTTCATATATATTTCTTAATTTTTTTATGTTTTTCGTTTTTTTATAAATATTGTATTTTCAAGAGTCTAACATCTACTCTATATTTTTAATCTTTGTTTTTCAGTATTTGATATCAATTTTGGTCATTTAAGAATCCAATCTTCAGTACCCATTTTTACTCAGGAGTGTGATTACTGGTTTGATTACTCACTCTCCCTTTTTGACTCTCCTTTTTCTCCCCCAGATCACCTCTATTTCCTCCCTCCCCCTTCTCTTCTCAATCCAATTCTGTGAATCTCTGTGGGTGTTCTGGGCTGCAGAGAACACTTAGGGAACAGGGTACTGCCTAGATCTGTCTCTCTCCTCTTGAGTTCCCCTTTTTATCCTCCTGCTCACCTCTATCTTCTTCCTCCCTCTCCTCTTCTTCATGTAACTCTGTGAACTTCTCTGGGTGTCCCTCACTGTGGAGAATCTTTTCACCACTAACGTAGAAGTTTTATTATCAGTCCTGTATGGATGGAGATGTCTTGAGGCTACTGGAAGAATAAGACTGAAATCCAAAGGCAGGAGGCTTAAACCCCAAACCTAAGAACACCAGAAAACTCCTGACTACAGGGAATGTTAATTAATAAGAGATCATCCAAAAGCCTCCATACCTACACTGAAACCAACCACCACCCAAGAACCAGTAAATTCCAGAGCAAGATATACCATACAAATTCTGTAGCAATGCAGGAACATAGCCCTGAGCATCAATACACAGGCTGCCCAAAGTCACACCAAACTCATAGACCCTTCTCAAAACTCACTATCGGACACTCCGTTGCACTCCAGAGAGTAGAAATCCAGCTCCACCCACCAGAACACCAATGCAAGCTTCCCTAACCAGGAAACCTTGACAAGCCAATCGTCCAACCCCACCCACTGGGAGAAACCTCCACAATAAAAAGGAAACACAGACTACCAGAATACAGAGAGGCCACCCCAAACACAGCAATCTAAATAAGATGAAAAGGCAGAGAAATACCCAGCAGGTAAAGGAACATGAAAAATTCCCACCAAGCCAAACAAAAGAGGAGGAGATAGGGAATCTACCTGAAAAAGAATTTAGAATAATGATAACAAAAATGATTCAAAATCTTGAAAACAAAATGGAGTTACAGATAAATAGCCTGGAAACAAGGATTGAGAAGATGCAAGAAATGTTTAACAAGGACCTAGAAGAAATAAAAAAGAGTCAAATAAAAATAAATAGTGCAATAAATGAGATTAAAAACACTCTGGAGGGAACCAACAGTAGAATAATGGAGGCAGAAGATAGGATAAGTGAGGTAGAAGATAAAATGGTGGAAATAAATGAAACAGAGATGAAAAAAGAAAAAAAGAATCAAAAGAAATGAGGACAACTTCAGGGACCTCTGGGATAATGTGAAATGCCCCAACATTCGAATCATAGGAGTCCCAGAAGAAGACAAAAGGAAAGGCCATGAGAAAATACTCAAGTAGATAATAGCTGAAAACTTTTCCCAAATGGGGAAGGAAATAGGCACACAAGTCCAAGAAACCCAGAGAGTCCCAAACAGGATAAACCCAAGGCAAAACACCCCAAGACACATATTAATCAAATTAATAAAGATAAAACACAAAGAACAAATATTAAAAGCAGCAAGAGAGAAACAACAAATAACACACAAGGGGATTCCCATAAGGATAACAGCTGATCTATCAATAGAAACTCTTCAGACCAGAAGGGAATGGCAGGACATACTTAAAATAATGAAAGAGAATAACCTACAAGCCAGATTACTGTACCCAGCAAGGACCTCATTCAGATATGAAGGAGAATTCAAAAAAAAAAACTTTACAGACAAGCAAAAGCTGAGAGGATTTAGCACCACCAAACCAGCTCTTCAACAAATGCTAAAGGATCTTCTCTAGACAGGAAACACAGAAAGGTTGTATAAACGTGAACCCAAAACAACAAACTAAGTGGCAATGGGACCATACTTATCAATAATTACCTTAAATGTAAATGGGTTGAATGCCCCAACCAAAAGACAAAGATTTGCTGAATGGATACAAAAACAAGATCCCTATATATGCTGTCTACAAGAGACTCACCTCAAAACAAAGGACACATACAGACTTGAAAGTGAAGGGCTGGAAAAAAAATATTTCACGCAAATGGAGACCAAAAGAAAGCAGTAGTGGCAATACTCATATCAGATAAAATAGACTTTAAAATAAAGACTGTGAAAACAGACAAAGAAGGACACTACATAATGATCAAAGGATCAATCCAAGAAGAAGATATAACAATTATAAATATATATACACCCAACATAGGAACACCACAATATGTAAGGCAAGTGCTAACAAGTATGAAAGGGGAAACTAACAATAACACAATAATAGTGGGAGACTTTAATACCCCACTCACACCTATGGATAGATCAGCTAAACAGAAAATTAACAAGGAAACACAAACTTTAAAGGACAGAATGGACCAGCAAGACTTAATTGATATCTATAGGATATTTCACCCCAAAACAATCAATTTCACCTTTTTCTCAAGTGCACACGGAACCTTCTCCAGAATAGATCATACCCTGGGCCATAAATCTAGCGCTGGTAAATTTTAAAAAATTGAAATCATCCCAGTCATCTTTTCTGACCACAATGCAGTAAGATTAGATCTCAATTACAGGAAAAAAACTATTAAAAATTCCAACATATGGAGGCTAAATAACACGCTTCTGAATAAACAACAAATCATAGAAGAAATAAAAATATACATAGAAATGAATGAAAATGAAAACACAGCAACCCAAAACCTATGGGATACTGTAAAACCAGTGCTAAGGGGAAGGTTCATAGCAAAACAGGCTTACCTCAAGAAACAAGAAAAAAGTCAAATAAATAACCTAACTCTACATATAAGCAACTAGAGAAGGAAGACATGAAGAACTCCAGGGTTAGTAGAAGGAAAGAAATCTTAAAACTTAGGGCAGAAATAAATGCAAAAGAAACAAAAGAGACCATAGCAAAAATCAACAATGCTAAAAGCTGGTTTTTTGAAAAGATAAATAAAATTGACAAACCGTTAGCCAGACTCATCCAGAAACAAAGGGAGAAGAACCAAATCAGCAAAATTAGAAAGGAAAATGGAGAGATCACAAAAGACAACACTCACTGAAATACAAAGGATCATAAGAGCCTACTACTAGCAGCTCTATGCCAATAAAATGGACAACTTGGAAGAAACGGACAAATTCCTATAAAAGTATAACTTTCCAAAACTGAACCAGGAAGAAATGGAATATCTTAACAGACCAATCACAAGCACAGAAATCGAAACTGTGATCAGAAATCTTCCAGCAAACAAAAGCCCAGGACCAGATGGCTTCACAGCTGAATTCTACCTAAAATTTAGAGAAGAGCTAACACCCATCTTATTCAAACTCTTCCAGAAAATTGCAGAAGAAGGTAAACTTCCAAACTCATTCTATGAAGCCACAATCACCCTAATACCAAAACCAGATAGAGATGACACACACAAAAAATTAACTACAGGCCAATATCACTGATGACCATAGGTACAAAAATCCTTAACAAAATTCTTGCAAACAGAATCCAACAACATATTAAAAAGATCATACATCATGACCAAGTGGGCTTTATCCCAGGAATGCAAGGATTCTTTAATATCCGCAAATCAATCAATGTAATACACCACATTAGACAAAAACTGTATGATTATCTCAATAGATGCAGAAAAAGCCTTTGACAAAATTCAACATCCATTTATGATAAAAACTCTAGAGAAAACAGGAATAGAAGGAACATACCTCAACATAATAAAAGCTATATATGACAAACCCACAGCAAACATTATCCTCAATAGTGAAAAATAGAAAGCATTTCCCCTAAAGTCAGGAACAAGACAAGGGTGCCCACTCTTACCACTACAATTCAAAATAGTCTTGGAAGTTTTGGCCACAGCAATCAGAGCAGAAAAAGAAATAAAAGGAATCCAGATAGGAAAAGAAGAAGCAAAACTCACACTGCAAATGACATGATCCTCTACATAGAAAACCCTAAAGACTCCACCAGAAAATTACTAGAGCTAATCAATGAATATAGAAAAGTTGCAGGATATAAAATTAACACACAGAAATCCCTTGCATTCCTATACACTAAAGATGAGAAAACAGAAAGAGAAATTAAGGAAACAATACCATTCACCATTGCAACAAAAAGAATAAAATACTTAGGAGTATATCTACCTAAAGAAATGAAAGACCTATATATAGAAAACTATAAAACACTGATGAAAGAAATCAAGGAGGACACAAATAGATGGAGAAATATACCATGTTCATGGATTGGAAGAATCAATATTGAGAAAATGACTAAACTACCCAAAGCAATCTATAGATTCAATGAAATCCCTATCAAGCTACCAACAGTATTTTTCACAGAACTAGAACAAATAACTTCACAATTTGTATAAAAATACAAAAAACCTCAAATAGCTAAAGCAATCTTGAGAAAGAAGAATGGAACTGGAGGAATCAACCTGCCTGACTTCAGTCTCTACTACAAAGCCACAGTCATCAAGACAGTATGGTACTGGCACAAAGATAGAAATATAGATCAATGGAACAAAATAGAAAGCCCAGAGATAAATCCACGTACCTATGGGCACCTTATCTTCAACAAAGGAGGCAAGAATATACAATGGAAAAAAGACAACCTCTTTAACAAGCGGTGTGGGGAAAACTGGTCAACCACTTGTACAAGAAGGAAACTACAACACTTTCTAACACCATACACAAAAATAAACTCAAAATGGATTAAAGAGATAAACATAAGACCAGAAACTATAAAACTCCTAGAGGAGAACATAGGCAAAACACTCTCTGACATAATCACAGCAGGATCCTCTAGACCCACCTCCAGAAATGGAAATAAAAGCAAAAATAAACAAATGGGACCTAATGAAACTTAAAAGCTTTTGCACTACAAAGGAAACTATAAGCAAGGTGAAAAGACAGCCCTCAGAATGGGAGAAAATAATAGCAAATGAAGCAACAGACAAGGGATTAATCTAAAAAATATACAAGCAACTCCTGCAGCTCAATTCCAGAAAAATAAATGTCCCAATCAAAAAAATAGGCCAAAGAACTAAACAGACATTTCTCCAAAGAAGACATACAGATGGCTAACAAATACATGAAAAGAAGCTCAACATCACTCATTATTAGAGAAATGCAAATCAAAACCACAATGAGGAACCATTATACGCCAGTCAGAATGGCTGCTATCCAAAAGTCTACAAGCAATAAATGCTGCAGAGGGTGTGGAGAAAAGGGAACCCTCTTACACTGTTGGTGGGAATGCAAACTAGTACAGCCGCTATGGAGAACAGTGTGGAGATTCCTTAAAAAACTGGAAATAGAACTGCCATATGACCCAGCAATTCACTCTGGGCATACACACTGAGGAAACCAGAACTGAAAGAGACACGTACCCCAATGTTCATTGCAGCACTGTTTATAATAGCCAGGACATGGAAGCAACCTAGATGCCCATCAGCAGACGAATGGATAAGAAAGCTGTGGTACATATACACAATGGAATATTACTCAGCCATTAAAAAGAATACATTTGAAGCAGTTCTAATGAGATGGATGAAACTGGAGTCCGTTATACAGAGTGAAGTAAGCCAGAAAGATAAACACCAATGCAATATACTAACGCATATATATGAAATTTAGAAAGATGATAATGATAACCCTATATGCAAGACAGAAAAAGAGACACAGATGTATAGAATATACTTTTGGACTCTATGGGAGAAGTTAAGGGTGGGATGATCTGAGAGAATAGCACTGAAACATGTATATTATCAAGTGTGAAACAGATCGCCAGTCCAGGTTGGATGCATGAAACAAGTGCTCAGGGCTGGTACACTTCGATGTGTACCAGAGGGATGGGATGAGGAGGAAGATGGGAGGGGGGTTCAGGATAGGGAACACATGTAAATCCATGGCTGATTCATGTCAATGTATGGCAAAAACCACTACAATATTGTAAAGTAATTAGCCTCCAACTAATAAAAATAAATGAAAAAAAAAAAGAAAGAAAGCGTTCCTCAGTGATCAATGCAAAGAAATAGAGGAAATCATAATAATGGGAAAGGCTAGAGATCTCTTCAAGAAACTTAGAGATACCAAGGGAACATTTCATGCAACAATGAACATAATAACGGACAGAAATGGTATGGACCTAACAGAAGCAGAGGATATTAAGAAGGGGTGGCAAGAGTACACAGAAGAACTATACAAATAAGATCTTCATGACCCAGATAACTATGATGGTGTGATCAATCACCTAGAGCCAGATATCCTGTAATGTGAATTCAAGTGGGCCTTAAGAAGCATCACTACAAACAAAGCTAGTGGAGGTGATGGAATTCCAGATGAGCTATTTTAAATCCTAAAAGGTGATGCTGTTAATGTGCTGCTCTCAAAATGTGAGCAAATTTGGACTACTCAACAGTTTTCATTCCAATCCCAGGCTTCAACAGTATGTGAACCATGAACTTCCAGATGTTCAACCTGGATTTAGAAAAAGTGGAGGAACCAGAGATCAAGTTGCCAACATCTGCTGGATCATAGAAAAAGCAAGAGACTTCCAGAAAAACATCTACTTCTGCTTTATTGACTATGCCAAACATGTTGACTGTATCGATCACAACAAATTGTTTAAAATTCTTAAAGAGATGGGAATACCAGACCACCTTACCTGCTTCCTGGGAAATCTGTATGCAGGTCAAGAAGCTACAGTTAGAACCAGACATGGAAACATGAACTGGCTCCAAGTTGGGAAAGGAGTACATCAAGGCTGTATATTGTCACCCTGCTTATTTAACTTACATGCAAAGCACATCTTGCAAAATGCCAGGCTAAATGAACCATGGGCTGAAATCAAGATTGCCAGGAGAAATATCAGTAACCTCAAATCCCCTTATGGCAGAAAGAGAGGAAGAACTAAAGAGCCTCTTGTTGAAAGTGAAAGATGAGAGTGAACTAGTTGGCTTAAAACTCAACATTCCAAAAACTCTATCATGGAATCCAGTCCCATCGCTTCATGACAAATAGATGGGGAAACAATGGAAACCGTGACAGACTTTATTTTTGGGGGGACTTCAGAATCACTGCAGATGGTGACTGAAGCCATGAAATTAAAAGGCACTTGCTCTTTGGAAGAAAAGTTATGACCAACCTAGACAACATTTTAAAAAGCAGAGACACTACATTGCTGACAAATATCTGTCTAGTCAAAGATATGGTTTTTCCAGTAGTCATGTATGGACGTGAAAGCTGAGTGCTGAAGAATTGATGCTTTTTATGTTTGGTGTTGAATAAGACTCTTGAGTCTTTGGACTCCAGGAGATCTCCTTGGACTGCAAGGTGATCAAAAGAGTCAATCCTAAAGGACATCAGTTCTGAATATTCATTGGAAGGACTAATGCAGAAGGTGAAACTCCAATACTTTGGCCACCTGATGCAAAGAACTGACTCATTGGAAAAAACCTTGATGCTGGGAAAGATTTAAGGCACTAAGAGAACAGAACAACAGAGGATGAGATGGTTGGATCATATAACCAAGTGGTTGGACATGAGTTTGAGAAAGTTCCGGGTTTTCGTGATGTACAGGGAACCCTGGCAGGTTACTGTCCATGGGGCTGCAAAGATTTGGACACGACTGAGTGCCTGAACTAAACTGAATTTTCTCCCCTTGGTCACTTTTATATCCCTCCTCCCTCTTTTATTCTCTATATAATTCTGTGAATCTTCTGAGTGTCCCTGGATGTGGAGAGCTGTTTCACCATTACTCTAGGAGTTTTATATTCTGTGCTGTATGGATGAAAGACTCTTGTGTCTACTGTAAAAGGAGGATTGAAACCCAGAGAAGGGGGATCAAATTCAGAACTTTAGAACATCACACAACGCCTGACTTTAAGGGAATATTAGTAGACCACTCAAAATTCTCCATACTTACCTACAGTTAAACCAAGCTCTACTAATGAGCCTGTAAGTTCCAGTGCAACACAAACCATGTTAATTCTCCAGCAAAATATGAGTACAATCCTGAATATTAAAAAGAATGCTTCCCAAAGCCACAACAAACCCATAGACACCCTAAAGTCACTACTGGACACTTCCTTGCCTTCCAGAGAGAAGAGATCCAGCTTCACCCACCAAAACACAGACAGAAGTCCCCCCGACCAGGAAACCTTGAAAAGCCACTGGTAAAACCCCACCCATGGGGATCAGTCTCCACTCTAAGGGGAACAACGACCTTCCAGCTTGCAGAAAGGGCACTCCAAACACACAGCAATCCAAGCAAAATGAAAAGGCAGAAAAATATTCACCAGGTGAAGGAACGTGATAAAAACCCACTAAACAAAAACAGAAGAGGAGGAGATAGGCAGTCTACCTGGAAAAGAATTCAGAATAATTACAGTAAAGATGATTCAAATCTTGAAAACAAAGTGTAGTTACAGATAAATAGACTAGAGACAAGGATTGAGAAGGTGCAAGAAAGGTTCAACAAGGAACTAGAAGAAATAAAGAAGACCCAATCAATAATGAACAATGCAATCATTGAGATTAAAAACACTCTGAGGAAGGAACCAACAGTAGAATAACTGAGGCAGAAGGGAGGATGGGTGAGGTGGAAGATAGAATGGTGGAAATAAATGAAGCAGAGACAATAAAAGAAAAAAGAAATGAGGACAACCTCAGAGACCTCTGGGACAATGCTAAATGACCCACATTTGAATCATAGGTGTTCTAGAAGAAGAAGACAAAAAGAAAGGGCATGAGAAAATACTCGAGGAGATAATAGTCAAAAACTTCCCTAAAATGGGGCCTTACTTTGTGGCTCAGCTGGTAGCAAATCTGCATGCAATGCAAGAGACCTGGTTTCAGTCCCTAGGTTGGGAAGATGCCCTGGAGAAGGGAAAGGCTACCCACTCCACTAATCATGCCTGAAGAATTCCATGGACTGTATAGTGCATGGGGTTGCAAAGCGTTGGACATGACTGAGTGAGTTTTACTTCACTACCCAAAAATGGGGAAGGAAATAGCTACCCAATTCCAAGAAACTGAGAGAGTACCAAACATGATAAACCCAACACAAAACAATCCAAGACACATATTAATCAAACTAACAAAAACTAAGCACAAAGAGAAAATAGTAAAAGCAGCAAGGGAAAAGCAACAAATAACACACAAGCAGATCTCCATAAGGATAAAAGCTAATCTTTCAATAGAAACTCTTCAGGCCAGAAGGGAATGGCAGGACATATGTAAAGTGATGAAATAGAAATACATATAACAAATATTACTCTACCCAGCAAGGATCTCATTCAGATATGTAGAAGAAATCAAAAGCTCTACAGACAAGCAAAAGCTGAGAGAATTCAGCACCACCAAACCAGCTATTCAACAAATGCTGAAGGATCTTCTCTAGACAGGAAACACAGTAAAGGTTTATAAAAATGAACCCGAGACAACAAAGTAAATGGTAACAGGATCGTACTTATCAATAATTACCTTAACTGTAAATGGGTTAAATTCTCCAACCAAAAGACAAAGCCTAGCCAAATGGATACATGAAGAAGACCCACATAGTTGCTGTCTACAAAGACCCACGTCAAACCTAGGGTCACATACAGACTGAAAGTAAGGAGCTGGAAAAAGATATTTCATGCAAATGGAGATCAAAAGAAAGCAGGAGTAGCAATACGCATATCAGATAAAATGGCCTTTGAAATAAAGATTATAAGAGACAAAGAAGAATACTACATAGTGATCAAAGGATCAGTCCAAGAAGAAGGTATAACAATTGTAGATGCACCCAATATAGGGACACCTCAATCCGTAGACAAATGCTAACAAGTATGAAAGGGGAAATTAACAGTAACACAATAATAGTGGGGGACTTTAACACCCCATTCACACCTATGGATAGATTAACCAGAAAGAAAATTAGCAAGAAAACACAAGCTTTAAATAATACAATGGATCAGTTAGACATAATTGATATCTACAGGGCACTTCATTCCAAAACAATTCATTTCACCCTTTTCTCAAGTACACACGGAACATTCTCCAGAATAGACCACTCCGTAGGCCACAAATCTAGCCTTGGTAAACTTTAAAAAATTGAAATCATTTCAACCATCTTCTGATCACAATGCAGTAAGATTAGACGCACAGCGGCTGCTATGAACCACACAGAAGCTCAGCAGCTGCGACGGACCATGCAGAAGCGCGGCCGAGAGGAGCTACACCTCACCCAAGGTCAGGGGCAGCAACCGAGAGTGCCAGGCTGAGACAGCGCAGGAGGAGCCAAGAGGAGCTACTGCACGTCTCAGGTAAGAGGAAACCAAGTAAGACGGTAGGTGCTGCGAGAGGGCATCAGAGGACAGACACACTGAAAGCATAATCACAGAAAACTAGCCAATCTGATCACACGGACCACAGTCTTGTCTAACTCAATGAAACTAAGCCATGCCATGTGGGACCACCCAAGACAGACGGGGCATGGTGGAGAGGTCTGGAACACAAAAGTAGAAAGTCAAGAAACACCTGTAGTAATGGGAAAATTTGACCTTGGATTACGGAATGAAACAGGGCAAAGGCTAATAGAGTTTTGCCAAGAGAATGCACTGGTCATAGCAAACACCCTCTTCCAACAACACAAGAGAAGACTCTATACATGGACATCACCAGATGGCCAACACCGAAATCAGATGGCTACTTTGCAGCCAAAGATGGAGAAGCTCTTTACAGTCAGCAGAAACAAGACCAGGAGACGGCTGTGGCTCAGATCATGAACTCCTTATTACCAAACTCAGACTTAAACTGAAGAAAGTAGGGGAAACCACTAGACCATTCAGGTATGACCTAAGTCAAATCCCTTATGATTATACAGCAGAAGTGAGAAATAGATTTAAGGGACTAGGTCTGATAGACAGAATGCCTGATGAACTATGGACGGAGGTTCGTGACATTGTACAGGAGACAGGGATCAAGACCAATCCCATGGAAAAGAAATGCTAAAAAGCAAAATGGTTGTCTGAGGAGGTCTTACAAATAGCTGTGAAAAGAAGAGAAGTGAAAAGCAAAGGAAAAAAAGGAAAGATATTCCCATTTGAATGCAGAGTTCCAAAGAATAGCAAGGACAGATAAAAAAGCATTCCTCAGTGATCAATGCAAAGAAATAGAGGAAAACAACAGAATAGGAAAGACTATAGATCTCTTCAAGAAAATTAGAGATACCAAGGGAACATTTCATTCAAAGATGGCCTCAATAAAGGACAGAAATGGTATGGAACTAACAGAAGCAGAAGATATTAAGAAGAGGTGGCAAAAATACACAAAAGAACTGTACAAAGAAGATCTTCATGACCCACATATCACAATGGTGTGATCACTCACCTAGAGCCAGACATCCTGGAATGTGAAGTCAAGTGGGCCTTAGGAAGCATCACTACGAATAAAGCTAGTGGAGGTGATGGAATTCCAGTTGAGCTATTTCAAATCTTGAAAGATGATGCTGTGAAAGTGCTGCACTCAATATGCCAGCAAATATGGAATAATCAGCAGTGGCCACAGGACTGGAAAATGTCAGTTTTCATTCCAATCCCAAAGAAAGGCAATGCCAAGGAATGCTCAAACTACTGCACAATTACACTCATCTCACACGCTAGTAATGTAATGCTCAAAATTCTCCAAGCCAGGCTTCAGCAATACATGAACCGTGAACTTCCAGATGTTCAAGCTGGTTTTAGAAAAGGCAGTGGAACAAGAGATCAAATTGCCAACATCTGCTGGATCATCGAAAAAGCAAGAGAGTTCCAGAAAAACATCTATTTCTGCTTTATTGACTATGCCAAAGCCTTTGACTGTGTGGATCACAATAAACTGTGGAAAATTCTGAAAGAGATTTTCACACCTGACCTGCCTCTTGAGAAACCTGTATGCAGGTCAGGAAGCAACAGCTAAAACAGGTCATGAACAACAGACTGGTTCCAAATAGGAAAAGGAGTACATCAAGGCTGTATATTGTCACCCTGCTTATTTAACTTCTATGCAGAGTACATTATGAGAAAGCCTGGGCTGGAAGAAGCACAAGCTGGAATCAAGATTGCCGGGAGAAATATCAATAACCTCAGATATGCAGATGACACCACCCTTATGGCAGAAAGTGAAGAGGAACTAAAAAACCTCTTGATGAAAGTGAAAGAGAGTGGAAAAGTTTGCTTAAAGCTCAACATTCAGAAAACTAAGATCATGGCATCTGGTCTCATCACTTCATGGGAAATAGATGGGCAAACAGTGGAAGCAGTGTCAGACTTTATTTTTGGGGGCTCCAAAATCACTGCAGATGGTGATTGCAGCCATGAAATTAAAAGACGCTTACTCTTTGGAAGGAAAGTTATGACCAACCTAGATAGCATATTAAAAAGCAGAGACACGACTTTGCCAGCAAAGGTCCATCTAGTCAAGGCTATGGTTTTTCCAGTAGTCATGTATGGATGTGAGAGTTGGACTGTGAAGAAAGCTGAGTGCTGAAGAATTAATACTTTTGAACTGTGGTGTTGGAGAAGAGTCTTGAGAGTCCCTTGGATTGCAAGGAGATCCAACCAGTCAATCCTAAAGGAAATCAGTCCTGAATATTCATTGGAAGGACTGATGCTGAAACTGAAACTCCAATAATCTGGCCACCGATGCAAGGAAATGACTCACTGGAAAAGATCCTGATGCTGGGAAAGATTGAAGACAAGAGAAGGGGATGACAGAGGATGGGATGGGGCTGTCATCACCGACTCAATGGACATGAGTTTGAGTAAGCTCTGGGAGTTGTTGATAGATAGGGAAGCCGGGCATGCTGCAGTCCATGGGGTCACAAAGAATCAGACATGACTGAGCAATTGAATTGCATGGGGGTGGGGGGGGTGGAACTATAAAAACCACAAACATATGGAGGTTAAACAACACTCTTCTGAATAGCAAACAGATCCAAGCAGAAATCAAAAAGGAATTCAAAATATGCACAGGAACAAATGAAATGGAGACATGACAACCCAAAACCTGTGGGATTCAGCCAAAACAGTGCCAAGAGGGAGGTTATAAGCAATACAAGCCTATTTTAAGAACCATGAGAAACATCAATAAACAATCTAAATTTACACCTAAATCAACTAGGAAAAACAAAAACAAAACCCCAAAGTTAGTAGAAGGAATGTAATCATAAAAATCAGAGCAAAAATAATTGAAAAAGAAACAGAGGGGAATATAGCAGATATCAAAAAACTAAAAGTTGGTTCTTTGAGAAGATAAATAGATTAGACAAACCTTTAGTCATACTCATCAAAAAGAATAAGAAGAATAATCAAATCAATAAAATTAGAAATGAAAATGGAGAAATCACAACAGACAACACAAAAATACAAAGGATCATAAGAGACTACTATCAGCAACTATATACCAATAAAATGGACAACTGGGAAGAAATGGAAAAATTCATAGAAAAGTATAACATACCAAAACTGAACCAGAAAGAAATAGAAAAACTGAACAGACCAATCACAAGCACAGAAATCAAAACTGTAATAAAAAAAATCTTCTGAAAAGCAAAAGCCCAGGAGCAGATGGCTTCACAGGTGAATTCTACCAAAAATTTAGAAAAGAGCTAAAACTCATCCTACTCAACTTCTTTCAGAAAATTGCAGAGGAAGGTAAATTTCCAAACTCAGTCTATGAGACCACCATCACCCTAATACCAAAACCAGACAAAGATGTCACAAAGAAAGAAAACTGCAGTCCAATGACACTGATGAACATAAATGAAAAATCCTGAACAAAATTTTAGCAAAAAGAATCCAACAATATATTAAAAGATCATACATTATGACCAAGTGGACTTTATTCCATGGATGCAAGGATTCTTCATTATTCTCAAATTAATCAATGTGATACACCATATTAACAAATTGAAAGGTAAAAACCATATGATTATCTCTACAGATGCAGAGAAAATGTTCGACAAAACTCAACACCCATTTATGATAAAAACTCTCCAGAAAGCAGGCCTAGAAGGAACATTTTCAACAAAATAAAAGCCATATATGACAAACTCACAGCAAACATTATCTTCAATGGAAAAAAATTGAAAGGATTTCCTCTAAAATCAGGAACAAGACAAGGGTGCCCACTCTCACCACTACTATTCAACATAGTTTTGGAAATCCTAGCAACAGCAATCAGATAAGAAAAAGAAATAAAAGGAATCCAGATTGGAAAAGAAGAAGTAAAACTCTCACTATTCACAGATGACTTGATCCTCTACATAGAAAACTCTAAAGATGCCATCATAAAATTACTAGCGCTAATCAATGAATATAGTAAAGTTACAGGATATAAAATTAATACACAGAAATCTCTTGCATTTCTATAGACTAACCATGAAAAAAACAGACAGAGAAATTAAGGAAACAATCCCATTCACCATTGCAAAGAAAAGACTAAAATACTCAGGAATAAATTTACACAAAGAAACAAAAGACCTATATAAAGAAAAGACCCATATAAAGAAAACTATAAAACACTGATAAAAGAAATCAAAGATGACCCAAATAGATGGAGTAATATACCATCTTCATGGATTAGATTAATCAATATAGTGAAAATGAGTATACTATCCAAAGCAATCTATAGATTCAAGGCAATCCCTATCAAGCTACCAATGGTATTTTTCACAGAACTGGGACAAAAAATTCACAATTAGTATAGAAACAAAAAAAATTCAAATAGCCAAAGTAACCTTGAGAAAGAAGAATGGAACTGGAGGAATCAACCTGCCTGACTTCAGACTACTACAAAGCTACAGTCCTGAGCATAAAGCATCTATGGACACCTGATCTTTGACAAAAGAGGCAAAAATATACAATGGAGAAAAGACAATCTCTTTAACAAGTGGTGCTGAGAAAACTGGTCAACCACCTGTAAAGGAATGAAACTAGAACTCTTTCTAACACCATACACAAACATAAACTCAAAATGGATTAAAGGTCTAAATGTAAGACCAGAAACTATAAAACTCCAAGTGGAAAACATACACAGAACGCTCTCTAACATAAATTGCAGCAAGATCCTCTATGACACGCCTCCCAGAATAATGGAAATAAAAGCAAAAATAAACAAATGGGTCCTAATTAAACTTAAAAGCTTTTTCACAACGAAGGAATGTGTAAGCAAGGTGAAAAGGCAGCCTTCAGAATGGGAGAAGATAATAGCAAATGAAACAAGTGACAAATAATTAAACTCCAAATATACAAGCTCAATACCAGAAAAATGACAACCCAATTTAAAAAGTGGGTCAAAGAACTAAACAGATATTTCTCCGAAGAAGACATACAGAAGGCTAATAAACATGAAAAGATGCTTGATATCAATTATTATTAGAGAAATGGAAATCAAAACTACAATGAGATATCATTTCCTGCTGGTCAGAATGACCACCATCAAAAATTCTGCAAACAAAATGCTGGAGAGGGTATGGAGAACCCCTCTTACACTATGGATGGCAATGCAAACTGGCACAGCCACTGTGGAGAACTATGTGGTGACTTCTTTAAAAACTCAAAACAGAATTACCATACAACCCAGCAATCCCTCTCCTGGGCATACACACCGAGAAAACCAGGATTGAAAGAGACACATGTACCCCAGTGTTCACTGCAGCACTGTTTACAATAGCTAGGACATGGAAGCAATCTAGATGTCCATTGGCAGATGAGTGGATAAGGAAGTTGTGGTATATATACACAATGGAATACTACTCAGGTATATATATATTAAAAAGAAAACAACACATTTGATTCAGTTCTAATGAGGTGAATGACACTGGAGCCTATTATACAGCATGAAGTAATTTAGAAAGATAAACACCAATGCAATATATTAATGCATATATATGGAATTTAGAAAGATGGTAATGACAATCCTATATGCAAGGCAGCAAAGAGACTCAGATGTAAAGAACAGACTTTTAAATTTGTGGGAGAAGGTGAGGGTGGGATGACTTGAGAGACTAGCGTTGAATCATGTATATTACCATGTATATTACCAATAGCATTGAAATATATAAAACTAGATGAGCAGTGCATATTTGATGCATGAAGGACACTCAAATCCAGTGCTCTGGGACAACCCAGAGAGATGGGGTGGGGAGGGAGGTAGGAAGGGATTTCAAAATGTGGGGGACACATGTGCACCCATGGGTGATTCATGTTGATGTATGGCAAAAATCACCACAATCTCGTAAAGTAATATTTCTCCAATTAAAATAAATAAGTCAATCAAAATAATAAATACATAAATGGCTGTTGAATCTTATCAAATCTTTTTCTACATCTATTGAGGTGGTCAGATAAGGAAATGGCAACCCACTCCAGTACTCTTGCCTAGAGAACCCCGTGGACAAAGGAGCCTGGTGGGCAGCTGTCCATAGGGTTGCACAGAGTCAGACATGACTGACATGACTCAGCAGCAGCAGCAGCATTGAGGTGGTCATATTATTTTTATTCTTTAATTTGTTAGTGTGGTGAGTTATAATATTGATTTTCAAATACTGAAAATACCTTACATGTCAAGGATAAACCCCACTCCATCAAGGTGTGTAATCCTTTTAATATATTGCTGGATTTGAATTGCTAATATTTTGTTGAGGATTTTGTATCTATGTTTATCAGTGATAGAGGCGTGTAACTCTCTTTTTTGTGATCTTGTTTTCTGATTTTGATATTAGGGTGATACTGGCTTCATAGACTGTGTTAGGAAGTGGTCCTTCATCTGCAATTTTTTGGAATAATTTGAGAAGGATAGGTGTTAATTCTTATCTAAATGTTTGGCAGAATTCAGCTGTGAAGCCATCTGGTCCTGGACTTAAATTTGCTAGGAGTTTTGGTTACTGATTCAATTTCATGACCAATGATTGGTCTGTTCATACTTTCTATTTCTTCCTGATTCAGTCTTTAATAAAGCATTTGCCAATTTCCTTTCAGTTGTCAATTTTATGGTGTAGAGTTGTTTGTGGTAATCTCTTATGATTCTTTCATTTCTTTGGTGTTGTCCTTTCTAATTTCTGAATGAACTGATTTGAGTTATCTCTCTTTTTTTAGTTGGTCAGTATGTCTAAGGATTTATCAATTTTATTTATTTTTTGAAAGAATCAGATGTTAGTTTCACCGATCTTTTTATTTTTTTAAATCTTTGTGTCATATATTTCTGCTCTGATCTTTATGACTTATTTCCTTCTACCAAATTTGGGTTTTGTTGGCTTTTTCTAATTCCTTTAGGTGTTAGGCTAGGTTGTTTGAGGTTTTACTTTTCCCTGAGGTAGGCTTGTATCACTACAACTTTCCCTCTTAGAACTGCTTTTGCTGTGTCCATAATTGTTGGGTTGTCATCTTTTTATTTTCCTCCAGGTATTTTTAAATTTCTTCTTTGATATATTGGTTGTTTAGTAGCATATTTTTCAGCCCCCATGTATTTGTGATTTTTTGCAGTATTTTCTTGTGGTTTCTAGTTTCACATTATTGTGATCAGAAAAGATGCTTGACATAATTTTTAAAAATTTACCAAGGGCTTTATGTGGCCTAGTATGTGATCTATCCTGGAGAATGTTACATATGCACTTGAAAGAATGTGTAGTCTGCTCTTTGGGGAAAGAATATTCTCTGCATCTATTAAGTCCACTGTCTCTGATGTGTCTTTCAAAGCGAATGCTTTCTTACCAATTTTATGTCTGGATGATGTATTCATTGATGTGCGTGCATGCATGCTAAACTGCTCCAGTAATTTCTGACTCTTTGCAACCCTATGGCCTGTAGCCCATCAGTTTCCTCTGTCCACGGGATTCTCGAGGCAAGAATACTGGAAGGATTGCCATGCTCTCCTCCAAGGTATCTTCCTGACTCAGGGATTGAACCTGCATCTCTTATGTCTCCTCCAATGATAGGCAGGTTCTTTAGCACTAGCACTAGTGGTGTGTAAATGTCCCCTAGGATAATTGTGTTACTGTCCCTTTTCCCCTTAGTACTGTTAATATTTGCTGTATGTATTCAGGTGCTCCTATGCTGGGTGCAGTTCATGGGGTTGGAATGAGTTAGACATGACTTAGCAACCGAACAGCAACAACAATAATAACAACTGTTACATCTTCTTCTTCTTGAATTGATCCTTTGATCATTATGTAACATCCTACTTCTCTCCTATTATAGTCTTTGTTTTAAGATTTATTTTGTCTGACAGAAGTATTGTTACTCTACCTTTCTTTTGATTTCCATTTGTATGAAATATCCTTTTCCATCCCCTCACTTTCAATGTGTGTCTTTAGATCTGAAGTGAATTTCTTGTAGGCAGCTGATACAAAGTTCTCTTTTTTTTTAAACCATTCAGCCACCTTATGCCCTTTATTGGAGTATTTAATCCATTTACATTTAAAGTAATTTTTAATAAGTATGTACTTATAACCATTTTGCTAATTGTTTGGGAGGTTTTTTTTTAAGTTTTTTTTTTTAATTCTTTTTTTATTTGTATTATTCTCTTCTCTTGTAATTTGGTGATTATCTTTAGTGTTGTGTTTGGATTCCTTCCTGTTTTTTCTTGTTTAACTATTATGGGTTTGGGGTTATGGGTTTGTCATATATATATATATATATATATATATATATATGCATTCATATATATATTCATATATATATATATTCATATATATGTGTGTGTGTGTATATATACAATGTATATATATTGTATATGTACAATTTAAAGTTGCCAATCACTTAATTTCAAATGTATTTTAACAACCCCACTTTTTAACTTCCTAGTCACAACTACTGTTTTGACATCATATCTTGCACCTTTGATTTTTTGTATTTAGGCAGATATAATTGATTTTACTACTTCTGTCTTTAACCTTCTTATTGCCTGATTTATTAACTTTACTGTATGTTTCCCTTTACCAATGAATTGTTCATTTTTGTAACTTTTATGTTTCTAGTTGTGATATTTTTTTGCTTAGAGAAATCCCTTTAACATTTCTTGTAAAGATGGATTGATGGTGTTTAATTCTTTCAGCTTTTACTTGTTTATACAACTCTTGATCTTTCCATCAATCTGAATGAAAGATTTCCCAGGTAGCGTATTCTTGGGTGTAGGTTTTCCCTTTTAATCATTTAAGCTATGTCATGCTACTTCTTCTGGTCTACAGAGTTTCTACTGAAAAACCAGAGCTGATGGCCTTATGGGAAGTCCCTTGTAGATAACCTGTTGCTTTTCTCTTAGTACTTTTAATAATCTCTCTTTATCTTTTGCCATTTGAATTACAATTTGTCCTTCTGTGTTCCTCTTTGGGTTGATACTGTCTGGGACTCTATATTTCCTGTACTTGGGTGTCAGTTTCTTTTCCAGTGTTAGGGAAGCTTTCAACTGCTATGTATACATATATGTTCTCTTGTTTTTGGCTCTCTCTTCTCCTTCTGGAACCCCTATACTGTGAATATTAGTACACTTGATGTTTTCTCACAAGCCTCTTAAACTGTCTCCATTTCTTTCTTTCTTTCTTTTTTCTTTCTTCTGTTCAGTTTAAGTGATTTGCACTACTTGTTCTTCCAGATTGCTGATCCATTTTGTATCATTTAATATACTGTTGATTCCTTCTAAGGCTTTTTTTTCACTTCAGTTATTGTATTCTTCAGTTGTTTCATTACTCTTCATATTTTCTCTTTGATAATATTTTCTAACTTCTCACTCTGTTCATCTATTTTCCCCTAAGGTCTTTGATCATGATTACAGTCATAACCTTGAACAATTCACTGGGTAGATCGCATATGTCCACTTCCCTTAGTTCTTCTGCGGCTAGTTCTTATGCACTGGTATGGGAAGCCGAGTCCCACGGTCTCTGGTTTTACAGACGTGGGGGTCCCAGGCCTGGGGCCTGCACAACGGTCTCTGAGACATTGTCCTGTTCTTTCTGGTGGGTAGGGACATGTACAGGAACCATTGGAGGCTTAGGGGATGTTAAGGCAATCTGTACTTGGTGGGTAGGACTGTATCCCCACCAAGATAGTTGCTGGACTTGAGGTATACAAATAGTGGTGACTTCAGGCAGATGGGCCAGGCTGGGGAAGTGTGAAACAAGAGCAAGGCTTCCAAAGTGGCACTTACCCACACCAGTGTCAACATGGTAGAACAAGTTCCCCAAAATAGCCACCACCTGCGTACATGTCCCCAGAGTGAGCTATAGTTTCCTCCTGCCTCTCTTGTTGTTCACTCGCCCTGTGATGCCAACTCTGTGACCCATTGGACTGCAGCACGCCAGGTCTCCCTGGAGATATTGTTATCTCCTGGAGTTTGCTCAAGTTCATATTAATTGCCATCTCATACTCTAATGCCCTCTTCTACTTCTGCCCTTGATTTCTCTCAGATCATGGATTTTCCAAGGAGTGGTCTGTTTGCAACAGATGACCAAAATGCTGGAGCTTCAGCTTCAGTCATTCCCGCCTCTCTTGCTGCTGTTCAGTCACTCAGTCATGCCCAACTCTGTGACCCCGTAGACTGAAACATGCCAGGCTTCCCTGTGGTTCACCATCTCCGAGAGCTTGCTCAAACTCTTGTCCCCTGAGTCAGTGAGTCAGTGATGCCATCCAACCATCTCATCCTCTCATCCCCTTCTCCTCAGCCTTCAATCTTTCCCAGCATCAGGGTCTTTCCCAATGACTCAGTTCTTTGCAAAGGTGGCAGAAGTACTGGAGCTTCAGCTTCAGCTTCAGAATATTCAGTATTGAATTTCCTTTATGGTTGACTGATTTGATCTCCATGCAGTCCAAGGGACTCTCAAGAGTATTCTCCAACACCAAAGTTCGGAAACATCAGTCTTTTGGTGCTCAGCCTCCTTTATGTTCCAACTCTCACATCCATACATGACTACTGGAAAAACCATAGCTTTGACTAGATGGACCTTTGTTGGAAAAAATGTCCCTGTTTTTAATATGCTGTCTAGGTTGGTGATAGCTTTTCTTCTAAGGAGCAAGTGTCTTTTAATTTCATGGCTGCAGTCACCATCTGCAGTGATTTTCAAGCCCAAGAAAAAAAATGTGTCACTCTTTCCATTGTTTCTCCGTCTATTTGCCATGAAGTGATTGGAACCAGATGCCACAGTCTTAGAGTTTTGAATGTTGAGTTTTAAGCCAGGTTTTTCACTCTCCTCTTTCACTTTCATCAAGAGGATCTTTAGTTCCTCTTCACTTTCTGCCATAAGGGTGGTGTTATCTGCATATCTGAGGTTATTGATATTTCTCCTGGCAATCTTGATTCCAGCCTGTGCTTCCTCCAGCCCAGCATTTCTCATGATGTACTCTGCATATAAGTTAAATAAGCAGGGTGACAATATACAGCCTTGATGTTCTCCTTTCCTAATTTAGAACTAGTCTATTGTTCCATGTCCTGTTTTAACTGTTGCTTCTTAATCTGCATTCAGGTTTCTCAGGAGGCAAGTAAGGTGTTCTGATATTCCCATCTTTTGAAGAATTTTGCTCAGTTTGTTGTGATGCATACAGTGAAAGGCTGTAGCATAGTCAATGAAGCAGAAATGGATGATTTTCTGGAATTCTCTTGCTTTTTCTGTGATCCAATGGATATTGGCAATTTGATCTCTAGTTCTCTGCCTTTTCTAAAACCATCTTAAACATCTGGAAATTCTTGGTTCACTTACTGTTGAAGACTAGGTTGCAGAATTTTGAGCATTACTTTGCTAGCATGGAAGATGAGTACAATTGTGTGGTAGTCTGAACATTCTTTGGCATTGTCTTTCCTTGAGATTGGAAAGAAAACTCACCTATTCTAGCTCTGTGGCTACTGCTGAGTTTTCCAAATTTTTTGGCATACTGAGTGCAGCACTTTAACATCATCTTAGGATTTGAAACAGCTCAGCTGAAATTCCATCACCTTTGCTAGCTTTGTTCTCAGTGATGCTTCCTAAGGCCCACTTGACTTTGCACTCCAGGATGTCTGGCTCTAGGTGAATGATCACACCATTGTGACTATCTGGGTCATTAAGATCATTTTTGTATAGTTGTTCTGTACAAAAAGAAGCCACCTCTTCTTAATATTTTCTGCTTCTGTTAGGTCCATTACATTTCTGTCTTTTTTTGTGCCCATCTTTGCAAGAAATGTTCCCTTGGTATTTCTAATATTCCTGGAGAGATCTCTAACCTTTTCCATTCTATTTTTTTCCCTCGATTTCTTTGCACTGATCACTGAGGAATGCTTTCTTATCTCTCCTTGCTATTCTTTGGAACTCTGCATTCTGATGTGTATGTTTTTTCTTTTCTCCCTTGTCTTTAGCTTCTCTTCTCTTCTCTTCTCAGCTATTTGTAAAGCCTCTTCAGACAACCATTTTGCCTTTTTGCATTTCTTCTTTGGGGGAGATGGTCTTGATCACTGCCTCCTGTACAATGTTATGAACTTCTGTCCATAGTTCTTCAGGCACTCTGTCTATCAGGTCTAATCCCTTGAATCTATTTGTCACTTCCACTGTAAAATCATAAACGTTTAGGTCATACATGAATCGCCCAGTGGCTTTCCCTACTTCCTTCAATTATGTCTGAATTTTGAAATAAGGAGTTCATGATCTGAGCTATAGTCAGCTCCTGGTTTTGTTTTTGCTGACTGTATAGAGCTTCTTTATCTCTGCTGTGAAGAATATCATCAATCTGAGTTCAGTATTGACCATCTGGTGATGTCCATGTGTAGAGTCATCCTGGAAGAGGGTGTTTTCTATGACCAGTGAGCTCTCTTGGCAAAGCTCTGTCAGACTTTCCCCTTCTTCCTTTTGTACTCCAAGGCCAAACTTGCCTGTTGACTCCATGTATTTCTTGTCTTCCTACTTTTTCAGTCCAGTCCTCTATGATGAAAAGGCCATCTTTTTTTTTTTTTTTTTTTTTTAAGTTCTAGAAGGTCTTATAGGTCTTCATAGAACCATTCAACTTCAGCTTCCTCAGCATTAGCGGTTGGGGCACAGATTTGGATTACTGTAATGTTGAATGGCTTGCCTATGAAGTGAACAGAGATCATTCTGTCGTTTTTGAGATTGCATCCAAGTACTGCATTTTGGACTCCTCTGTTGATTATGATGGCTACTCTGTTTCTCCTAAGGGATTCTTTCCCACAGTAATAGCTATAATGGTCATCTGAATTAAATTCACCCACTGTGGTCCATTTCAGTTCACTCCAAAGTTAACAGATGGTTCTGACTCAGGAATCCTTCAAATTATTGCTTGTACCCTGTGTCCTAGAATATGTGAGATTTTGTGTGTGCCCTTTAGAGTGGAGTCTCTATTTCCTGCAGCTCTCTGGATCTCCTGAAAATTAACCCTACTGACCTTTAGAGTCAAATGTTCTGAGGTCTCATTTCATCTTCCTGGTGTAAGACCCCTAGGCTGGGGATTTCAGTGTGGGGCTAAAACCTCTCACACCTTGGAGAGAATCTGCAATTATGATTATCCTCCCATCTGTAGGTTGTCCACTCAGGTGTATAGTTCTTGACTGTGCCATGATTGCACCCCCTCACTTGTCTCATTTTGATTCCTTTTTTATATCTTTAGCTGTACAACATTTTCTGGTCTTTCTTATCAATAGTTTCTCTGTAAATAGCTGTTATTTTGTTGTGCCCATAAAAGGAGGTAAACTTGGTGTCTTTCTACTCCACTATCTTGGATCAAATTGACTGGTGCCCCAGTTTTTATGTCTGATGACCCACTTTTTACATGTCATCCAGGGAATTACCCTTGATTACCTACCTGGCTCTATGAGACAAAATGTCTTATGTTCCTGAGTTACCCAGGACTGCTAAAGTTGGAGAGACAAATCATGGCATATTACCACTCTCAGAGTATTGCACAAATAACAGAGTAAAAGATTATCTACAGACTTCCTGAGAAAGAAGTTTTTCTTTCTCAAGCAATATCTGCTTGTCTCAGAACTTTCATCTTAGGGTCAGATTTCTGGTTTGACACACTTACAGAATGTATAGAAATGCTTTCAGGGAACAGAGGTTAGTGGTCACAGTCTCTGCATAGACACTCTGACCTAGTCTAACTCACTGGTATCTTCCAGAAAGGGCCTTATATCTTAGTCTGGTGCCCCAATTTTTACAGTTGTTGCCAGGGAACACTTCTACATTACCTGGCTCTGTTGACTAACAGGGTTTATCCTTGTGGGTCCCACAGGACTTCAACTAATGGAGAGAGAGATCATGAACAGCTACCCCACCCAGGGCACAGCAAGAGGGAACAGAATCAGAGAATCTGTCTTTCTGTGAATGAAGTTTATCATCATAGCTGCAGGCTGAGAGGCAGGTTTCTAGTTAATCACACATCTAAGGGCTGAATGTAAACCTTTTCTGAGACCTTGGAGGTTGGGCACTATCTTTTTGTTCGCCCTTTCTTGGTCCAGAGCACCAGTATCTCTTAGGGTGGAGTTCTTATACACATCTAGTACCCTGTTTTCTTTGTTATGGTTTTATGGCTGTGGCCTAAGGGATATGCTTTGATCACCTGGCTGTAGTGGACACAGTGTCTTGCATTCAGGGTCTCATGATAGTGCAACCATTGGAGACAGTTGTTTCTAGGTTACCACTGTGTAGGGCACTGCATACACAGCAGATTGAGAAACATGCATAGCTTTCTGTGCAAGAGACCTAGTCCTAGAGCTTTGGCCTTAAGAGTACACATCAGATTTGACATACGTCTAGAAGTTTCAGGGGTGCTCTTAGAGAATCTAGGCCAAGGGACACCATCTTTACACTCTCCTCTGTCAAACTACAGCTCACTGGTATCTCCCAGAAACAAGCCTATGCACTCATCTGGAGCTCGTTTTGTGACTGCTGTCCAGGAGACACCTCCAGATGGCCTGGCACTGGTGGCCAGCAGGACTTACATTTGCAGTCTCGCGCACCTGTGTTGTGTCACCTGTGTTGTGTCTGACTCTGTGGCCCTGTGGACTGTAGCATGTCAGGCTTCCCTGCCCATGGGTTATTCATGCAAGAATAGTGGAGTAGATTGCCATTTCAATCTCCAAGGAATCTTCCCAACCCAGGGATCGAACTTGCATCTCCTGCATTGGTAAGCAGGTTCCTTAGCACTAGTGCCACTTGGGAAGTCCCTTGAAATTTCACAGGACTTGTATATATTTTTAGTCTTTAAAAGTTGCTGCCTGAGGGTCTAGATGCTAATAAGCCTGGATCTAGGTACTGAAATATCTGCCCCCTGGAAACACTGATTGGTCTTGACATTCTCTCAATTACTGGGACAAGTATTAATAATTAAAAGCTAAAATGTTATTAAAAATAGAATAGACTGTTTGAACAAACACAAAGTTTTGAGAGCCAAAACCAAGAGCTAAGTCGGGGTTGAGTAGTAAGGTTAATCTCTGACACAAAGTCCACTCTTTAAAGATGGGGAGAAATGGTTATTTCATCTAGTGCATAGATACTAACACAGAAAGTCAGGCTAAATGGAGAAACAGAGGACTATGTTCCAAAAATAAGAACAAGATAAAAGCTCAGGGAAAAGAAAAAAAAAAAAAAAACCTTAATGAAATGGAGGTAAGGAATTAGCTTGATAAAGAGTTCAAAGCAGGGGGAGTGGGAAGAAAATTCAAGAGGGAGGGGATATAGGTACACTAATTGCTGATTCACATTGCTATAAAACAGAAGCCAACACAATATTGTAAAGCAACTATCTTCCAATTAAAAATAAGTTTTTTAAAAATTTCAAATTAACAATAATAAAAATGGTCACCAAATTTGGGAGAAAAATAAATGAACATAGTGAAAACTTCAACAAAAAGGTAGGAAATATTTTAAAATTTGCAAATAGAAGCCACAGAACTGAACAATAAAATAACTGAATTGAAAAATACAGTAAAGTAGATCAACAGCAGAATAGATGAAGCAAAGAAAGAATCAATGAACACAAACACAGGGTAGAAGAACTCACCCAATCAGAGCAGCAAAGGGGGAAAAAAATTAAATGTAAAGATAGCTTAAGAGACTTATGGGACAGCAACAAGCAGACTGACATATGCATTAAATAAGTTCCAGAAAGAGAAGAGAGATTGGCAAAGAACTTATTTGAAACTCTAATGGCTAAAAACTTCTGTGACCTGAAGAACAAAATAGACCTTCAGATCCAGGAAGCCCAGAGTGTTCCAAATAAGATGTACCAAAAGACCCACATCAAAACTAAGTATAATTAAACAATCACAAGTTAAAGACAAGGAGAGAATCTTAAAGGCAGTGAAAGAAAAGTAACTTGCTATATAAAAGGAAACCACTATAAGAAAATTAATAGATATTTCAGCTGAAACTTTGCAGAAGAGAAAGGAGTATTATGATATACCCAAGGTGATGGAAAAGGTTTCAACCAAAAATATTCTACCCAGCAAAGTAATCATTCAGAATTGAAGGAAAGGTAGAATTTTCCAGTGAAGGAAAGTCAGGGAAGGACAGGGAAGCCCAGTGTGCGTCAGTCCACGGGGTCACAAAGCACTGAACACAACTTAATCACTGAACAAAAAGAGCTTTCCAGGTAAGTAAAAGCTAAAAAAGATCATAATCACTAAACTTGCCTTACAAGAAATGTTAAAGGGAATTTTTTTAAGCTGAAAAGGAAGGGCACTAATTAGTAACAAAAAAATATATAAATGCCACTGGTAAAGATAAACATATAGTAAAGGCACTAGATGAATCACTTATAAAGCTAGTATGAAGATTAAAGACAAAGGTAATAACAATAACTAACTACAATAATTAAGGGATACTCAAGATAAAAAGATGTAAAACATGACATCAAAAATGAAGGGATAAACAAGATTGATAAACCTTTAGCAATATTCATCAAAAAAAAGGGGGAGGGACTCAAATCAGTAAAATTAGAACTGAAAAAGGAGAAGTTACCACTGACTCCACAGAAAAACCAAGAATGATGAGACTACTATGAGCAAATGTATGCCAATAAAACGGACAACCTGGAAGAAATGGGTAAATTCTAAGAAGGAAGTCTCCCTAGACTAAACCAGGAAGCAATAGAAAATATGAATAGACAAATCACAAACACTGAAATTGAAACCCTGATTAAAATCTCCCAACGAATGAAAGTCCAGGACCAAATGGCTTCATAGGCGAATTTTATCAAACATTCAGAGAAGAGTTAACCCCTGTTCTTCTGAAACTGTTCCAAAAATTCACAGAGGAAGGAAAACTTCCCAACTCATTTTATGAGGCCACCATCACCCTGATACCAAAATCAGACAAAGACACCACACAAAAAGAAAATTACAGGCCAATATCATTGATGAACAGATATGCAAAAATCCTCAAAAAAATCCGTATCCAACAATACATTAAAAATACCATATACCATGGTCAAGTGGGATTCATCCAAGGGATGCAAAGATTTTTCAACATCCACAAATCAGTCAACATGATACACTATCTGAAAAATTAGAAAATAAAAACCACATGATCATCTCAATAGATGCAGAAAAGTCTTTTGACAAAATTCAGCACTCATTTATGACACACACATACACACAAAAACTCTCCAGAAAGTGGGCATAGAGGGTACATGCATCAACATAATAAAGGTCGTATATGACAAACCTACAGCTAGCATTATACTCAATGCTGAAAAGCCAAAAGCATTTCCTCTAACATCAGGAACAAGACAAGGATGTTCATTCTCACCACTTTTATTCAACACAGTTTTGGAAGTCATACCTACAGCAATCAGGGAAGAAAAAGAAGTAAAGGGAATCCAAACTGGAAAAGAAGTAAAACTATCACTGTTTGTAGATGACATGATCCTATACATAGAAGATCCTAAAGATATTACCAGAAAACTATTAGAACTCGGCAATGACCTTGTAAAGTTGCAAGTTATATAAGTTACAATGAACTTGTAAAGTTATGAAATCAATACACAGAAGTCTGTTGCATTTCTATACATGGACTAGTTCCAAATAGGAAAAGGAGTATGTTGAGGCTGTATATTGTCACCCTGCATATTTAACTTATATGCAGAGTAAATCATGAGAAACGCTGGGCTGGATGAAGCACAAGCTGGAATCAAGATTGCTGGGAGAAATATCAATAACATCAGGTATGCAGATGACACCACCCTTCTGGCAGAAAGTGAAGAAGAACTGAAGAGCCTCTTACTGAAAGTGAAAGAGAGTGAAAATGTTGACTTAAAGCTCAACATTCAGAAAATGAAGATCACGGCATCTGGCCCCATCACTACATGGCAAATAGATGGGGAAACAGTGGAAACAGTGGCTGACTTTATTTTTGGGGGCTCCAAAATCACTGCAGATGATGACTGCAGCCATGAACTTAAAAGACGTTTGCTTCTTGGAAGGAAAGTTATGACAACCTAGACAGCATATTAAAAAGCAGAGATATTACTTTGCCAACACAGGTCCATCTAGTCAAGGCTATGGTTTTTCCAGTAGTCATGTATGGATGTAAGAGTTGGACTATAAAGAAAGCTGAGCGCCGAAAAATTGATGCTTTTGAACTTTGATGTTGGAGAAGACTCTTGAGAGTCCCTTGTATTCCTTGGACTACAAGGAGATCCAATTGGTCCATCCTAAAGGAGACCAGTCCTGAGTGTTCATTGGAAGGACTGATGTTGAAGCTGAAACTCCAATACTTTGGCCACCTGATGCGAAGAGCTGACTCATTTGAAAGGACCCTGATGCTGGGAAAGATTGAGGACAGGAGAAGAAGGGGACAACAGAGGATGAGATGGTTGGATGGCATCACCGACTCAATGGACATGAGTTTGGGTAAACTCCGGAGTTGGTGATGGACAGGGAGGCCTGTCGTGCTGCAATTCATGGGGTCACAAAGAGTCAGACACGACTGAGCAACTCAACTGAACTGAACTGAACTGAACAAAAAAAGATGAGAAAGAGAAATTCAAGAAGTAATTCTGCTTACCTTTGCATCAAAAGTAATAAAATACCTAAGAAAAAAACCTAAGCAGACAAATGACCCCTACTCTGAAAACTATAAGATGCTGATGAAAGAAATTGAAGAAGAGATTAAACAGATGGAAAGATATACCATGTTCAAGGACTGGCAGAATCAATATTGTCAAAATGACTATGCTACCCAAGAAACCTACAGAATCAATGCAAGCTTTATCAAACTACCAATGACATCTTTCACTGAACTAGGGAAAAAAAAAAAAAACTCAAAAATTTGTATGGAGACACAAAAAACCCAAATAGCCAAAGAAACCTTGAAAAAGAGAAATGGAGGGCTCAGGCTCCCTAACTTAAGACTATACTGCAAAGCTACAGTCATCAAAAGAGTATGGCACTGGCATAACAAATATAAATATCAATGTAACAGGGTAGAAAACCCAGATATAAGTCCACGCACCTATAGTCAATCTATGACAAAGGAGGCAAGAATGCATAAGGTTGGAAAGACAGTCTCTTCAACAAATGGTGCTGGGAAAACTGCACAGCCACACGTAAAAAATTAAATTGGATCATTCCTTAACTCCATACCCAAAAATAAGCTCAAAATAAGCTAAAGACCTAAATGCTAGACTGGACACTATAAAACTCTTAGAGGAAAACATAGGCAGAACACTCTCTGATATAAATCATGTCAATATCTTTTTTAATCCATCTCCCAGAATAATGAAAATAAAAGCAAAAATAAACAAATGGGAACCACTTAAATGCAAAAGTTTTGCACAGCACAGGAAACAACAAATGAAATGAAAAGACAACCCACAGGTTGGGAAAAAATATTTGCAAATCATATGACTGATAAGGGTTTAGTCTCCAAAATTTACAGCTTATGATACAATAGCACCAGATGTGCAGAAGACCTAAATAGACATTTCCCTAAAGAGGACATACACATGGCCTATAGGCACATGAAAGATGTTCAAAATGACTAGTTATTAGGGAAATGTACATCAAAATTACAATGAGATATCACCTCACACTGGACAGAATGGCTATCCTCAAAAAATCCACAAACAACAAATGCTGGAGAGGTTGTGGAGAGAAGGGAACCCTCCTTCACTGTTGGTGGGAACATAAATTAGTACAGCCACTATGGAGACCTAATATGAAGGTTCCTTAAAAAACTAAAAATAGAGCTACCATATGACACTGCAATCCCATTCCTGGGCATATATCCAGAGAAAAATGTGGCCTGAAAAGATACATGCACCCCAATGTTCATTGCAGTACTACTTACAATAGCAAAGACATGGAAACAAACTTAAATATCCATTAACAGAGAAATGGATAAAGAAGACATTATATATATATATATCACTCAGCCATTCAAAGCAATGAATAATGCCATTTGCAGCAACATGGATGGACCTAGACAGTGTCATACTGAGTGTATTAAGTCAGACAGAGAAAGAGAAATATCATATGACATCCCTTATATGTGGAATCTAAAAGGAATCTAAAAGGAAATTATACAAATGAACTTACTTACAAAACAGAAAGAGAATCATAGACTTAGAAAATGAACTCAAGGTTTCTGAGGGGAAGGGATAGTTAAGGATTTTGAGAAGGTCATGTACATGCTGCTATATTTTAAATGGATAACCAACAAAGACCTATTGTATAGCTCATGGAACACTGCTCAATGTTACGTGGCAGCCTGGATGGGAGGGGGATTTGGGAAGAGTGGATACCTGTATGACTGAGTCCTTTCACTGTTCACTTGAAACTATCACAACATTGTTAATCAGCTATACCCCAGTGAAAAATATTTTTGGCTTTAAAAATTAAAAAAACAAAACAAACAAAACGTTGGGACGGGGAGAGTAAAAATTTAGGGCTTTAGAATACATTCAAATTTAAATTGTTATCAACTTAAAATAGATTGGTATAAATGTAAGTTGTTATATGTAAGCCTCTTGGGAACCTTCAAGCAAGAACCTATAATAGACACACTAGAAACAATAAGAAAAGAATTTGTGTACCACTACAGAAAGTCATAAAAGTGCAAAGAAATAGAGTAAGAGAAGAAAGTTACAGGAAACTATAGAACAGCTAGAAAACAATTAACAAAATGGCCTTAAGTATATCGTTCAGTTCAGTTCAGTTCAGTCACTCAGTCGTGTCCGACTCTTTGCGACCCCATGAATCGCAGCACGCCAGGCCTCCCTGTCCATCACCAACTCCCGGAGTTTACTCAAACTCATGCCCATCAAGTCGGTGATACCATCCAGCCATCTCATCCTCCATCGTCCCCTTCTCCTCCTGCCCCCAATCCCTCCCAGCATCAGGGTCTTTTCCAATGAATCAACTCTTCGCATGAGGTCGTCAAAGTATTGGAGTTTCAGCTTCAGCATCAGTCCTTCCAATGAACACCCAGTACTTATCCCCTTCAGCATGGACTGGTTGGATCTCCTTGCAGTCCAAGGGACTCTCAAGAGTCTTCTCCAACACCACAGTTCAAAAGCATCAATTTTTCGGCGCTCAGCTTTCTTCACAGTCCAACTCTCACATCCATACCTGACTACTGGAAAAACCATAGCCTTGACCAGATGGACCTTTGTTGGCAAAGTAATGTCTCTGCTTTTTAATATGCTGTCTAGGTTGTCATAACTTTCCTTCCAAGGAGTAAGCGTCTTTTAATTTCATGGCTCCAGTCACCATCTGCAGTAATTTTGGAGCCCGAAAAAATAAAGTCTGACACTGTTTCCACTGTCTTACCATCTATTTCCCATGAGGTGATGGGACCAGATGCCATGATCTTAGTTTTCTGAATGTTAAGCTTTAAGCCAACTTTTTCACTCTTCTTTCACTTCCATTAAGAGGCTTTTTAGTTCCTCTTCACTTTCTGCCATAAGGGTGGTGTCATCTGCATATCTGAGGTTATTGATATTTCTCCTGACAGTCTTGATTCCAGCATGTGCTTCTTCCAGCCCAGCATTTCTCATGATGTACTCTGCATATAAGTTAAATAAGCAGGGTGACAATATACAGCCTTGACGTACTCCTTTTCCAATTTGGGACCAGTCTGTTGTTCCATGTCCAGTTCTAACTGTTGCTTCCTGACCTGCATACAGGTTTCTCAAGAGGCAGCTCAGGTGGTCTGGTATTCCCATCTCCTTCAGAATTTTCCACAGTTTATTGTGATCCACACAGTCGAAGGCTTTGCCGTAGTCAATACACCATAAGTATATACCTATCAATAATTACTTTTAAAGTAGATGAACTAAAATCTCCAATCAAAGGGGATATGGTAGTTGAATGGATTTTTTTTAGAAGACCCATCATTATGCTGCTTACAAGAGACTCACTTCAGATATAAGGACATACACAGTTTATATAGTGCTGGAGAAGATAAGATATTTAATGCAAATGGAAACCAAAAGAAAACTGTACTTACATAAGACAATGGTCTTTAAAACAAAGACTGTAATAAGAGACAAAGAAGGACATTGCATAATGATGCAAAGGTCAATCCATATCATGACATAACATATGTAAATATTTGTGCACCCAACATAGGTGCACCTAAGTATACAAAGTAAATATTAACAGATCTAGAAGGAGAAATAGACAGTAAATCAAAAATAGTAGGGAAATTTAATATCCCACTTACAATTGATACAACATCCAGACAGAAAACCAATAATGAAAGATCCACCTTAAATAAAATGCTAGACCAGATGAACTTAACAATATTTACACAACATTTCATTCAAAGGCAAGAAAATAAACATTCTTGTTAAGATCACATGGAACATTCTCCAGGATAGATACTTATTAGGACACTAAACAAGACTTAAAAACATTAAAGTCTTATCAATTATATTTTCTGACCACATTGGTATGAAACTGCAAAATGATTAAGACAAGAAAACTGGAAATTTTACAAATATGTATAAACTAAGCAACACGCTAATGAAACATCAATAAGTTTATGAAGAAATCAAAGGAGAAATCAAGAAATATCTTGAGACAAATGAAGATACAATATATAAAAACATGCAGCAAAAGCAGTTGTAAGAGGGAATTTCATGAAATAAACACCTACCACAAGACACTAGAAAAACATCAAATGAACAACATAACTGTACATGTCAAGGAACTAGAAAATGAACAAACACAATCCAATGTTAGTAGAAAAAAGGAAATAACAACATCAGAACAAAAGTAAATGAAATAAAGGCTAAATAGACTGCAGAAAAGATTGATGAAACTAAGAGCTGATTCTTTAAAAAGGTAAAGAAAATTGACAGGGTTTTTGCTAGAATTACCAAGAAAAAAAACAGGACTCAGATAAAGTCATACATGAAGGAGGAGATATTACAACTGATACCACAGAAATATAAAGGGTGGGTTTCCCTGGTGACTCAGACAGGAAAGAATCTGCTTGCAATGCAAGAGACCTAGATTTGACCCCTGGGTCAATAAGATTCCCTGTTGAAGGGAATGGCTATCCACTCCAGTATTCTTGCCTTGAAAATTCCATGGCAGAGGAGCCTGGTGTGCTACAGTCCATGGGGCTACAAAGAGTCAGACAAGAATGAGTGGCTAACACTTTCATTTTTCAAGAGACTAGTATAAAAAATTGTACATCAACAAATCATACAACCTAGAAGAAACTAATAAATTCCTAGAAATATGCAGCCTACCACGAGTTAATCATATAGAAACAGAAAATCTGAATTGCTAGGAAAGATAGTGAATGAGTAATTTCAAAACTTCCCACAAGAAAAAGTCTAGGACCAAATGGCTTCACTAGTGATTTGTACCAATCATTTAAGGAAGAATTGATACTAATCCTTCTAAACTCTTTCAAATGACACACACAAATAAAGGTGGAAACACTTCCTATTTATTTTAGGATGACAGCTTTATGCTGATGCCAAAACCAGACAAGGAAATCACAAGAAAGGAAAATTACAGTCCAGTATACATGATGAACACATATGCAGAAATCCTAAACAAAATATTAGCAAACCAAATTAAACAATACATTAAAAGGCTCATACACAATGATCAAGTGAGATTTATTCAAGAGTCTCAAAAGTAGGTCAAAATCCCCAAATCAATCAATGTGATACTCCACATTAACAACAAGAAGGATAAAAATCATTGATCATCTCAATGGATGCAGGAAAAGTATTTGAAAAATTTTAACATTCAGCTATTATAAAAACTCTAAACAAAATGGGTATAGAAGGAATGTACCTTAACATAATGAAAGCCATATATGACAAACTCACAGGTAATGATACTCAATGGTGAAAAGATGAAAGCTTTTCCTCTAAGGTCAGGAGCAAGACAAGGATGCCCACTCTTCCCACTTTTATTCAATGTAGTATTGATAGACCTAGACAGAGCAATTAGGCAAGAAAAAGAAATGAAACACATTGAAACTGGAAAGAAGTAAAGCTGTCACTATTTGCAGATGACATGATACCACATATTAAAAATCTTAAAGACTCCATAAAAGTACTGAACTAATAGATGAATTCAATAAAGTTCCAGGATACAAAATCAATATAAAAATATCTGTACCATTTCTATACACTAATAACAAACTATCAGAAAAATTTAAAAAACAATCCTATTTACAACTACGTGTTTTTGTTGTTCAGTCACTAAGTCATGTCCAACTCTTTGTGACCCCATGGAATGCAGCACACCAGGCTTCACTGCCTCCCAGAGTGTGCTCAAATTCATGTCCATTGAGTCAGTAACACCATTCAAACAGCTCATCCTCTGCATTCCCCTTCTCCTCCTACCTTAGTCTTTCCCAGCATCAGGGTCTTTTCCAATGAGTCATCTCATCACATTAAGTGGCCATAGTATTGGCACTTTAGCTTTAGCAGCAATTCTTTCAATGAATATTCAGTGTTGATTTCATGACTGACTGGTTTGATTTCCTTGCTGTCAAAGGAACTCTCAAGAGTCTTCTCCAGCACCACAATATGAAAGTATCAGTTCTTCAGTACTCAGCCTTCTTTATGGTTCAACTCTCATATTTGTACATGACTACTTGAAAAACCAAAGCTTTGACTATATGCACCTTTGTCAGCAAAGTGATGTCCCTACTTTTTAATACACTGTCTGGGTTTGTCATAGCTTTCTTCCAAGAGGTAAATGTCTTTTAATTTCATGGCTGTCATTACCATCCACAGGGATTTTGGAGGCCAAGAAAATAAAGTCTGTCACTGTTTCCACATTTTCTCCTTCTATTTGCCATTAAGTGACAGCAACATATGCCAAAATCTTAGTTTTTTGCATAGTGACTGAACTGAACCAGACAGTGAGAAACCTGGCTCCCACCATTTTCTATTCACTCAATCAATTGTTCAATTTCAGTATAAATATGTAGCAACATCAAAATTATTAAGCTAGATCCCTGTGGTGTAATACATAGTCAACTAGATACAGTACTTATGTACAGCTTCTTTTGCCTATAGTATTACATATTCTACTTATTTTTCAAGTAGCTTAAGTTAGTATCTCCCCCCCTTTCCATTTGTATGGTTGTTTCATACCATTTCTATGGTTGTTTTAACTCACACTTCAGTTAGAATTTTGGCGTCACATTCTGCACTCCATCTTGGGACCTCTCAACTTCCTACATGATTCTTAAAATATTTGCATGTATTACAGTTAATTTCTTATACTGTAAAGTTCTATGAATGATAATACATCCCTTGTGAAAGTGACAGTGTTAGTCACTTAGTCGTGTTGGTGGTATGTTTAGTCGGTAAGTCGGATCCAACTCTTGGCAACTGTATGGACTGTAGTCTGTCAGGCTTCTCTGTCCATGGAATTCTCTAGGAAAAAAATACTGGAGTGGGTTGCCATGCCCTCCTTCAGGGCATCTTCCTGACCCAGGGATTGAACCCCGATCTCCCACATTGCAGGCAGATTCTTAACATCTGAGCTACCCAGGAAGTCCCTGAAGTTCTATAAGTTTGGACAAATACAGAATGTCATATATCTACCACTACAATGTCATACAGAATAAGTTGATTGCCTAAAGAATCCCCTTATTTCGTCTATCCTCAGTGTGTATATATGAACAGTAAGAGCAAGTGAGCTCTCTAGTGTCTCTTTTTATCAGGATGTTGATCCTGTCACATCACAGCCCCATCCTTATGACTTCATATAACTTTAAATACTTGGAGGTACCATTTCCAAATACAGTCACATTAAGGGTTAGAGTTTCAACATATGAAGGAGGGAGATATGAATATTCAATCCATTACAGTGGGAGACCTCAGTAGGACTATAAATACCTGCATACACACAGATTAGTATAAACACATATATTTCCTTGACTATTCAACTTAGATGTCCTAGAAGCTTGACATCCCATAGCAGTGACCACATCCAATGCCTAGGCCTTGGTTTCTAATGCCATTTTCCAATAAACAGAACAAGGGCTTCTGGGAGAAATAGCCAATGTTAACGATAGTTTAGAAACTGTACAAGATGAACCCAGAACATCTTGTATTTCCAGAAAGCAAATATGTAGTCAAAAGAAAAAACACACACCACACTGATGGGGAATTGTTAACAGGATACAAAAGCCAACTGAAAGAGCTCCCAGTATCCAAAGGTGGAACAATTTGATCAAATAAATAAAGTAGTACTGAATTGTAACCTGATATATGAAATAAATGTACTTGAGTACACAGTGATATAAAAAGTAATTGATTGAATAAATAAAGGAGGAAGCAAGAGAATTCTCTTATTCAGAATTCCAAATAATTTATGTAGCTACTTTGCCCTTAAGAATGTGAACTATAGTTCTCTATTACTTACATGTGGGCTAAACATAGTGACTTTTTTCCTATGAGTACAGTTGGAAAGGAATGGAGAACTGTAATTTCACAGTTTGGAAAACTGCAAATAATTCGATAACAAAAGTAACAAATTATAACATCAGCTAAGAGTGGGCAGGAGTATCTGACCACTGGCAAAGAAAATATAGAACCACACAAAATTCAGTAGGAGAAAAGGACAAAGGGTGACAAAAAGGAGGAGAGTGAGTAGGACTGGATCGGCACCTGGAGGGTGGGGGAACTGTCAGACCAGAAAAGGATGAAACAGAAAACAGTATCAACAAAGCCAAAAGTTGGTTCTTTGAGAAGTCTAATAAACTTAATGTCTAAACGATTTCTACAAAAAAAAGAGGGGAAAAACTCAGAGATGGGACAAATACAGCAATATTTGGGGTGAAATGACATTATTACAAACAAGGAGATACCAGGAATAACTGTATGCTAGATAAATTTGAAATTGTATATGAAATGGAAAAATACAATGGAATATAAATCAGTAAGTTAATTTAAGAAGAAACAGAAAATTTGATAAGTGCCATGTACAAACCCTATAGCTGAATCAGTGCCACTTTCCAATTTTTCAGGAAAAAGAAGAACAACTACACAGGACAAGACAATTTACACATAAACGCTATCAAATCAAACTTTGAAGGAACATGTGTTTCTAAACATGTGCAAATCCTTGCAAAAAAATATTTTTTTAAAAAAAGGAGAAATTTTTAAAAAATAAAAAAAAAATAAAAAGGAGAAATCTCCCAAATCATTTCATAAGGCCAGTATAATCTTGATACAAAAACCAAATGAAAATACTGTTGTTATATGTATTTTGCTACAATTAAATTTTTTTAATTAACAAATGGGAGGAAGACAATGAAGAAGGTGGAGGAGTAGGTGGAGGGAGCACATCTCTCTCCATGGATACATCAGGGATACACCTCCAGACATAGAAGATCTTGTAGAACATCAGCTGTGAGCAGGCAGGAGTACCTGACCACTCGAAAAGAAAATATAGAACCACACAAAATTCAGTAGGAGAAATTAAGGAGAGCAGAAAACAGGAGAGTGAGTAGGACTGGATCTGCACTGGGGAGGCGGGGGTACTGAAGCAGGGGTCAGATCCCCACATCAGGGCAACTGTTTGGGACAGAGGTGGAGCATTTGAGGCTGCTGGAGCGTGAAGCAGCTGATCTGGGACAGTCTGAATGGAATCACACATTCAATTCTAGCCGCAGCCATACTAACCCGGACAGGGACACGAGTGCCCTAGAAAGCTCAGTGGCTGGGAGCTGGAGGATAGAGATTGGACAGCAATCGCAGGCAAGCTCTGCTGTTGACTGGGGAGATGGCCCTAGGGGGCGTGAGGGAGGCGACAGCAGTGAGAAATGCTTGTGAAGGAAAGCCAGGCAGACACGGAGGCAGGGTGATTCTACTGAGTCACACACGGGGGTGGGGCCAGGACTCTAGTCTCTCTCCCCACACGTCATTACCTGGCAGCTGAAAGACCCCAGAGAGGGTGGTCCTTTAAGCACCTGAAGGGCCAAGCAATAGAGAAGAACTCCAGCCAGGGTGGACCTAAAGTGTTTGATACGCTGAACAAAAGAGAAGGACCCCAGCTAGGGTGGCCCCTTAAGTGCCTGATGCACCAAACAACAGAGAAGGACCCCAACTGAGGGGGCCCTGTAAGTGCCTGAACAGGCCAAGCAACAGAGAAGGACCAGCCAAGGAGGCCCTCTGATTGCCAGCTGCCAGAGGCTAGAAAGGCTAGAAATCGGTCCATAGCTCCTGTGGCTAGGGCAGTAGGTGTCCCTGCACATTTGGTACACCAGGGTTCCCACGATCCAAGCACCTGCGCCACCTCCACGCTCAGTCCTCACTGAATTAGAGTTGTCAGAAGCTAGAAAAACCCTAATAGCACCATACCTCCTGTAACAATAGCTGCCAGCACCCCTGCATATCCAGCATTAACAGGGTCCTCGTGATCCAAGCTCCCATGCCAACTCCATGCTTGATCTACACTGGGACAGAGAAGCCAGAGGCTAGAAAAAGTCATAAGAGCACCATATTCCTTGCTGTCCCAGCCACTGGCCCCCCTGAGTACCTGGTGCTGCCAGGGCCCCTGCTAGCCAAGCAGCTGCACCACCTCCACACCAGGTCCTCCCTGGGGCAGATCCGAGTCCTCCAGGGCAGCCTCAGGAGCAAACCCCTGTGGACAACTCACACACAGAGGTGGAGATAAAAACCACCATTGAAACCCAAGGGTGGTGTGGCTAAGGAAGAGAACCCAAAGCCTTCCCACCAGCTGTACAGGCTGCAAATTGAATCCCTACACTCAACTAGGCAGACTTCGTGTCTATGGAATACGTAAAAGGACAATGAGAGTTTCCACAAAAGCAAATGCACTAGCACAGGCAAATGTGGACACTGGAGGCAAGAACCTGCAGGAGCAGGACACGATTAGAGTCTGAGCTGCCCCCACAGCAGGTCCAGAGATGAGCTCAGCATTAGAGGGCATCCTAGGAAGGCGAGGTGGCCTGTGACTCACAGCGAGGACGCTTACAGCTGAGATCCAAGAAAAACATTGATTATTCTTATAGTTGAACTTGTTCAATATTGCTTCTAAATTTTTCTCCTTTTTTCTTCCCGCCCCCTTTGCTACAGTTGTTGATTTTATTAGTACTAATACATCTATTTATGCTTTTGTGAATTTTTTAAATCACACTTTTTATTTCCTTTAAATATTTCTGCCTCTGCTTTGGACTTTTGCAGTTTTGTGGGGTTTATCCTTTTTTTTAATTAAAATAATATTATTATTTTTATATTCATTGTTAGGCTTTTTATTCTTTTCCTCTTGCAGTTATTCTTTAACATATATAAATATTCTTTACCTCTATTTAACTTTGCTTTTCTATTCCTACCTTTCTTCCTTTTCCCACCATGTTCATTAGCCTGTTTTGCTTTCATTGCTTTATTCCCAGGTTGGCACATTCCTTTGGTTTTGTTTTCCAGTTTATGCTTTAGTTAGTTTTGCTTTTACCAGTTGATATCATTTTGCTATTCTTTGCTCTCCAAGTCAACCTCTTCTACTTTTTTTTCTTTTTCTTTTTTTGGACTGTATTGGTTTTGTTTACGTGTGTGTATATATATGTGTGTATATATGTCATTATCTTTGTTAGATAATATGCCATAGTCTTTGTTACTAACAAAGATTTTGTTAGTAACAAAGATTTTGTATTTGCCATTTATCTGGGATTTGCCTTTTGTTTTTTGTTTTAATGTGTCTGTCCCCACCCCCCACCTTTAATGCCATAACAAACCACCTGTGGAATCTCAGTTCCCTGGCAAGAGAGCAAGCCCTGAGCCTTTAGATTGGGAGCATGGACAACATGACTCCAGACTGCCAGAAAACTCCTAACCCCAGGGAGTATTAATTAGTGAGAACTCCCATAAAGGCCTTCAGCTGTATATAAGACCTAGCATCATCCAACTGTCAGCAGTACCAAGTGCAGGATGCTTCATGCAAATAACAAACAAGACAGAAACACAATCCCAAACATCAGCAAACAGGATTACTGCCTCATACAGCCCTGTCCATCAGAGGGAAAAACTTACCTCCTCCCACCAGTGCACAAGCATGACTCACCCAACAGAAGCACCTTAGCCACCAAGGGCAGAGACCAAAAGGAAGAAGGAATTCTACCTCAAAACCTGAGACAGGAGACTTCAAACACAGTAAGTTAAAAGAAATTATAAATAGGTGCTGAATTTTTGTCACAGGCTTTTTCTGCATCTATTGAGATGATCATATGGTTTTTTATCTTTCAATTTGTTGCAAAATTCTGTAAAGCAATTATCCTTCAATAAAAAATAAATTAATTTTAAAAAGCAATAAAAAAAATTAAAAGTCAGAGAAATATTGTGCAAATGAAGGAACAAACTAGAAACACACAAGACCAAATAAATAATGAAGAAATAGGCAAACTACCTGAAAAAGCATTCAGAGTGATGATAGTTAAGATATTCCAAAACCTCGAAAACGGAATGGAGAAAATGCAAGAAACAGTCAATACAACTAGCGAGGACACAGAAGAAATAAAGTATAAACAAACAGAGATGAAGAACACAACTACTGAAATGAAAAATACTCTAGAAAGAACAAACAGTAGATTAGCTGAAACAGAAGAATGGATAAGTAGCTGGAAGACAGAATGGTGGCAATAACTGCTAAATAGTAGAAGAAAGAAGAAAGAATAAAAAGAATTGGGGATAGCCTCCGAGACCTGTAGGACAATATTAAACACACCAACATTCGAGTTATAGGGGTCCCAGGGGAAGAAGAGAAAATGAAAGGCACTGAGAACATTTTTGAAGAGATCACAGGTGAAAACTCCCCCAGCATGGGAAAGGAAATAATCAGTCAATTTCAAGAAGCACAGAGGGTCCAATATAGGACAAATCCAAGGAGAAACACATCGCGGCACACACTAATCAAGCTAACAGAAATTAAACACAAAGAAAGAACATTAAAAGTAGTAAGGGAAAACCAAGATATAACATACAATGGAAACCTCATAGAATTAACAGCTGATCTTTCAGCAGAAACTATGCAGGCCAGAAAGGAGCAGTAGAATATATTTAAAGTACTGAAAGACATAAATAAATAAATAAATAAAAACAACTACAATCAAGACTACTCTAACCTGCAAGGATCTCATTCAAAATTGATGGAGAAATCAAAAGCTTTAGAGACAAGCAAAAGTTAAGAGAATTTAGCACCACCAAACCAGCTGTACAACAAATGCTAAAGGGACTTATATAGTCAAGAAATAGAAGAGAAGAAAAAAGATCTACAAAATCAACCCCAAATAATTAAGAAAATGGCAATAGGAAAATATACACCAGTAATTGCTTTTTAAAAAATGGATTAAATGCTCCAATCAAAAGACACAGACTGGCTGAATGGATACAAAAACAAGACCCATATATATGTTCTCTACAAGAAACCCACTTCAGGCCTCAAGACACATACAGACTGAAAGTGATAGGATGGAAAAATATGTTCCATGCAAATGGAAAGAAAAAGAAAGCTGGAATAGCAATCCTCATATCAGATAAAATAGACCTTTAAATAAAGAAGATTACAAGAGATAAGGAAGGATACTTCATAATGACCAAGGGATCACATCAAGAGGAAGACATAACAATTGTAAATATCTATGTACTCAACATAGGAGCAGACAATGCAGGATGCACCCAACACAGGAGCACCTCAATACATAAGACAAACACTAACAGACATAAAAGGAGAAATTGACAGTAACACAATAATAGTAGGAGACTTTAACACCCCATTCACACCAATGGACAGATCATCAAAACAGAAAATTAATAAGGAAACACAAGTCTTAAATGATACATTAGATGAGATGGATCTCATTGATATCTTCAGGACATTCCATCCAAATGCAGAAGAATACACCTTCTTTTCAAGTGCACATGGAACATTCTCCAGAATAGATCACATCTTGGGTCACAAGTCAAACCTCAGGAAATTTAAGAAGATTTAAACCATATCAAGCATCTTTTCTGACCACAACACTATGAGATTAGATATCAATTACAAGAAAAAAACTGTAACAAACACAAACACATGGAGATTAAACACGTTTCTAAATAATCAACAGGTTACTGAAGAAATCGAAAGGAAAATCAAAAAATTTCTAGAAACAAATGACAATGAGAGCATGACAACTCAAAACCTGTGGGCTACAGCAAAAGCAGTTCTAAGAGGAAGTTTATTGCAATAAAATCCTACTTCAAGAAACAAAACATCGAATAGACAACCTAACTTTACACCTAAGGCAACTGGAAAAAGAATAACCAAAAAAAAAAAAAAATAGTAGAAGGAAAAAAATAATAAAGATCCGAGCAGAAATAAATGCAAAAGAAAGGAAAGAAACAATAGTAAAGATTAATGAAACTAAAAGCTGGTTCTTTGAGAAGATAAACAAAACTGACAAGCCCTCAGCCAGACTCATCAAGAAAAAAAGAGAGAAGAATCAAACCAACAAAATTAGAAATGAAAAAGGAGAGGTTACAACTGACAATGCAGAAATACAAGGATTATAAGAGACTATCATGAACAACTATAATGGCCATAAAATAGATAACAAGGAAGGAATGGACATATTCTTAGAAAAGTTCAATCTTCAAAGACTGAACCAGGAAGAAATGGAAATTATGAATAACCCAATTACAAGCACTGTAATTGAAGCTGTGATCAAAAATCTCCCAAAAACAAAACCTCAGGACCAGATGGCTTCACAGGAGAATTCTATCAAACATTTAGGGAAGAGCTCATGCCTTTCCTTTTAAAACTCTTTCAAAAAATTACAGAGGAAGGAGCACTTCCAAATTCATTCTATGAGGCCACCATCACCCTGATACCAAAAACAGACAAATACAACACACAAAAAAGAAAACTACAGGTAATATCACTGATGAACACTGATGCAAAAATCCTCAACAAAATTTTAGCAAACAGAATTCAGCAATGCATCAAAAAGCTCATACACCATGATCAAGTTGGGTTTATTCCAGGGATGCAAGGATTCAATATATGGAAATCAATCAATGTGATACACCATATTAACAAATAGAAAGACAAAAACCATATGATCATCTCAATAGGTTCACAAAAAGCCTTTGACAAAATTCAGCACTCATTTATGACTAAAACTCTTCAACAAATGGGCATAGAAGGGACCTACCTCAACATGGTAAAGGCCATATATGATAAGCCTACAGTAAACATTATTCTCAATGGTGAAAAACTGAAAGCATTCCCCCTAAGATCAGGAACAAGACATGGGTATCCACTTTCACCATTATTCACATAGTTCTGGAAGTCCTAGCTACAGCAATCAGAGAAGAAAAAGAAATAAAAGGAATCCAGATCAGAAAAGAAGTAAAGCTCTCACTATTTGCAGATGACAAGATACTGTACATAGAAAACCCTAAAGACAATATCAGAAAATCACTAGAGCTAATCAGTGAATTTAGCAAAGTTGCAGGATACAAAATCAAAACACAGAAATCACTTGCATTTCTATATGCTAACAATGAAAAATCAGAAAGAGAAATTAAGGAATCAATCCCATTCACCATTGCCACAAAAAGAATTAAATACCTAGGAATGAACTTACCTACGGAGATGAAAGAACTGTACACAGAAAATTATAAAACACTAATGAAAGAAATCAAAGATGACATAAACAGATGGAAGGATATTCCATGTTCCTGTGTAGGATGAATCAATATTGTGAAAATGACTATACTACCAAATGCAATCTACAGATTCAATGTGATCCCTATCAAATTACCAAAGGCATTTTTCACAGAACTAGAACAAAAAATTTCACAATTCGTATGGAAACACAAAAGACCCTGAATAGCCAAAGCAGTCTTGAGAAAGAAGAATGGAGCTGGAGGAATCAATCTTCCTGACTTAGGGTTATACTACAAAGCTACAATCATCAAGAAAGTATGGTATTGGCACAAAAAGAGAAATATAGACCAATGGAACAGATAGAAAGCCCAGAGATAAACCCATGCACCTATGGGTACCTTATTTTTGACAAAGGAGGCAAGAACATACAATGGGGCAAAGATAGCCTCGTCAATAAATCGCTCTGAGAAAACTGGACAGCTACATGTAAAAGAACAAAATTAGAACACCTCTTAACACTACACAAAGATAAACTCAAAACGGACTAAAGACCTAAATGTAAGACCAGAAACTATAAAACTCTTAGAGGAAAACATAGGCAGAACACTTGATGACATAAATCAAAGCAAGATCCTCTATGACCCACCTCTTAGAGTAACAGAAATAAAAATAAACATAAACAAGTGGGACCTGATTAAACTTAAAAGCTTTTGCATAGCAAAGAAACTATAAGCAAGGTGAAAAGAAAATCCTTGGAATGGGAGAAAATAATAGCAAATAAACAACTGACAAAGGATTAATTTCCAAAATATACAAGTGGCTCATACAATTCAATACAAGAAAAACAAATGACCCTATCAAAAAGTGGGGAAAAGACCTAAACAGACATTTCCCCAAAGAAGACATACAGATGGCTAACAAGCACATGAAAACATGATCAACATCGCTCATTATTAGAGAAATGCAAATCAAAACTACAATGCGTTATCACCTCATACTGGTCAGAATGGCCCTCATCAAAAAGTCTACAAATTCTGGAGAGGGTGTGGACAAAAGGGAACACTCTTGCACTGTTGGTGGGAATGTAAATTGATATAGCCACTATGGAAGATGGTATGGAGATTCCTTTAAAAAAAAAAAAAAACTAGGAATAAAGCCACCATATAACCCAGCAATTCCACTCCTAGGCATATACACTGAGGAAACCAAAATTGAAAGAGATGCATGTATCCTATTGTTCATTGCAGCACTATTTACAATAGCTAGAACATGGAAGCAACCTAGATGTCCATCAACAGATGAATGGATAAAGAAGTTGTGGTATATATACACAATGGAATATTACTCAGCCATAAAAAGGAATGCATTTGAGTCAGTTCCAATGAGGTGGATGAACCTAGAACCTATCATACAGAGTGAAGTGAGTCAGAATTAGAAAGATGAATACTGTATTCTAACACATATATACAGAATCTAGAAAAATGGTACTGAAGAATTTATAGGGAAACAATGGAGAAACAAACATAGAGAATAGACTTATGAACATGGGTAGAGGGGAGGAGAGGGTGAGATGTATGGAAAGAATAACATAGAAACCTCCATTACCATGTGTAAAATAGATAGCCAATGGGAATCTGCTGTATGGCTCAGGAAACTCAAACAGGGGTTCTGTGTCAACCTAGAGGGGTGGGATGGGGAGGGAGATGGGAGGGAGTTTCAGAAGGGAGGGGATATATGTATACCTATGGCTGATTCATGTTGAGGTTTGACAGATAACAGCAAAATTCTGTAAAGCAATTTTCCCTCAATAAAAAATAATTTAATTAAAAAGAAAGCTCATATACCATGATCAAGGTGGGTTTATGCCAGAGATGCAAGGATTCTTTAATATATGTAAATTAATCATTGTGATACACCATATTAAGAAATTGAAAGGTAAAAACCATATGATCATCTCAGTAGATGCAGAAAAAGCCTTTGACAAAATTCAGCACCCATTTATAATAAAAATCTTTCAAAAGACGGACATAGAAGGAACCTAACTCAACATAGTAAAGGTCACATATGATAAGCCCTCAGCAAACATTATTCTCAATGGTGAATAAAAAGCATTCCTTCCTAGATAAGGAATAAGACAAGGGTGTCCACTCACACCACCATGATTCAACATAGTTCTGGAATTCCTCACTACAGCAATTACAGAAAAAAAAAAGAAATTAAAAAAAAAAAATCCAGATGGGAGTCAGTTCAGTCTTTTAGTTGCATCTGACTCTTTGCTACCCCATGGACTACAGCATGCCAGGTTTCCCTGTCTATCACCAACTCTCGGACCTTGCTCAAATGCATGTCCATCGAGTGAGTGATGCCATCCGACCATCTCGGCTTCTGTCATCCCCTTCTCCTCCTGCCTTCAATCTTTCCCAGCATCAGAGTCTTTTCCAGTGAGTCAGTTCTTCGCATCAGGTGGCCCAAATACTGGAGCTTCAGCTTCAGCATCAGTCCTTCCAATGAATATTCAGGACTGATTTCCTTTAGGATTTACTGGTTGGATCTCCTTGCAGTCCAAGGGACTCACAAGAGTCTTCTCCAACAAAGAAGTAAAGCTCTCACTGTTTGCAGATGACATGATACTATACATAGAAAACCCAAAAGAAACTGTCAGAAAATTACGAGCTAATCAGTGAATTCAGCAAATTCGTGGGACACAAGGTCAATACTTAGAAATCACTTTCATTCCTATATACTAATAATGAAAACTCAGAAAAAGAAATTAAGGAATCAATCACATTCATCATTGCAACAAAAAAGAACAAAATATCTAGGAATAAACCTACCTGAGGAGACAAAAGAACTGTATTTAGAAAATTATAAGAGATTGATGCAAGAAATCAAAGATGACATAAACAGATGGAGAGATATTCCATGTTCCTGGGCAAGAAGAATCAGTATTGTGAAAATGACTATAATATCAAATGCAATCTACAGGTTCAATGTGATCCCTATCAAATTACCAATGGCATTTTTCAAAGAACTAAAACAAAAAGTTTCACAATTCAGCTTTCTGACCCCATGGACTGTAGCCCACCAGGCTCCTCTGTCCATGGGACTCTCCAGACAAGAACACTGGAATGGGTTACCATGTCCTCCTTCAGGGGATGTTCCCAACCCGGGGATCAAACTCACATCTCTTATGTCTCCTTCATTGGCAGGCGGGTTCTTTACCCCTAGTGCCACCTGGGAAGCCCATAGAGAGTCCTAAGTAACTTACAGGGTGTATTCTTTTGGAAATCAAAATTAATTTGGGTTGGTCCTGTTAGAGGAGCCAACTGAAGCCAACTGAAGCAAACAGGAGCCAGCTGAAGTTCCAGCCAAAGTCAGAACAAAATAAATGATGTAGTCTTTATTACAACCCAAGTATAGATGCTGGGAAAGATTGAAGGCGGGAGGAGAAGGGGATGACAGAGGATGATATGGTTGAATGGCATCACTGACTCGATGGACATGAGTTTGAGCAAATTCCAGGAGCTGGTGATGGACAGGGAGGCCTGGTGTGCTGCAGTCCATGGAGCTACAAAGAGTCAGACACGACTGAACTGACTGAAGTACAGAAGAGTCTCAATACTCTTGTGAGTCCCTGGGAAGCTAGGAGGTGAAACCACTTAATCCTGAAGGAAATCAACCCTGAATATTCACTGGAAGGACTGATGCTGAAGCTGAGGCTCCAATACTTTGGCCACCTGATGCGAATAGCTGACTGATTGGAAAAGACCCTGATGCTGGGAAAGATTGAAGGCAGGTGGAGAAGGAGGCAACAGAAGGGCCTAGGGCTCCGGCCCCCGGGATTCTGGAGGGAAGCAAGTGACATGAAACAGCACGGAGGTGTGTGGTCTCTCCTCTCATTAAGTGAAAGGTACACCCCCCGGCACCCGAGCCATGGCTGGTCTGCGGAACGGCCATTGCAGCTGTATCCGGGCCGCGTTCATGGCCAGCACCAGGGCCGGCTTCCAGAAGAGGCAGAGAAACAGGCTCCATTGCCTCAAGGCCAGTCACAGGAAGAATCATCTGGACTTTGTTGAAGGCATCTGGAGAGAGGTACGTCCCCGAACAAGGCAGCCAGCAGCCGCTCCTGTCTCTGGGGACTGTTGGGGGCCCCCTCAAGTTCCCAGAGGCAAGGCCGAGGACAGCCTTGCAGGCAGACCTTCCTCAGGAGGGCGGTCGCAGGCCTGCTCCAAGAACTCTGCCCAGCCCAGTGGTGTGGCTACATTTTAGAAAAAGCTTCACTGTGACATTTACATTGGTTGTTCATTCCTCTTCCCAATTTTTTAAAGTAAGAACAAAAGTCTTCAGGTAGTTTACCTGGAAGATAGATTGACGAGACCATGGGTTTACAATTAGTCAATCTCAAAATGAATCTCAGTCAAGTCAAATTCATTCTCATGGATCACACAGGTGTAGTAGGTAACCCTGGCCTCCCGGTGGTTTAAGACGCCAGGTGCCCCTGGAGAACAGGGCAGGCGTGCTGCTAAGTCCTTCTACCCTGAACCAGTGCCTGGAGGGCCTGGCCAGGCGTTTCTTGGTTTGCCAGGAAAGATTCTGTGGGCTTATGAGCCCCAAATGAGGCCCTCATCAGCACCCCCGACCCCACACCTGGGCAGGGGGCTCTGGGCTGGGGCCTCTCGGGGACTCTCACTGCTCTGCTGGGGGTGGGGTCACAAGAGTGAGTGTCTGCTTTGTGAATTCCAGCAATTCTGACCAGTTTCTGGATCTGCAATGGTTACAGCTGCTGGTAGATTACGGTGTTTATGTTCATTTTCTCCTTCTGGAATAAATGAACATCAACTGTCCAAAGAGCAAGTGAGCTTTCTCGGGAGTTGTCACCACCCAAGGGAAAGGGCCCCAGGGAGATCCCCTGCTGACTCCGGTCTGGGGTTCTTCTGTGCGTGTGACCGAGGCCACGGGTCAGCAGGGAGGAGGTGCTCACAGGGCGAGTCGTGCGGATCAGCCTGCTGGTTTGCGGGTGGAGCCCGTCTGGAAAGGTCTCCGTGCAGCGGGGGGTGGTCCCTGGTCGTGGGCACCTGGGCTTTCCCTAGAGACCGTTCCAGCCAGAGCCCCAGGGCAGGAGTGAATGAGTAAGGAACAGGAACTTTCGGTCCCCAGGTGGTGTGAGGAGGGTCCAGAAAGCTCTGCAGCCCCCATTGGCAGTGGTAGAGGTGGGGGGTGGGGCCTTTGGCTGCCCTGGGGTGTCGCCTGCCCCTGAAGGGCCCATGGCCAGCCTTTGAGAACCACTCCGGGCACCTTGGAAACAGTGAATATTTTAGAGACTCATTTCCACCTCCTCCGGCACCTTGGGTGGCCCAGTGTGTTGGGGGTGGGCGCTGAGGCTCCACAGCCTGCCCAGGTCAGGGGCCCGGGCCGGCCCAAGCGAGGCCCTCACCGGGGTCAGAGCAGGAAAATGAGCTCAGACTGAGGTGGTGGACAGGGGCTGCCAGCGCTGGAAGGAGGGCTTTAAACGATGGGGCTCGGGCTGGGACACCCCCACAGTGGGGCACCCTCGGGCTTTTAGGAGGCTCTGGGATATTTATCAAATGCACTAAAAAATATTTATTTATGTGGCTGCCCTGAGTCTTAGTTGCGGCATGCGGGATCTTTCGTGGTGGCATGTGAACGCTTATGTGGCACATGGGATCTAGTTTCCTGACCAGGGTTTGAACCTGGGCCCCCTGCATTGGGAGCACGGAGTCTTGGCTACTGGACCACCCGGGAAGTCCTTATCAAACGCATTTAAAACATGTTTTTGCCTGTGCTGGGTCTTCATTGCTGCACGCATGCTCTCTCCAGGTGTGGGGAGCCGGGGCGACTCTGGTTGCGGTGCGTGGGCGTCTCACTGCAGTAGTTTCTCCTGTTGCAGAGCCTGGGCCTCAGGGCCCAGGGTCTTCTGCCCTAGTTTTGCTGCTGCTCGACATGTGAATCTTCCCGAACCAGGGATCAAACCCACATCTCTTGCCTTGGCAATCGGCTTCTTGACCAACTGAGCCCCCAGGGAAACCCTTATCAAAGGCATTTTTGAAGATTTATTTGCAGGGCAGATCGTGCAAAATTTGCCAAGGTCCATGATGGAAGAAACTGTTTGTGCGTGTAAGGCGTGTGTTCTCCGTGATTCCCCCGCTCGCCGGCTCAGAAACCCTTCTGTCGTCAGCTTTTAGATCCTTAAGACACTGAGTGGGAAGAGGCCCGTGGCCACGCCTCCTGTCATTTCAACGGCTGCTCCCTGGGTGCCGCGAACTGTGTCGGGCCTCTGTACATGCTCAAGTCCAGGGGTCCAGGGGACGTGAGCTTAGAAGACCCCCTCTCGGCGAACCTTCCACTCCTGGTCCTGACGGCCACGGCTGGGCCCCAGCAGCCCCAGAGGACAGCAATGTGGACATGCAACCCACGGAGGCCGGTGGCCTGGAGGCACGGGGGCGGATGGCCCGGCTGCCTGGACCCCGGGAAGACACAGGGATGATGGAGGAGGACCCGGGGTCCCCCGAGGCTGGAAGACCCCAAGGCAGGGCCAGAGGGTCAGGGCCGCCCCCCAGACTCGGGACCGAGAGGGACAAGGGGCCCAAGCTCACCCTCTCCAAGAGGCAACTGGAACTTTTACTTGCAGAGCTGGAGAAGAGTAAGCGAAAGAAGCAGTATGTGGCCTAGATCAGGTGAGCGGGGCGACCGGTGACAATGGGCCAGGGCCTCGGAGGTGAGGACGATGTTGATGAGGATAAAAAAAGAGCTTCCATGAAAATAAATAAATAAATAAATAAAACAAAAAATTTCACAATTCATATGGATACACAAAAGTCTCCAAATAGTCAAGCCGTGTTGAGAAATAAGAATGGAGCTGGAGGAATCAACTTTCCTGAGTTCAAACTATACTACAAAGCTACAGTCATCAAGACAGTACAGTACTGGCAAAAAAAACCAAAAAACAGAAATACAGACCAATAGAACAAGATAGATAGTCCACACTCTCTATGGGTACCTTAGTTGTGACTAAGGAGGCAATGGGGCAAAGATAGCCTCTTCAATAAGAGATGCTGGAAAAACTAGACAGCTACATGCAAAAGAATGACATTTGAATATTTCCTAATGCCATACACAAATATAAACTCAAAATGTATTAAAGACCTAAATGTAAGACCAGAAACTATAAAACTGTTAGAAGAAATAATAGGCAGAACACTCGATGAAATAAATCAAAGAAAGATCTTCTATGATCCACTTCCTAGAGTAATGGAAATAAAAACAAAAATAAAGAAATGGGACCTAATTAAACTTAAAAACTTTTGCACAGCAAAGGAAACTACAAACAAGTTAAAAGGAACTGCAGAGCTTCTTGATGAAAATGAAAGAATAGAGTGAAGAAGCTGGTTTAAAGCTCAACATTCAAAAAACTAAGATCATGGCATCCAGTCCCATCATTACATGGGAAATAGATGGGGAAACAATGGAAACAGTGACAGACTTTATTTTCTTGGGCTTCAAAATCACTGCAGATGGTGACTGCAGCCATGAAATTAAAAGATGCTTGTTCCTTGGAAGAAAAACTATGACCAACCTAGACAGCACGTTAAAAAGCAGAGACATTACTTTGTTGACAAAGGTCCATCTAGTCAAGGCTATGGTTTTTACAGTAGTCATGTTTGGATGTGAGAGTTGGACCATGAAGAATGCTGAGTGCCAAAGAATTGATGCTTTTGAACTGTGGTGTTGGAGAGGACTCTTGAGAGCCCCTTGGACAGCAGGGAGATCCAACCAGTCCATCCTAAAGGAGATAAGTCCTGGGTGTTCATTGGAAGAATTGATGTTGAAGCTGAAATTCCAATACTTTGGTCACCTTATGCAAAGAACTGACTCATTGGAAAAGACCCTGATGCTGGGAAAAACTGAAGGCGGGAGAAGAAGGGGACAAGAGGATGAGATGTTTGGATGGCATCACTGACTTGACGGCCATGAGTTTGAGCAAGCTCCGGGAGTTGATGATGGACCGGTAGGCCTGGCATGCTGCTATGGGGTTGTATTGTTGGACATGACTAACCGACTGAATCAAAATGTAAATTTTATATTATGTACATTTTATTGCAATTTTAAAAGTAGGTTTCTGACAAAGTAAAAATTGACTGATTAACTATGTGGAAGTAAAGTGTGACAACAACAGAAAATAGAACAGCAAACAATATACAAGTATAAGATTGTAAGATTCATATAGTACACATGAAATGGAATAATGTCACTTAAAGGTAGGTATAGGGGGTGTTAGTGGTAGAGAATGTGCCTGCCAATGCAGGAGACATAAGGGACTTGGGTTTGATGTGTGGTTTGGGATGATCCCCTGGAGGAGGGTATGGCAACCCACTCCAATATTCTAGCCTGGAGAATCCCATGGACAGAGGAACCTGGCAGGCTATGGTCCATAGGGTCACAGAGTCAGACATGACTGAAGTGACTTAGCATGCATGCATAATAATTTAGAGATTTTTATTCTCAACCTTAGAGAAACTAATAAAAGCAAAATAAATAGATATGACTAACAAGCCAATAAAGAAGATAAAATGGAATCCAAAACAAAGACTCATGTGCTTCTATTTGCCAGGTAACATAAGTGAAGGAGTCAGCCTAGATGTAAAAACAAAAGAGACCTTGCTTCTCTGAGGATCCCATGCCCAGTGTAAGTGGGTGACAGTTGGGGGAGAAGGTGGTAATGTATGTCCACTATTGCTAAATTTGATTTTAACTGTTTTTCTTTTAAGAAAAGCCAAAAATCTATTTATTCACCCATTGAATAGATACGGTTTACCTATTCATCTAGATGCAATTAATCTATGAATAGAATAATTCATCTATTATTCATTGACTCACGTGAAATCTTCTGGTTTTTAAGTTGTCTTTGTTTTAAAATAGCGCCGATTAATTAAACACAGCTTAGTCTACATGTAGCCTTCAGATAACTAATATTATAACTCTAATATAAATAAAATGAACAATAAAAGGAATCAATGATGGACTAAAAATATAGAGTGTGATTTTGGTGAATGGAACATTTATCACTTAATGTGCCCCATACCATCCTACTTTTGTTCCTGCTCTTACTTTTACTTTTTTCTGATATTTTCTGTCCAATTTCTTTTTCAAAATCCAAATCAACTGCTGTCAGGAAGCATTTAACAAAAGGCTTCCTGTGTGCTGTTTTGGATCTGTCAGGAACCCTCCGGCCCTTATTGATTCCTGAATATTCAGGAATTAAGAGGAGAGGCACGCCTTTCCCGGGGCTAAGAAATCCAGGCATTTCTCATTACAGTGATAAGTACCCTCTTCCTTTTTATGAGCCAAATGGTAAGAGGTGATTGCAACTCTCTCTTTGATAGGGATCTCTTATGTTTTGTAAGTCTGGAATTTTAATCTTTTTCTTTGCTGAGAATAACCACCTTGTAAGACAGTATATATGCACATGCCATGTTGATTAAAACACCTTTGCTCCATCAGAGCTTTGGTCCCCGTGTCTTTGTTTCTTTCTGTTCTTTCTGTCTTTCTCTCTCTATTTCTGGCTGACTCCCTGGAGCATGGAAGCCAGCTGCATAACCCAGGGAATATCAGCCCCTTCCCTTCTTTCACTCTCTCACTGTTAACTCCAGACCACCAGGTTCCGTTCCATTAAAGGATCAACAAACTGCCATCTTATCCTAGGAATTTTGTTTCTTCTTCTAGTCAGAACTGACATTTCTGTTTCCTTAACAATCAAGACCCTCTTGCTTCTGCTTGGGCAAAGCACTAATAAATCCACTTGGAGTACATGTGAATCAATGTGGTTATGATTCCATTAATGAAAAAACATTTATTAAACTTCCCTCCACCATAGACTGGACCTGCAATGTTCATTCATGCTTTTAGCCTAGATTTGTCTCTTCCCAACACTTTTTCTGTATACAGCTGCTATGGGGAATCTGTTCTGGAACATGTACTTCCCTGACCAATGAAACTATTCAATGACACCTTCCCTGTAAGAAGTTGATTCCTTGGCTCCACATTTTTTGTCTTCCAGTTATTTTTGGGGGCTCCAAAATCACTGCAGATGGTGACTGCAGCCATGAAATTAAAAGATGCTTGCTCCTTGGAAGGAAAGTTATGACCAACCTAGATAGCATATTAAAAAGGAGAGACATTACTTTGCCAACAAAGGTCCATCTAATCAAGGCTATGGTTTTTCCAGTGGTCATGTATGGATGTGAGAGTTGGACTGTGAAGAAAGCTGGGTGCGGAAGAATTGATGCTTTTGAACTGTGGTGTTGGAGAAGACTCTTGAGAGTCCCTTGGACTGCAAGGAAATCCAACCAGTCAATCCTAAAGGGAGTCAGTCCTGGGTGTTCATTGGAAGGACTGATGCTGAAGCTGAAACTCCAATACTTTGGCCACCTGATGCGGAGAGGTGACTCATTTGAAGAGACCCTGATGCTGGGAAAGAGGGCAGGAGGAGAAGGGGATGACAGAAGATGAGACAGTTGGATGGCATCACCGACTCAATGGACATGAGTTTGGGTGGTCTCTAGCAGTTGGTGTTGGACAGGGAGGCCTGGCATGCTGCAGTTCATGGGGTCGCAAAGAGTCGGACATGACTGAGTGACTGGACTGTACTGAACCCGACTCATCTTATCTCTTTCTATCTTTACCCTGCACTTGAATTTTCCTAAGTACTAAATTACACACAATTCAATGAACATCTTATACGAGTGGACTCTCAGCTTAGAAGACTCTCCATTCAACTTCTCAACAAGCTCTGCTTCCTTATGGCAATACTGTTTTTTGTTTAGCCATCTCTACTTCACCTACTTCCACAAACACAGCCTAGCTGTGCTGCCTCTGTTCTGGATGGAATAGAAGGTGTCCACCCATTCCCCGGCTTCCCCAGGGTCAGCTATTTTAGTCTCTCACTTGGAAGCTTTTATGGAGACTTATCCAAGGTTACATGGAACTGTGGTGCCCTCTACTGCTTTCCAGAACCATGACTACTTTGCTTTCTGTCATTCAACACAAGGGAAAATGCTAATAGACCAAATGGGAATTAAGTGGATAGACCATAATTTCCCAAGGCAAACACTGAATTTCATATTAAAACAAATATTATGAAATGGTAATATATGTTCTTCTAACATGTGAATTTCTATAAGGTATGCCTTATTATTTCACTATCCTTTCAGGTCCAACCTATGGCTCTTTATATGTTCATAAATATTAAGAGAAGAGATGGGATTACCATTTCATCACATGGAGAAATTACGTATTTAAGCCACACAGTTAAATAAAATTTAAAGATTAGCTCTCAATAAACATAATTTCCATGTGTTCAATAATATGCATTGACATTAGACTGATAGGGAAGGCATGGAAATTTTTAAAATAATTCATGAAAAAAACATAAATTCTTACAGTTGATTAAATCCATTAAAGTATTATTGTTAAAAATCAGTATCTGTAACTCTCATTAATACAAAATAATCCCTGGTTGATCTACATTTCTTTGCAAAAATTACTAAATGATTTCCTTTGGTTTGATTTCCTTTCTAAGGCTTTAAATTCACTAGTTATTTGAACTGTTTGATTTGCCTTATGTTATTTAATATTGGGAAAAGAGTAATTATCACTGGTATCTCTAAACCTAGAATTCTAACACTTAGTAGGTTACAATTATATTGATTTTTATTGCTTTAAATTTAATGATTTTTATTTTCAATGAACTTTATCTTAGTGATATGATTGAGTAATTAGAAAATTAAGAAATGTCTGTGTTCAATTTATTCACTTCAGAATCAGAAAAGCCTTTCAAATAAGCATCTTATCTAATTTATATTTCATGCAGAACCACTGGAATCAGAGCTATTTAATACTATGACTAAGTGTATACTCAGAATAACACTTCCTTATACTTGGAACATTTATGTATTTTTCTGTCCTATTTCTGAAATATATCTAGAAGCTGCTATTTTTAGAAAATCTTAGAATTTTTGGCATGTGCAAAAGTGCCAGCAGTTAGCTTAGATTTGGACTGCGTTGTATTAAACATAACTAAGGATAGTGTGACTTCACACACTGAATGATTAAAGATCTTTCCTGGAGGAGAGTTAGAAATTTGCCCTTCTCACAATTATTCTGTTAAGAGTGACTGTAAACAATTCAGTCAGAGTCTTCTGACTCTGACTCTCAAAGTCTTTCTATGTCTTTTGTCAGAGACATAGAAATGATAATACACTGCCCATCAGGTTCTTGCTAGGTTTATTTAAATATTGAACATCTCCCCCTGGGTGTTCTCATAGCCAAGAGGCATCCCCTCCGGAGAAAATCAGACGCTGCCATCTTAAAACCTGAACTGTGCTGCTTTGCCTCCCTATCCTGCTCAAGCGTCATTTGTGCCAGCCAGCCTCAGCACTCAGAGTAGGCACGCTGAGGCAGAGACGAACATGACCGCAATAATGGAATTTCACGTGTTCGTGGGTGCGGGAGGTAACGCCCTACAGCAGAATTCACGTCCAAGACCCACTCTCAATTCTGCAGACCCTCAGTCCTGTTGTCACTGACAAGGAGGCTTGCTGTCCAGAAAGGGAACTTCCCAGCCTCCCCAAATGTACAGAGCAATTAGGTAAGCGTTCAATTCTAATTAATCCATTTTACTGACTTTCCTTCCCATAGCAATGAATTACAATTTTTTAAAGAGGCCAGTTTTCTTCCAATAGAGAGTAGGAGCTGCAGACACAGGGGGCTGCGTGGAGGACTGAGGCAGGACTTAGGCCCGGCCAGAAAGGCGCTCAGGGTTGGTCCTGAGACAGGAAAGCTCTCGGCGCCCTGGCCTTCGGCGGCTGCCTGGACACCCCCTTTCCATCTCAGTCCTAAAAAGAGGGACACGAGGCGCCGATACACTCCCGCAGGCCACCAAGAAACTTCATCAGAAACGTGGCCTGTCCCAGAGCTGGTCAAGCCGGGGTCCCCGAACGCTCCCCCTTCCTCGCAGCCGGCCCGGGGCCAGGGCGCGTTTGGTGAGAGTCTGGCGGCCTCTACCGGAGCGCCTCCTCAGAGGAGCGTTTCTCAGAGCCGGAGCCGACATGTAGCGCTCGGGCGAGGTGAGAGCGCGCGCCGGCGCGCCGGGGGCGCCGGGGGCTCTGCAGCGGGGCGGCGCGCGGCCTCGGGCGCGGAGCTGAGCCGCAGGGCGGCGGCGGGAGCGCGGGGGGCGCCCGAGGCGCTCGGCCCGGGAGCACCGGGGAAGTTCGCGCTGGCTGCACGGGGCGGTGACGCCGCACCGGCCTCCGCGCCTGCCAGCCGGGGAGAGCAGACGGGGGAGGAGGATGCGCCCTCGCCGACGGCTCGCCTTCCCGGGCCGGTGCGCGGGGTAAGCCCGGGCGCGCGGGACCGGGGCCGTGGGGTCAGGAGCTGCGGGCGGCGGCGGGAGGGCAAGCGGCCCCGGCTCGGCCCGCAGCTCTCTCCTCGAGGCTGCCTGGCTCGGGGAGGGCGGTGGAGGCAGGCGGGGCGCCGCGGGCGGCCGGGAGCCCAAACTTTCCCCCGGCGACTGCGGAGGCGCAGCCCGAGCGGGAGGGCAGGGGCGTCCAGAGCAGCGCGGCGCCGCCGGACGGGGCGCCAGGGCGCAGGACCCACGGACCTGCCGGTAGGAACTGGGGCACGAGGCTCCCGCCGCGGTCACCCGAGCCGAGGGCCGAAAACGCCCCCCGGGGACCCCGCCAGCCGCCGGGCTCCGAGGCGCGGCGGGCTGGGCGCTTCCTGTGCGGTGGGCGCGGGCTCGGGCTCGAGACTGGGGCGGGGGCGCGAGCGGGTCGCGCTGGCGGCTCGAGGCCGGGAGACACGGAGCCGACGCTGCACAGCGCGCTCCGGGCCGAGGAGGAAAGCGCCGCGCGGCAGGACGCTCCGCTCGGACCCGGGGCGGCAGCAGGGCAGGTCTGCCGGGCCAGAAACAAGCCGGGGAGGGTGGGCAAACGGTTGGCGCTGGGCGCGCCGCTGCGGACCGGGCGGGCGGCCGACTCTACCCGGCCGCGGGCGCCCGGGCGCGGAGGCTGCAGCTCTGCAGTGCCACCCCCGCGCCCGCGAGCCCCCGCGGCGGTCCCGGGACCGTGGGAGCCAGCCTGTCTTTGGGGGTCCCGACTCCCCCAAAAGCCTGGTCCCGACTCTCACCAGGCTGAGGGCGGCAGGAGGTGCCGCCCGGGTTTCCCGCATGCAGCGCCGCGTGCTCGCCGCCGGGACTCCGGCCCGGGGTTTGGAGAGCAGCCCCTGGACGCACCCAGGCGATCCCCGCCCTGCCTTTCTCGACTCGAGGGCCTTGGTTTCGGAGGTCGAAGTACCTGTTGTGTGTTTCTCTCTTCCGGAGTTGGCCTGGGGTCTCCTCGGGAAAATGTTGCTTTTGAACACGCGGTGCTCCTATATGATGTCTATCCATTTGCATTATGCGCATATTGAGAAATATATCCCTTCTCTAGGGTTAGTTGCAGAGCCCAGGGATTGTGCCTGCTTGGATTTCAAATGCATTAATTAGGGCCCAGCATATAACCCAGAGCCGAGAGACTTTCCCAAATGCAGTGATTACTAAGTTCTTTAGTCATGGGGACAGATTGCTGAGAAAGTGGCAGCCTTCTTTTATAAGCAGTTCTTATATTGTCGTGATCTTGCGGAAGACCTGTTTAAATGTGCCTTTTTTCCCCTCTTTCCACATACTTTCTCATAGCACCTTGCAGAACAAGGAGTAGCTTGCTGGCTTTGACGCGTGGCAAATATTTCAGAAAGGTAAAATTATTCCACTTGTGGATTTGACAGATGTAAAATACAGTTAGATAACTTCAGGCATTGATTCTAATAATAGGACTAGAGGGTCATTTGATCACATGGAAAAAGTAAAACAAAGAATTTGCGACATGGGAAAGATAAATTAGGAAAATGATTCTGCACCTTGAGTAAAGGTGAAAATTAAGCCTACTGTAATTTCTTTTTACACCCCAACTTACTGGCCATTGAACACAGATAACTCCTGATATGGAGCCATGATGGACAAGGACAGCCAGGCTCCTTTCTGTATGAATTGTGTGTGTTAGCAGTGTGATTTGATTCTAGGAGCTGTTTCATGACAACAGTCATGTTTATGTTTTTTCCCCTTTCAGCTTCAAGATCAAGGTGGAGAAAGGAATAGCTCTTCTTCCAAATTCATCTGCTTCAGCTGTTATTCTTACTGGGAATGGACAATGGAATGTTCTCTAGCTTTATCATGATCAAAAACCTCCTTCTCTTTTGTATTTCCATGAACTTAGCCAGTCACTTTGGGTAAGTTATTGTCTATGCTTTGATTTTACAATTTTCAGGGCAGAAGTACCTTTTAGAAACTTTGCTGAGCAGTGTATCAGCAAGCCCTCCTTGACCACCTTTGCAGTCCCATAGCCTTATAAGAGTCCCTGCCTTACCCCACGCTTCATTCCGAGCAAGGCTGCTCCAAGTATGAGGTCTCTGAAGTCAGTCAGAGAAAAGAAGCAGATTATGTTTTCAGAAGTGGAAACCGAAGATGGTTTCAGAGTAAGCTGTGTTTCCTCCCACTCAGGTTAAAGCAGGACTCAAAAGCTGACCTGCATGAAGGACGTTTAATGCTTGTTGGACAAAGCAGTGGGCAACATTCTTTGTCGTCCTTAGTTCCATTCTGTAACGGAATTTGCCTTTAAAGCCACGCCTACCCTAGGTGGCACTGACAAGGACTCACAGTGGTCCTGACTTGAGCCAAAGGCCTTGAACTGTGGCCATCAGAGTGCAGACGCAGATACCAGAAACTGTATGTGTTTGATGATCTGCAGGACACCAGGGCATTTGGTGTTACCAGTGCCTTTAGGCTCTTTCATCTTGGCCTTTAGTATCAGTGTACTGATTCTAATAGTTTTTCATCAAACCAGTGATAACCCACGTTCCTGACAAACTTCTTATGAGGTGCTGACTCTGTCCTCTTCTTCCCAAAATTGCTGTGGCTAATCACAAGGATCCTAACTTGAAGTTGGTGGTGTGTTTAGTCGATAAGTCGTATCCGACTCTTTGCAACCCCTTGGACTATAGCCCACGAGGCTCCTCTGTCCCTGGGATTCTCCAGGCAAGAATACTGGAGTGGGTTGCAATTTCCTTCTCTAGGGGATCTTCCCCACCCAGGGATTGAACCTGTGTCTCCTGCCTTGGCAGGCGGGCTCTTTACCCCTGAGTCACCAGGGAGACCCCAACTCAAAGTTGGTGGAGTGTAATTAAGAAGTTACATTTTAGGACAAAAGTCGCCAAACACCCCTTATGTGAAAATCAGTGGTGAAGGTTGCCCTTGTGTGAATCATGGAGGCATCCGCAGGCCGCAGTGGCTCTGCAATACCTGCCCATGAGTTGGCAGGAAGGAGGCCCCTCCAAAGTCCATGACCCTCTCTCCTTGTTCTCAGGACATTTTCTGTACTTCTGACATTCCCAGGTCTGTACAGACGAGAAAGCAGAGAGAGGGAGGTCCGTGCCCTTCCCCAGGTGTGTGGCCGGTACATGACGGCATGGGGCTGTGTTCCAGCTCCATCAGAGACTTGTCTGGCCCTCAGCACCGTGAAGGGGACAGAGTGAGCGTGCTACCCATGCCCATGGGATGGCCTTCTAGCCAGTCAGGGCATTCCCTTGGGACAGTGTCGGTTGTTATTCTTACCTTGCTGCTCATCTTGAATGGGTACTTCCCTACTTGTGCCTTTGGTTTCCTTGTCTGTTCAGTGAATGTCTTCCCTTCCAAGGGCTCTCCCTGCTGCTAAATCTTCTAGGATTTAACCTTAGTGTTCCCACATACACCCTGCATACATCCCTCCTGCCTGAGAAGTGTGTTTAGAAGTGAAATCAAACACAGTATTTTAAATTTCCGAGTTACTACATTAGGTAGGTAGTTTGCTTACTGATATATTGCATATATTTATCAATATTTCAGAGGTAAGAAATATGCTAGGATTGGAAACATGTATTTTTTCCCTAAGATTTTAGTCGAATATATTTCTGTGAATCTGCATATTCTATAGTCAAGAAGGTACTATGCTTACCTGGTGGATGAAAGTCTGAAGTATGAAGAAATGTACATATGGAGTTTAGCCATTAGAAGCAGCTGTACTTAATTTCTTACTCAATTTAATGACTTTCTGAGGTCATCTTCAAAATAGAGAGATAACTCTTAATTTCTAGAAGCTAATACAGAACGAGTAGTAGGATACCCCTTAATCTCCTTAGACAGTTAGTTGTTGGAGAAGTTTTGAACCTGTCAGATACAAGTTTAATAGTCCATCCTAAAAATGACACCTGCAGAAATTAATGAAACACAGAATAGTATGTGAAAAAGGAAAATATCCTTAATTCCACCACACAGATACAATTATCCTTCCCATTCTGGTGTGTTTCTTTCTATTGCTTCTATGCCTAGCTTTATACAGTTGGGATCATACTGTGTTTTCAGTTCTGTATTTTTGTGCTTTATTCACATACTTTGTTACCACAAGGTCTTAAAATGTATGACGTAGAATGGACAAGTGTATTGCAGTACATAAACGCTTTGTCATGGGCTACTTCCCTAGTTAGGGGCGTTTGCATTGTTTCAGATTGTGTTGTTTTCCTACGTACCTGTGAACATATCCATCCTACAATTGCTTTAAGTATTTGAGATCATTTCTATTAGAAGATCTTTCTGTAAGTGGAATTTTACGTCAGCTCCCCTAAGTGCTTTTAGCTCTTGGTTTTGTGCGTCCAATTGCTTCTGGGGACCAAGATCTGTAGCAAAGTGGGAAGTCAAGTAGGGTATGGTTTTCAGCAGAAGGCATCTGACGTCTAGGGGCACAAGGCCCTATCGATTTCCCTTTTCATGCAAGGCTCCTCTCACTTGGTTATTACTGTAAATGAGCTTAAGAATAATTTTATCAAATTGCAAAGAAAGTTTCAGAACACTTATTTGATTTAAAATCTTGACAAAATAATATCTATTGCAATATGCAGTGCCTATTGTAACACTGTCTGTTTTAGAGGACACTTATAAGCTGAGCATCGTTAGCCCTGGCTTACAGTCAGGAAGACGAGAGGAAAAGATGGCTAACTGGGGGTTTTACCACGCTGGTTGTGCTGGGGTTTTGTCCTCAAAGGAAGCCTGCCGGGTGGTCCTGGGGTTCTCGTCTTGACTGCACACGGTTTTCAGGGAAGGTCGAAGTCAGACTGATCTATAGAGGAAGGGGGCATAATTTTGAAAGGAATTCTCTGCATCAGGGTAGAGAGAATTTTCCGTTCTGAGATTACAGAGAAAAAGAGCTTGGTAAGCTCTGTTATCTTCCTCCAAAGGAAGAGTTTATGTGATTTTGTTCTAAAGAAAGGTGAACAGGGAAGCATGAAAGGCCGTAATTTGCACATTGAGGGACAAAAGAAATGTGGATACCTGTAAATACGTAAAGAAAGTCAGACAACTGGTGAAGGGGAAAGAGAGTGATAGGAAACTGCTCTCAGTTAGAGAGCAGAGGAAAGAGGCAGGACGCTTGTGCTTCTGTGCAATACAAAATCATACACTGTTTGCGAAAAACGTGTGGAGCTGGCGATCAGGAAATTTATATGTGGTAAGTAAAATGTATTTGGTGATTACATAAGATAAGGTGAAATTGCTTTGAAAATATGAGTCTCATTTCTTCTCCCTTTTATTTTCTAAATTTGATCAGAGCCACCAGTAGCTCATTTTCAGTAGCCTTTGTAATTCTTCTGTTAGTTTTAGGTTATATAACAGAGCATGAGTCAAGTGTATAATAGAACAGAGACATATCTGACTGTCGGCCTTGTGTGATGTCACATTCAGAGGCATGGTATAATTTGAGGGATTATAGTTATTTTAACCAGTAATCACGCATACATGGTGTAAAGACACCAGCACAGAAATGATGTTTGCATCAATGTAAGGTCAAAATATAATTTAATCTGAAGTTAGTTTATCATCCTCTGAAAAATCATACTTTTCAGACTTGATTAGATCAGTGATAATTATAAGATAGATTTGAGGATTATCAACTCAATTATATGGTAAAATGTGATTCATTTAATAATATTAAACACTTTTTAGAGGTTTATCTATTAGAAAGTAAAAAATGCATTAGAATTTTATCACATGGGTGCTATAATTCAAATAGTCTTTGGAAAACAGTATTCTATAATTGGCAATTATAGGCAGGTTCTTGTAGAAGTAGCTTAAGAAAAGGAACAGATAAGGTTCTTCTTTATCTGTCTACACAAGCATGCTAACCAGGACTGTTGGTTTCATGAAGAGGGCCTGTTCACACACGTTCTTAAGGACAGTTCTCTTCTCAACTAGAGCAGAAAGTGCACTCTCTGAGTCATTCACATACTCACGATGTCTTTTTAAATGGCAAGAGGGAAATCCCCACATGGAAAGTTCTTCCTGCTTATAGCTGCAAATTCACAAGACCAGGACGAATGGTCATCACGACAGTTATAAAACCACAGAGCAGTGCTGTGAAGCGGATAGGACACTCACAGTGAGAAGGCATTACGTGGAGGCTGCAGGGATGGCCAGAGACCTCGCACATGGTAAACTTCTCAGGTGACCAAGATGAGGTGTGAGCTGTGCTTAGTCACTCAGTTGTGGCCAACTCTGCGACTGCATGGACTGTAGCCCACCAGGCTCCTCTGTCCATAGGGATTCTCCAGGCAAGAATATTGGAGTGGGTTGCAATTTCCTCCTCCAGGGGATCTGCCCTTCGACCCAGGGGTCAAACCCAAGTGTTCCGCATTGCAGGCAGATTCTTTACCATCTGAGCCACCAGGGAAGCCCATGAATACTGTAGGGGGTAGCCTATCCCTTCTCCAGGGAATCTTCCTGACACAGAAAGGAACTGGGGTCTTCTGCATTGCAGGAAAGCCCGACTAAGACCCTGCTACAGAGTAATGCCAACACTTTTTTAAGGCACCAAAACAAAATACTTCCAAATTACACGCTTAGAAACTTAAAACTGCTAAGCAAAGATTAGATGGACAGTCAGCCAGAGTCGACCCAGCCAGCCCTTCTCTGGCCATCAGCTCCAAGATGAGTAACTGGCTTGCTTCAAGGGGAGAAGGAGAATGTGGGCTTTGGGATTTTTTATACAAAGGTGCAATTGCATAACATGCATATTTTAATTGGTGTGAAATTTCAAAGGAAAATATTAGAATCAAAAGTAGAATTCTGGTGGCAGCAACAATAGTTATAAGTGCTTACATGAGTACTTCTTCATTTCCAGAATGCATTTTCAAAAGAAATGTGTTTAATTTTCACAGAATCGTCTCTTTGTAGGTGAAAAGAGTTAAGGTGATGGAATACAGAGAAACATGTCTAAGTTTCATCATTGAAAAGTGGGAAACTCAGGGTCCATCCCCAGGCTGAGGGCCTGGGCTAGCACCATCAATGCAGGACCTTCTCCAGAATGTCTGGATATTTAAGCTGCAACAAAAAGGGATAGAATGGGGAAAAATCTGTACATTGGAATCTTCTAACCTAGAACTCAAATAGCACTGCTCTAAAGATAGTCTTTTGTAGCCTGAATAAAATTGAATACAAAATATATGCTATGAAATATAATGTAATAGAGAGGGAACCATGTTATAGGAAAATTAAGATATACAATGAAACAGACTTTAGCAGTTCATTGAAAATTGTGTTTTATTTGTATTTATTTAACAATTTATCTCAAGATAAGATCAAAAGGCAAACCTAAAAATAAATGAAACCCAGGGCCAGTTCATTTTCACTTTTAACAACAGGAAGAAATTGGGCCATCACTCCATAATCAATTTAGTTCCTACTTCAGGGATGTAGGTATCATTCTGACAGAAGACAGTGAAGCTGCTCTTTGTGGCAGCAGTTACTAAGCCTGCCTGCAGCTCAAGTTGCCTAATCTCCAAGTGAAAGTAATAACAGATCCTACGCCACAGGGTTGATGTGAAGGATCAATGCGTGTATGTTAAGTGCTGAAACATGGCCAGGTAAGAAGGGAGTGCTAAGTTCAGTGTCCTTCTGGGCGTTGTGACCGAAAAGCGCCAAGGTTTGCTAGACTCATGGGCTGGGCACAGCAAAGTCCACAAGCTTAGTCCCACTGGCAGTCTCCCTCCCGTGTAAGGGCACATAGCCACAGTTACAGGTTCTGGGCTGGGGTTTGGGCATTCTGCAGGATGGTGCCCTGCAGCTGCGTCAGGATCTGTTGAGTCCTTCCTACGTGCCAGGCACTGTCCTAGGTGCTGAGACCCTGTGATGGGCAGAGCAAAGCCTGCCTTCCAGGAGGGCTCCTTCTGGTGCAGTAAGTAAACACATACTTATCAATTGGGTCACAAGGATTGCTGTAAAGAGTAATTCAGAGTAGGAGGTAGTGAGTGTGCTGGGAGATGTACTCAAGCAGATGTCTGAAGAATGAGCCTATCTTGGTGGCAATGATCGGACTGTTGAGAGGAGCAGCAGAAGCAAGGTGATTGAAGAGGCCAGCTTGAGGACGGGGAAGGTGGGTGGGAGGCAGGGCCAGAGAGGCAGCGTGGGTGGGGATAGTCAGTTCATCTGTAGGCCATGCGGGGTAGCATCGGGACAAGCAGTTGGCCGTTGAAGGGTGAAATCTGATCCGTTGAGACGTGACAGCAGAATTACAAACAGTAAAGCTGACTGGCTGTAAGTGGAAAGTAAACTCCTGGGTGGGGAGACTTAGTAAAGGAGGGGCCAGGAAAGGCAATCAAGAGGCAAAGGCAGTACCCTAGGGGAGGGGCATTTTGGCCAGCAGGATCAGTTGATGGGCTGCCGTGGACATGAACGAAGGCTTGAGAAGGTGGTGGGTTCAATAGGCTGTTGTTGAGCTGGAAGAGACAGCAGTGGAGGAGGCCACTGAGAATCAATCATGAATGCAGTTCCGGACCTGTGCAAGCTTTGTTAGATATCCAAGCGGCCAGGCAGGCCATTGGGCATACAGGTGTGGAGTCAGAGAGACAGAGTTTGGGACTGAAGACATGAACTTGAGAGAGATATTTAAAGCCATTAGATTGAATGAGATCAATTAGAGATTGAGTTTAGACTGAAGGAGTGTCTCTAGACAGCCCTGGGAAATGCCAGGTTTAAGGAGAAGAGACCGGGGAAGTTAAGAAGAAAGAGACCATGTCCTGCACTGTAAGAAGGGGATGGGGTCAGCTGAGGGCTGAGACTGGACCCATGGGTTTGGCACTGGGAGGAGCAGCCACAGAAGATTTCACTGGGATCCTGGGTAAGGTGGGGGCAAGAGCAGGGCAGAGAGCCAGCAGAGACCTTTGAGCAGACAGATCTTCAGTGGGAGAGCCTCTCTTCAGATGAGAGGCTGAGGATGGAGCAATACCTCAAAGGGAATATAGGGTGAATGAGAGACTTTTCAAAGATCTGATGTAGTTACTGATGGGACTGGTTAGGGAGGAGGGAGACCCACATGTAATAAGCACCGGGATGATTCATGTGCTTTATAACCACATTTGTGGAGCACCCATTGTAGCTGGGGGAAAGGAAGGGGATGAGTCTAGGGAAGTCTGGGGTCAGGTGACGGGGGTGTGGCCTGTAAGGCAGGCACCTGGGTCCTACCTTGCAGGTTGTAGGATCCTGAAACAGGCTGCAGTAGTGGGGACAAGCGTGGAATATCTACATACAGGGTGGTGGGCAGGGGTGGGGTGGGCTTGAGCTCTGTCCAGAGAGTGATGGGCAGGACCACGGGCACTTTTGACGTGGAAGCCACCTAACAGTTCTGGCATAAAGCTTTATGGACACAGCTTTATCCACATAAAGCACACGTGCCAATTGATCCATATTTTCCATCATAAGAGGAAACAATTTAATTGGAAATTTGAGTTTTATTTTCATGTCTGGTTATATCCACCATGGTATTTTTTAAAGTTTACGTATTTTAACATAGTTAACTAAAGTGGTTTGTAATGGAAATTTGAGGAAAACATCACGAAACAGTGCCATTTAGAGGTACTTATTTAATGAGCTTAAAGTAATGAGCGAATAAAACTGAAGATACTTCTCTCAGAAGTAACTATATACTGGAGAAAGAATGCAAAAAATGCAGTTCAAGAAGACAGACAAGCTGTTGCTTAAAAGCAATTCTGTTCAAGTCCCAAAGTAAGTTCATATTAAAGCTGGTCTGCAGATGCAATTATCTATACCATTTTATGGAAATCGAAAATGACTGTCAGCATAAGCAGAGATCACAAGAAATGCATCACATATTGCCATCAATAGCACCATTTGTGGTACGAGACTCAAAAGATTTTTCTTCCCCAGAAATGATGATGTAACTGTTCAACTTGAACCATTTAAAATACTGAAATAAGGAGGCATCATCAAGCATCACTTGGTAAAGTGAAACACCTTTAAAGGTGGACTCTACTGCAGTGTTATTACTAGCAGAGGCATTCACACTGATAGAAAAGTTACACTGGAGTAAAGTTTCCTCAAAAACAAAAAGACTCTTAGATTTGATGACTAATACAACTCTCCCCTTTCAGAGTAATGCATGGGTTCTACTGCAGGTGTCACCCACCTTGATCCCTGGTTTTGGAGAAAGCGCTCTCGGGATCCTGGTCCTGCTGCATTCAGATTCCTCCCTCCCCATTTCTCCCCAGCTCGAGTCAGAAACCCTGCTGATGGCCTGTCCATCCCACCTCTGCAGCCCTGCATGTCCTGAACACTGGCCCTCTCCATCGCCAGTCTTGCCTCAGATAAGCCCATCATCCCCGAGGTGCCTGAGGCCACAAGGAAAGACAATGCCCCTGTTGAGAGGCTAGATCCTGGAGGTGGAGCTTGTCACCTGAATATGCTGTGATTTGACCCCCACACAGGGCTCTTCTCACTAGGATTCTTACATGCCCACTGCAAATGTCAATATTTTTCTTTTTTTGTTTTAATTTTTTTGGAGTATAGTCAATTTACAATGTTGTGTTAGTTTCTGCTGTATAGCAAAGTGAATCAGTTATACGTATACTTATATCTACTCTTTTATAGTCTTCTTTCATATAGGTCATCACAGAATATTGAATAGAATTTCCCTTGCTATACAGTAGGTCCTTATTAGTTATCTGTTTTATATATAATAATGTGTATATATCAATCCCAATCTACCAATTTTTTTTCTTAGTGCCACTACTCACAGACCCCTTCCTTTGGCTTGAGACCTGATCTTCATGCTTGAAGGTTCAGGTCTGCTTTCCTTTCTTCTGACCTCATACAAAGCTTGATCTCTCTACTTTCGGGTCCTAGGATGCCCTGCATATAAGACTCCTGAAGCAATCATGTTCTTCAGGAATCCTCTGGGAACATGGCCCATTCTTTTAGACCCCAAGGTTAGGGATGTCACCTTTGTCATCGTCACAGTTCCCGCCACAATGCCAGGTACACGGTCGCCATCCACAATGCCTTTGCTGAGCTGAGCTGCTGGGACAGTGAACCTCTGTGAAGATGTGATGGAGACAGGTGCTCTCTGGGGTCATTTGGAGTCACTTTGGCAGCTGGTTCACAGAGCAGCCTGTTTCCAACTTAGCTATCTAGGTCCCTCTTAGAACAGTCCCTCTCCCCTCTGACTTCACATGAAGATCACTTGGGGACCTTAAAAAATACCAGTGCCTGTTCCTCCTGGGTCAGTTAAGGCTGAGGCTCTAGGGTCTAGAAATCTGGAAGAAGCTAATGCAAAAGTCACAGGTTCAAATGCCCTGAAGACACCAGAGGTAAGACCACAGGGACAGGAGTGAAGTTTGCACAATTACTGGAGTTGAGTCTAAAGTCATGCATGTTTTTGTTCTGAAAACTCTGCTTGTGAAATAAACCACTAGTGGACCACATTTATGGCTGCCTGTTCCCTACTCCACCTCGTCAGAAGTCCCTGAAAGACCCAGACCTTTAAGCCTGGTGGGGGCCAGTCACAGCGTCTGAGGAAGTCCTTCCGCTGCCTGAGCGTTGGGTCCCACTTGTGTCCCTGCCCATATCCCAACCATCACCTTCCGTCCTCAGCCTGGAACGTGGGGCTCAGCGTTCAAGCTTAGGGATCAAGTCCATGTGCCTTTTGTATAGAAGATGTAAAAAACGAGGATGTTTTAACATGAATGGTTGGATCTGTATTTCCTTTATTGTCCCTTTTCTGAAACATCAGTAATATGAAAATGTTGCAGCTGTTTCATGGACGTTATTTGTAGTGGCATTATTTGTAGAAAACATGCACTAACTCTAAGAAAATAGTTCAAATTTTCAGACAACCTAGGTTATTCATCCTGATACTGAAGGGAAAATCACCACATTTTTCAAGGATTTCTACTTTATATAAAATTGTTGTTAAAAATAATGGAGCTAGTCTTACTTAGTTCACAGAATCTGCTTCCCGCAAGAACAGAGCCTTCAGCTTACCTTAGAAGTGGCGGTGCACTCACAGCTGACCTGAGGGCTGGCAGAGCTCTTTGGTTTTACCCAGAACCGTGAAGACGCAAGCTGAAGCCTGCTTCCTGTACCCCAGAGGGCTGAGGGTGTCTTGTCTTTCCACCGGGAGGCCTTGTGGATTTGCTCACTGAATGGAACTGCTCGCTGAAGGCACAGCCCTGTATTTGTGTGCCGTTTTGTTTTCCTAGCCCAAATGGAACAAGGCAAGCTGAAGTCACTCTATATCAGGAGCAGTCTGTAAAAATTATACAACTTGATATGCATGAGAAAGTTCACCAGGCCACTCTGAGAGTCTCCTGTATGCTGGCACACCATTTGCTTTCAGTCGTAAGGGGAGGCCTTCCTCTCCATAGCTGTGAAGACGGTGCGTTTTGTAACCACGAGTTACAAAGGGATGGTTTCTGAGAAGGATTTATGGACTGAGGAGGACTTTCCAGTTGTTCACGAGAGGAACCTCTACTCCTGCCCCGACAGTCATTTTTCAGGACTTCTAAAGAAACTATTTGTGACATCCTAGGCCCTACCTTCAATAAATACAGAGAAGAAATCATGGCAAATCCCCAGCCGTGGCACCTATTTTTTTTTTTTTTAAGTCCACAGATAAATGCAAGAAACAGTTATAGCAAAAGGGGGCAGATACTGAAATTCCTGCAAGGGTGTCTAGGAGGCAGCGCTCCTGGAGACATGATGGGACTAAGTGGTCTGTGGCCATCCCCATGGTCTCTGTCTCCTGACAGTCAAGGCTATTCAGAGCAAATATAATTTAAGAATATATTCACAACAGATAATGCAATAGTTCTTAAAATGTACTTGAAACATTAAGGTATGCTTTTTCTTTTTTTTTTTTATTGTGACTTTTATATTTTTTATTAAGATAGAATTGATATGTAGCATTGTGTAAATTGGGGTATGTAGCATGTTGATTTGATACATTTATATATTGCAGTGTGATTCCCACCTTCGCAGTAGCTGACACCTTTGTCATATCACGTAATTATTAAGTCATTACCTTTTTGTGATGGAAACAAGAGCTAGCCTTTTATTAACTTTGAAGTTTATAACATAATATTATTAACTAGAATTACTTCGCTGTGCGTTAGATTCCCCCAAATTATTTTTTTTCTAGTTGCAGGTTTGTAACCTTAAACAACATCTCCCAAATTCCATCAGCCCAGCCCCTGGTTACTGTCTGTGTCTACGAGTTGGCTTTCTTAGATTTCACATACAAGTGATAGCTTTTTTCTGCTAGTTTGCATGCTGTCACCTCTCTTCTAAGTTAAAGAGCCAACAGGGACCTTCCAAAAATTGGACACCTGGACAAAACCTAGAATTGAGTAACCAAACTGGTGATTGTTGTGAGCTTCACACGAAGTGGACGTTGAGGCCAGAGTTAGTTTGAGCAATAGTTGCTCTGTTGTTGCTCAGCTGGGCCCATGCACAGACTTTCTTTCATAAGTTTGGAGGACAGTGTTAAGGCCCTTCATTCTGAAGTTAGGTTTTCAAGGCTGAGTGCTTTGTCTTTCTGTGTGAAACTACAATGGATGTCAGAGAAAAGGGAATTCAGTATTTTTAAGTACTAAGTCACAGAGTAAAGGGAAAAAAAATGTGTCTGTGTGCTCCAAAGGTACATAATTCAGTCTAACAGGACTGGATTTTAGGTTGTTAGAGCTTCAACTATATGCATTTTAATGGTGATGAGAAAATTAGATCCAAAGAACATTATAGTTGTTCATTCAAAAGGGAGACACTTTAGGCCATTAGAGGATTGATCTGTTTAGATGCAGTTGGTGAAAATGACCAATTTTCAAGAAGAGGGTGGGGCAGCACAAATGTGCTCCTGCTGATGGCGAGGTTCAGCTTTCACTGCAACTATTTCAGAAGAGGATGCGTGTGAGCAGAGTGGGGCCTCACAGTGACACCAGAGGGGCCCCAGCAGCCCCCTGTTCTCCTCCCAAGTACCAGGGGTGCTGACTTCATGGAGCCACAGCCGGCTCTCCCCAGGATGAGTTCCCCTTGAAGCCGAGCCAGATGGCAGGTCAGGTTCTTGGTGATAACACACACCTTGCTATCTGCACGTCTGAACAGGTAGCAATGGATGGACTTCTGAGGTGGAACCTGTGATGTTCAGGTGTTCAATTGTCTTCTAGACTGTGGCTTTCTTTCCCTGCTGATAACTTCTTCAGCTTGCCCACATCTGCTCAGGGCCGGTTCTCATTTCCACCTGCTCCATTGGCATACATGTTTTTTTGACACAAGACTTTTGAGGCCTGAATAAGTTTGTTGCTGAATTGTACAAATTAGACCGTTCTTCCTGTGAACCACCCACTCAATAACACTTGGGGTTTTATTGTAAGTTGACATGTTGGTCACAGAACACTGTGCTCCCTGAGTCTCTGCTCTGGGGCCACATCACGTAAAGTCAGGGTTTTCAGCCTGGGTTCAGAGCTTCTGCTCTGACAGAGGAGCGTGCCAGCAGCCAGCAGAGCTGACGGTGCGGAAGCCCCCCACCGCCCCCCACCAGTGATCCGTGCCGGCATAATGCTCACAGCACAAGTGGTCCCAGTCAAGGATGCAGGAAAATGTGGGCCCAGCAATCTTACTTTCAAATTAGACAGAAGCTTTAATGTCCCCCGGTGCCCCATAGCCCATTGCAGTGGAGTAACTAACAAAGTGAAGGCTCAGTTCTCTGTATTTGAACCAAACTGCTGAAACACCCCACAAGTGGGTGAGGTTCTGCCAGTCCATGTGCAGTGACTAATATGCCTTAAAAATGGCTGCACCATCAACTCAAAGAGTTCTTCAGAGTCTGGGAGGCATGGAGTTTGATTTGATGGGTGACCAGCCCAGAGCCAGCATTCTCAGACTGGCTATTCAAGAATTAGGGCTGTTTAAGACATTCAATGGAGAAGCAAATGGCAACCCACTCCAGTATTCTTGCCTGAAAAATTCCGTGGACTGAGAAGCGGGCTACAGTCCATGGGGTCGCAAAGAGTCGGACACAACTGAGCGACTTCACTTTCACTTTAAGATATTCAAGAATAAGGATTATGTAAGCAAAACAGCCTGGATGGTACAGGAAATTATTCTTAGATGTCCTCCCTCCAAGACAAGTCAACATATCATTCCCCGTTTCTATACTTTGAGAACAAATTGTAAGAAACAGTTAACAAAGTCTGAACTCCTCCTTTTGTTTCTCTGTTAAAAAGCTTTTCACAAATGCCAACCAGCTCTGTAAAAGCGGAGACCGATGACAACATCACGATATTCACCAGGATCCTGGATGGGCTGCTAGATGGTTACGACAACAGACTGAGGCCTGGGCTCGGAGGTGGGTGTGGGCCCTGCTGAGGCCCTCGAGGCCCAAGGCACATTGTTGCTTAAACCCAATCTCAAGCCTACGTTTGCCGTGATTCAGACAATTCCTCAAAGGGCTTCCCTGCTAGCAGTTTGAATTGGTGGTGTTGCCAAGGCTGCTGCATGTTGTCATTTTCCAGATGCAAGAAGCCAGGGGAAGTGGTCTCCCTGAAAACTCCTTTTTCTCCCCAGATAACGGTAACATCCATTCCGGTCCACTTAAGGAGAAACCACTTCTTGGGTGATACTGAAGCTGAAGTTGCCCTATGTTAGGAAATACTTTATCATCCACCACATACCCTCCTGTCTCTGCAAGTCCTTTTCAGAAAACCACTTTTAGTGCAAGTGTTCTTTACACGTTGGATATTACAGGTTTAATTTTTCACTAGAGCCATAACTAGTTTTTACTTTGACCCTGTAAAGCTGATGAAACTAAATGAGTAGTAAAATATGCTGTCAGGCTACAGCTGGCTTGACTGTGTGCTGAGAATCCCGTGCATTTCAGGCGTGTGCAGGGCCCTTGGCTCCACCAGCTTTGCATGTGTACATCTGAACCTGCTCCATTAGGTGAGGAGGGCCCCCTAGCAAATCCACCCCCAGAGGAAAAGTGTTTAGTCCTTCTTCATTATTTGCATTTTCATCAGGGACGTTTGCTTAAACCATGAGTTGACCCTCTCTCCTTTTTGACAAGAGCAGTCCACGTAGGCGCCCTGACCCCGTTTACTGCACCCTGACTTATGTCCCCCTGAACTGTGAGCTGAGGCCCTGGCGAGGAACCTGTATCTGTGTTTCAGAGCGTATCACTCAGGTGAGAACAGACATCTACGTCACCAGCTTCGGCCCCGTGTCCGACACGGAAATGGTGAGTTCGCTTGCGGCCCGGTCCGGACCACTGTAATCCCTGCTGGCGCCGGCCCAGGGCTGCCCCTGCTGATGGTCCCTTGGTTGCCTCCCTTTGGGCTAGGAATACACCATCGACGTGTTTTTCCGACAAAGCTGGAAAGACGAGAGGCTTCGGTTTAAAGGGCCCATGCAGCGCCTTCCTCTCAACAATCTCCTCGCCAGCAAAATCTGGACTCCAGACACGTTCTTCCACAACGGGAAGAAGTCCATCGCCCACAACATGACCACGCCGAACAAGCTGCTGCGCTTGGAGGACGACGGCACGCTGCTCTACACCATGCGGTGAGTGCCGCCGGAGGGCGCTCTGTGTGTGTGTGTGTGTGTGAGTGTGTGTGTGTGTGAGAGAGAGCGAGAGACGACGGCACGCTGCTCTACACCATGCGGTGAGTGCCGCCAGCGGGCGCGGTGTGTGTGTGTGTGTGTGTGTGAGAGAGAGAGAGACGACGGCACGCTGCTCTACACCATGCGGTGAGTGCCGCCGGCGGGCGCGGTGTGTGTGTGTGTGTGTGTGTGAGAGAGAGAGACGACGGCACGTTGCTCTACACCATGCGGTGGGTGCCGCCAGAGGGCTCTGTGTGTGTGTGTGTGTGTGAGTGTGTGTGTGTGTGTGTGAGAGAGAGAGCGAGAGACGACGGCACGCTGCTCTACACCATGCGGTGAGTGCTGCCGGCGGGCGCGGTGTGTGTGTGTGTGTGTGTGTGTTTGAGAAGAGAGAGAACGACGACACGCTGCTCTACACCACTGCGGTGAGTGCCGCCGGCGGGCGCAGTGTGTGTGTGTGTGTGAGTGTGTGTGTGTGTGTGTGAGAGAGAGAGAGACGACGGCACGCTGCTCTACACCATGCAGTGAGTGCCGCCGGCGGGCGCGGTGTGTGTGTGTGTGTGTGTGTGTGTGAGAGAGAGAGAGAGACGACGGCACGCTGCTCTACACCAGGCGGTGAGTGCCGCCGGCGGGCACGGTGTGTGTGAGTGTGTGTGTGTGTGTGAAGAGAGAGAGAGACGACGGCAAAACGTCTCTCTACACCATGCGGGGAGTGCCCCAGAAGGGCTCTGTGTTGTGTGTGGGTGAGTGTGTGTGTTGTGTGTGAGAGAGAGAGTCGAAGAACGACGGCACGCGCTTCTAGCACCATGCGGTGAGTGCTTGCCGGCGGCGCGGTGTGTTGTTGTGCTGTTGTGTGTGTGAGAAGAGAACGACGGCACGTTGCTCTACACCAGGCGTTGATTGCCGTCCAGAGGGCCTGTGTGTGTGTGGTGTGAGTGTGTGGTGTGTGTGTGAGAGAAAGAGAGCGAGAGACGAACAGCACGCTGCTCTTCACCGAATGCGGTGAGTGGCTGCCGCGGTGTCGGTGTGTGTGTGTGTGTGTGTGTGTGTGTGTCGTTGTGTGTGTTGGTGTGAGAAGAGAACACGCACCTGCTCTACAGCCATGCGGTGGATGCTCGCAGCGGCGCGGTGTGTGTCGTGTGTGCTTGGTGGTTGTGTGTTGTCGTGAGAGAGAAGAGACGACGGCACGTCACTGTGCTGCCTACATCCAATGCGGTGATGCCAACGGAGGGCGTCCTGTTTGTGTTGGGTTGTGGTGTGGTAGGTTGTGTGTGAGAGGAGCGAGAGACGACGGCCAACCTGCCCCTACTCCATGCGGGAGTGCCGCCACGTGGCGCGGTGTGGTGTGTGTGTGTGTAGAGAGAGAGACAACGGCACGCTGCTCTACACCATGCGGTGAGTGCCGCCGGCAGGCGCTGTGTGTGTGTGTGTGTGTGTGTGAGACGACGGCACGCTGCTCTACACCATGCGGTGAGTGCCGCCGGCGGGTGCGGTGTGTGTGTGTGTGTGTGTGAGTGTGTGTGTGTGTGAGAAAGAGAGAGAGCGAGAGACGACGGCACGCTGCTCTATACCATGCGGTGAGTGCTGCCGGCGGGCGCGGTGTGTGTGTGTGTGTGTGAGTGTGTGTGTGTGTGTGAGAGAGAGAGAATCGACGGCACGCTGCGGTCTACACAATGCCGGTGGAGTGCCGCCCAGAGGGCTCTGGTGGTGTGGTGTGAGTGGTGTGTGTGTTGTGTGTGAAGAGAGATGAGCGAGAGACGACGGTAACCTGCTCTACACCATGCGGTGAGTGCTGCCGCGGGCGCGAGGTGTCTGTGTGTGTGTTGTGTGTGGGTGTGTTTGTTGGTGAGAGAGAGAGACGACGCACGCTGCTCTAACACATGCGGTGAGTGCCGCCCGGCGGCGCGGTGTGTGTTGTGTGTTGATGTGTGTTGCTGATGTGGTGTTGAGATATGACAGACGACGGCAACGTCGCTCTACACCATGCGGGAGTGCCCCGGCGGCGCGATTTCGTGTGTGTGTGTGTGTGTGTGGTGAGAGAGAGACGAGTAGCGACGCACTTGCCACATCCATGCGGTGAATGCCGCCAAGGGCTCTGTGGTTGTGTGTGTGTGAGTTGTGTGCGTGTTGGAGAGAGAAGCCAGAACGACGGCACGCTGCCTCTACACCTGCGTGAGTGCTGCCGGCGGGCCCGCGGTGGTGTGTGTGTGCTGATGTGTTTTGTGTGTGTGTGTGTGTGTTGTGAGAGAGAGAGACGACGGCACGCTGCTGCAGCCACCAGCGGTGAAGTGCGGTCCGCGGCCCGCGGTGTGTTGTGTGTGAGTGTGTGTGTGTGTGTGTGTGTGTGAAGAGAGAGAACAACGCAACGGTTGCTCTACACCATGGCCGTGGAGTGCCGCAAGGCGGGCGCAGTGTGTGTGTGGTGTGTGAACAGTGTGTGTTGTGTGAGAGAGCAGAGAGACGACGGCACGGCTGCTTCACACCATTGCGGTGAGGCCGCGGCGGACGCAGTGTTGTGTGTGTTTGTGTGTGTGTGTGTGTGTGTGAGAGAGAGAGAGACGACGGCACGCTGCTCTACACCATGCGGTGAGTGCCGCCGGCGGGCGCGGTGTGTGTGTGTGTGTGTGTGTGAGAGAGAGAGACGACGGCACGTTGCTCTACACCATGCGGTGGGTGCCGCCAGAGGGCTCTGTGTGTGTGTGTGTGTGTGAGTGTGTGTGTGTGTGTGTGAGAGAGAGAGCGAGAGACGACGGCACGCTGCTCTACACCATGCGGTGAGTGCTGCCGGCGGGCGCGGTGTGTGTGTGTGTGTGTGTGTGTGTGTGTGTGTGAGAGAGAGAGAGACGACGGCACGTTCACGTTGCTCTACACCATGCGGTGAGTGCCACCGGAGGGCGCTCTGTGTGTGTGTGTGTGTGTGTGTGTGTGTGAGAGAGGAGAGAAGGTATGACGCAACGTGCCTGCTACACTCATGCAGTGAGTGGCGCCGCGGGCACAGTGTGTGTGTGTTGGTGTGAGAGAGAGCAGAGAAGACGGCACGCGCTTCTAACACCATGCGGTGAGTGCGCCGGTGGCGCGGTGTGTGTGTGTGTGTGTGTGTGAGAGAGAGAGAGAGACGACGGCACGCTGCTCTACACCAGGCGGTGAGTGCCGCCAGCGGGCACGGTGTGTGTGAGTGTGTGTGTGTGTGTGAGAGACGACGGCACGCTGCTCTATACCATGCGGTGAGTGCCGCCGGCGGGTGCTGTGTGTGTGTGTGTGTGTGTGTGTGTGTGTGAGACGACGGCACGCTGCTCTACACCATGTGGTGAGTGCTGCCGGCGGCCCTGCCGCGCAGAAGCGGGCTAATGTGAGGGTTTGTCTTGTGTGTGTGTGTGTGTGTGTGTGTGTGTGTGATGGGTGCTTTTTACCTTCTGACTTGCCCGTATGTGAGGGTTTGTCTTGTGTGTGTGTGTGTGTGTGTGTGTGTGTGTGTGATGGGTGCTTTTTACCTTCTGACTTGCCCGTACTGATGTCCATGTAGATTATTTCTTTGGGCTACTATGAGTTCTTAGTATTTATCTATACTTGTTTGTTTGGTTCAAGATCAAGGGCATCTTTAGAAAAGTGGTAATGTAAGTTAGGGAAGATTGAACAGATTTTATTTTAAAAGTCTAAGGGGACCCCTTTTTTGTTGTGATCATCCAGTATTTTGAAGTTTTAAAAGTCTATTTATTGTATGGTTTGATAACATTTCCAGCACTGAGGTTGAATTTTAGCATTTGTCGTTTAAAATGATCATTAGTCATTTTTTGAAAATTCTGAATTATTCATTGCGTCTGAGTAAATCAATAAATTGACCAGTGAGAAAGACGCCTTTATAGCTTTTCAGCTTCCATGGTGGGTCTAAGTAGACTTTAGAAGATATTTTTAAATTAATGAAAAAGAGAAAAGGAAAGAAAAAAGCACAAAATCCAAGTTTTTAAAAAGGTACATTCATTTGGTAGCTGTTATAGATATTTTCTATCTTAGTTATAATTATTCACAATGAACTTTATATTTAAAAGGATAATTGTAATTCTTTGGGACAGAATAGTTTTTTCACAACAAACAATGTTTGCAATCAGAATCAAGAAATAGCTTCTAGACATTCATCATTAAAGCAATGATGAGGAAAGCAAAAAAAAAAAAAGGATAATTGTAGTGGAAAATAATGTTAATACAGTCATCTTCAAAGAATGCATGTCCTAACGTAATTCTGAGGAACGCTTTGGCCTATTGTGCCCCAAACCTGTTGGACAACAGGCCATGATTTTTCTTATACCAACCCAGTAAGGATTCTGATCAGTGATCTGCACACACACCTTGGTGTTTTGTTCCAGTCTTTACTCTTCCTTTTTCCCTGCATTGATCTGGAAGGTGTTTCACCCATAGATGGGGATGGGAGTTGTGAGCATCACATCAATACCTGAACATCCCATCAGTACCTTTTTCATGCAGAAAGTATGTAGAAAGCTGAGGAGCATCTCAAGGACTGACATTTAGTCCTCGGTCATCATGCTATGGAAAGGAAGGCTGGGCAGTGACACCAAGAGCCCTATGTTCAGCCTGTGAGCAGAGAGTGGCGTGGAGTCCTGCATCCTGGCCAGTGCTGGGGTCCCCCGCAGAGGGGGCCCTGGGTGGGCCTGCCGTGCACCTGTGTTCTGTTCTTAGGTTAAAAATACCCCAGTCTGCACAGGTTCTTGTCCTTGATTCACACCTGGCTCCTGCCCTGCAGAGGTCAGTTTGGTCCATTGCCTAAGACAACGGGATGCTTTCGTCCTGTGCACGGCTGCGTGGACAGGGCAGTGAGATAAGCCTCTTGTCCAGAAGGGGAGGAGGCAGCAGAGGGGCCTCTTACTCAGTGTCTCTGCACCAAAAACCTCCCAAGTAGGTGCAGCCCTTCAGTCCTCAGACAGCCCAGCCAGCTAGGGGACACCATTTCCACTAACCAACAAATGGGTAGAGGTCAGAAATGTTTGGTAGTCAGCCCAAGGTCACACAGCTATGAAGGGGGTGGTGGCAACAGGAATTTAAGTTCTACTATGAGCAATTTCCTTGTTTAATCCACCACATTTGGAAATCGGAGGGATGCAGTGTTATTAGACACGTAATGGCCTTCTCGCCTTTGTTAAAGTGTCATGCCCAGAAGGAAGTGGTGAGAACCAGAGCAACTTAGCAATGATTTAAATCCCATGGACTGAGGGTCCTGGCAGGCTACAGTCCATGGGGTCGCAAAGAGTCGGACACGCCTGAGCGACTTCACTTCACTTCATGCAGAGGAAGCCTGCTGCTAATGAGTTGCAAAGTTGATAACCAGTTTTCTTTTTCAGTCTTATACATGTGGAAAGTAGAACGAGCTACACTTGAAAGCATTAGGAATTATAGTATGATGCATCTGTAGCTATAATTGAGATCATTTTAGTCTACAGATTTAGCAGAGATGGTGAGAAGGCGTTCCTAACTCACTAGACAGAGCACAGAGCCCCACCCAGGCCTCACCCCGTCGCTGGGCCCTCAGAAGTGCAGCCCTTCTGTCTCGCTCCTTGGTCACTCCTACCAGATCTTATAAAAGCAGCGGTACAGTGTGACCCAGTAATTTCCATGTAATGTCCATCTTAAGGAAATAGCTAGGAGTAAGGACTAAGCTTTATGCACAAAGGTTTCTACTATCACGTTACTTACAATACCAAACACTGGGAAAAATATAAAAATTCTGCACATTTTTCCAACTAAAATTGTATTTAAAAGTTTTTATTCAGATTTTGGATCTAATAAAAAAAGATGAAACATGAACATGAAGAAGAAACTAGGGTTCACATCCTACACTTTTAACCTGAGATACATGTTGAGAAATATTTCAAAAGTACTGTTACCAACTTCTGAAAAGTAACTCTATAGCGATTATTGTACATGGGCAGGATTCATTTATGTAAAATCCCCACCATGCTCCTGAAATCATTTAAGGTAATATTAAAAGACACACACAATTCAGATGGATGAAATTCCTTAGGTGATTCCAAAGAAGCTAAGGGAACATAAGCTATTGATGCCATTTGCTCCAAAAATGTCTTCTAAAAAGCCTTTGGTGCTTGCCTAGAGCTGATCTACAATTTCAGTTCCAAAGAACTTTCTACCACCTATGCATAATCTGTTTATAGGGTCTGATGATAAAAAGGTAAGTCCAAACAGAGCCATAGACATTTCCTGTTGGACCATCAAAGAGAGGACCCTTAAAGTGCTCTGCAATTTCCTTCAGGATGATCTTGTAGCAGATAAAAGTGATAGGTTTTACAGAGCCATACCCAGAGGTGTACTGTGGATGCCAGGCCAGTGGCCCGGCATCTTTAAAGGGACCCCCAGCGCAGCAGTTTCCGTGGGTTGTTGTTGCCAGAGCTGGGGAGAGAAGAGGCACAGAATGCAGAGCACGGCTTCTGTCCACCCAGGGACCGAATTACTGCCCTTTTGGCCTGCCTCGCTAATTACCTGGGGTTTTTCCCTGGGTCATCATTGAGTGAATTTTGATTTCACTCCCCTGCAAGTTCGGACATGACCACAGGAGGGCATGTGCCAAACCTCATGACACATTTTCTTTATAACAGGTGAGCTGGGAGATAGTGACCAGCTCTCATCTCATTCCTGCATCCCTTCTCAAGGTGCAGACTTGTGAGGACCACACAGGAATCAGTTTCCTGGTCTTTGGGTCCCTGACGGAAGAGCCAGTCCCTCTAGCCTGTGGTGTAGGAAACCTCAGCAGGCGAGAAAGCACTGACAAGGAAGCGGGCTCTGGTAGTATATCACGTGGTGTCAGAAATCCTGGCTGCTGCTGGACCTAGGATTACTGTGTCCACACCCGTGGGCAGGTGTCTGAGACTGCCGTCGTGGTCATTCAACACCCCGCATCGGGGAAAAGGCCCTGGGCAGAGCAGAGTCATTCTGCATTATCTCTTTGGCACACTATGCATTTCCCTGTGCTATTTTTATTTTGAGAAAGGCATATTTTTGTGATTGTTTACACCCCGTTTGGATTTTCATTATTAGTAGAAATCATTGCTTCGAATCAGAGCTATAGGAAGAGAAAGGAGCATGGATTTTGTAGGCAGGCTCACTTAAGCTCAGATCTTGACTTGATCATTTAGTGGTCATGAACACATGGCTGTTTTACTTTAATCTCTTAGAACCATTGTCTGTTATTGTGTATTTCTTTCTTTCAGTACCTTGTACCTGCAGGCTCTGAGAATGTGTTTGAGAATGTGTTTGAGCTGTATTTAATCATATATACAGCTATTCCTTGAATGGCCACTGGGAGGCAACGCAGTCACATTTTTGCATAGTGATTGGCAGGGACCATTTAGTATAAGTAACTTACTTGAATGAGATTATGTACACGTTTACGTGTGTTTGATTCATGGGTAATGTATTTGAAGGAGATTATACATATATAACTAGAAGTTTGTAACTTAAGCAGTGGTATGTGTTTAAGAGTGTCTACATTGCTACATGTAATACCATTGTCTTTCATGACCCCAGTAGATATATTGGGCAGATCTTGAAATTTTTAAGATAACATTTATTTTAACGATTAGAATCAATGTATCCTTTAAATATTTGTAAAACAAGGAAAATCACCAAGTATGGAATACAGTTATGACACCGAGACCAAAGAAAATCTATGTCGACAGTTTGGTCTGTATCACATGTATGTGTCCACGTGTGTGGGCACACCTGCATACACGTGTGTTTATCTGCGTGTGTCCACACATGCTCCCCTATACATTTTGAGTAGTCTCATTCTCTGAAAATTGTTTTGTAAATAGCTTATGTTCTAAAGTTATTGAGCACCTTTTTCCCTCACTAAACATTGTTCTCAAATTTGTGACCCATTACATCCATCGGGTCAGTATCCTATCATTATATAGTCTCTAAAGAAATGCATGTCATTTTAATTTTTTTCCTGTATGATAAACATTGCAATGCAAGCACATAATTCTGTCCATTGGATAAATTCCAGGAATTGGTCAAAAGATAAGCCTTTCAGTACATATTTCCATGTTACTCTGTAAAAACTCTACCAAACCCCCTCCCTCCAACAGGGGAGGAGGGTTGGTCCCTGTTACTTCCTGGCTGACATTTGACCTGTGGAGCTGAAAACAAAGCAGCAGCCCATTTTGATCAGTGATAGGAAAGTGCACATGTGACAGTGAGTCTGAGGTTATATCACACCAGCCTTCTTTCCCTGCGGGAAACGCGTCTCAGGGCAGCCTGTGAACTGACGTGACTGAAGACTACCTCTCCTCCTAAAAGAGGGCCTGGGGACCTGGCTGCCCTGTGCCGCTCCCACCTCCATCTCCCCATCAGTGTGCACCTCCAGCCTCCCTCCTTTTCCTCCAGCACTGGGCCCCAGACTTCCCCAGATTGTGCCCCGAAGCCTCCTGCTCTCCAGCTCACGGGCCCCGGCTCATCTCAGGGTCCCCACTCATAGCCCCTAAGTAATCTTGCCTGGAGCGTTTGCCACCTGCATCTGACGTCCCTGTTGAACTTTGGAGCATCTTTGGGGAAGGGCCTATGTCTTGATCATGCACGATTCTCTGATTTCTTAGTCCGTGGACTCTGGAGGGCTCCTGGCCCTGAAGAGGAGTTTACGTTTGTGAAGAGTAAAACATAGTGACTGGAGAAGTAAATGGCAACCCACTCCAGTATTCTTGCCTGGAGAATCCCATAGACAGAGGAGCCTGGTGGGCTTCAGTCCATGGGGTCACAAAGAGTCGGACATAACTGACTGACGCACATACACAAACCATAATGAACAAAACACCTCCCTTAGTCTAGGGTATCTCACTGCTCAGCCCTTAGTTTGACAGATTTGGGAGGGAGACCTGGAAAGTTTCCCCAGACATGCTCAGTGCTTGAGTCTCTGCCAGTTTTTTATATGGATTCAAGTTTATGTTTGGCTAACAAATTGTACTTTGGGGCCACATGAGGCCATCTTACAGGTTTCTTGGATACTTGGTTTGAAAACGTGACTGGAATTATCCTGGGTCAATTCGCTGCAGTTAGTGTCAATTTAGACCATTAAATTGGATTACTTCATCCTTTGCAGATGGACAACTCCAGCACATTTTTGTCTTCTTAGATTCTCAACCAACAAAAGCTGTCAGACACTCACTTCTAGGCTCCTTCCACTGTGCTCTTGTGGGCTGAAGTCTCGGGCTTCCCTGTCCAGGCAGGAACTCTAAGCTCAGGGCCACAGCTCCCACAGTCTTGAGGAATCTCTATGACCTCTCTTTGGAGGCAGTGGGTGGGAGGCGGTGGGCGGCAAGTCCCAGGCAGCTGCTGGCTAGTGACTTGGTCTTAGACCCATCCCCAGCCTCATAAAGGTAAGGCCCAGGCCCTGAGTAATGTTGAACGGAGAACACCTCTTGACCTGGGCTGCTAATTGCTTTCCAAAAAAACTATGTAGCCTTTTTTATGTGCCAGACACTTTAGAAATATAAAGCCATCTAATCCTCAAATCACCCTAACAGCTTGGTACCATCATCATCCCTGTTCATAGATGAGGCATATGAAGCAGATGAAAATGAATACACAGGAATTAGCCCATCAATAGAGTCCAAATGCCCAACTCACCTACCTGCTATACCTGCTATATCTACACGGTTTCTAAGAAACACAGCAGCAGGGTGCGCATGCTATTCCGCCAACCTGCGTGAAAAGTCTCCAGCAGGTGGCGCCCTACCCACTTGCATTTAGGGGGAATGGGCTTAGGAGGGCCTTGTGTGAGACCCAAGGGAAGCTCTGGTCTCACCGAAACTCATTCAGGGAAAGTAAAGTGCTGCATTTCTGGACAGTGTTGCTATGAGATGCACTTGGTGTGTCTGCGACTGACCTGAGGTTTCTCACAGTCAGGAAGTCCGCCCTAGCCCCACACCCTCACTGGCACACAAGTGGTCTGTACCTCCTACCACGCCACGGGGATGCCAGGGTGCTGACTCCAGAGCTGAAGGGCTCCCGGAGAAGTGCTTCCGTCTCCTCGCCTGGGGAAACATGAAGGGTCCTTCTAGGATGCTGAAATTGGTGGTCTCATCTCAGATGTAATCTGTGCATAATCTCATCTCACGCATGATCTGTCAGATGGCGAAGAATCCGCCTGCAGTGCAGGAGACCAGGGTTGGATCCCTGGGTCAGGAAGATCCCCTGGAGAAGAGAATGGCTGCCCACTCCAGTACTCTCGCCTGGAGAATCCCATGGACAGAGGAGCCTGGCGGGCTGCAGTCCACGGGGTCGCAGAGTCAGGCACAACTGAGCGACTAACACTGACACTTCTCGCTTCATAAATATCAGACAGGCACCTTGCGGGTCGCGTACATCAGAGGCGTATGAGGCATTTCCACCCGCTTCATATGCCTCACATGCCTCATATGTCTTAGTTTCGTGGGTAATGCCCTGAGGATTTCTGTGTTAGCCCTGAAAAGGACTGTGCACGTGTCTGATGTTTATGGGGAAGAATGAAGACAGCGAGTGCTCGATGCTAAAGATATTTCCCAAGGGGCGTGGGGTCATGAGTTTGGGGTTTTGTTTTCCCTGTAATTGTACTTCCTCATACAGTAGCCACTGTATCTTGTTGTTAATTTTAAGGTTAAATAAAATTGAAAATTCAGCTTCAAGTCATACTGGCCATATTTTAAGTGGTCAGTAGCTAGCGTGAAGAAGGGATTCAGTATCAGCATAAATATAGGCCGTTCATATCATCACAGAAAGTTCAGGTGGAAACACAGCCTAATGCAGCAGAGCTGAAATGTTTCTCAGGGGTCGTATTTTTCCACTGGCCCTGATGGTTGCACACTCAGCGCTGTGGCCAGCAGTAGCCACCTTTCTGCTCTAACGCACACAAAGAAGGGACGACAGAGGTCACCGAGAATCCTCGGACCTAAGTAAAATTTTAGAATAGCTTTGAAAAAGTTAAAGCCTTTATGATTCAATATTTTTAAAGCTGTATTTTTATATAGACAAATGCATATGTTTTCTATTCTTATCAGAATAATTGACATATAATGCTGTGTAAGGTTAGGGCGTACAGTGGGTTGACTTGATGCCTTATGCATTGCACCATGATGACCACCCCCATGTTAGTAACACCTCTGCTGGGTCACATAATTACCATATCTTTTTTTGTGGTGAGAGAGAACATTTTAGGTCTATTGTCTTAGCAACTTTCAAACCTGTCATATAGTATTACAACTCTAATCACCATCCTTCCACTTTAGATACCTAGAACTGATTCATTCTTAACTAGAAGTTTGTACCTTTTTACCAATATCTCCCCAATTCACCCACCCTCCAGCCCTGGTAACCACCAGCCTACTCTCATTTCTGGAAGTTTGGAGTTTTAAATTCATACAATATTTGCGTTTTTCTATCTGATATAATGCCTTTAAGGTTTATGCAAGTTGTTGCAAATAGAAGAATTATCTTCTTTCTCATGACTGAATAATATTCTCTTGGATGTGTAAATATGAGTATATATCACATTCTCTTTATCCAGTCATCCAGAGATGAATACTTCGGTTGTTTTTATAACTTATCTATTGTGAAAAATCCTGCAATAAGCATTGCAGGTAGTGCAAGTATCTTTTAGAGTTAGTTTTATTTTCTTTGGAAATATTCCCCAAAGTTAAATTGCTGGATCATATGGTAGTTCAATTTTTAATGTATTGAGGAACTTCTCTTTTTTCTGTAGTGGCTATACTAACTTACATATGCACTATCAGTGTAGGAGGACTCCCTTTTTTCCACACCCTCTCCAAACTTTTTATCTCTTATCTTTTTGATAATAGACATTTTGATAGGTGTAACATGGTGTCTTACTGTTGTTTTGTTTGCATTTCCATAACAACTAGTTGTTGAGCATCCTTTCATGTACCTGTTGGCCTTCTGTGTGTCTTCTTTGGGAGGATGTCTTTTCAGTTCCTCTGCCCATTTGAAAGTTGGATTTTTTTTTTCTTTTTTTGCTATTGAGTTGTATGAGTTCTTTATGTTTTTTGGAAAGTAAACTCATATCAGATATATGACTTGCAAATATTTCCTCCCATTTTGTAGGTTGTGCTTTCACTTTGATGATTACTTCTTTGGTTGTGCAGAAGCATTTTGGTTTGCTTGCTTTTGTTGTTATATCCAAAAAGTGGTTGCCAAGACCAATGTCAAGGAGCTTTTCCCCTGTGTTTTCTTCTAGCAGTTTTTTCTTGTCAGGTTTTATGTCTAAGTCATTGATCTGTTTTGAGTTAATTTTTATGAATAGTGTAAGATATGGCTCTGAGTTCATTCTTATGCATATGTTTATCCAGTTTTCCCAACACTAGGTATTGAAGAGATTATTCTTTTGCCAGTGAGTATTCTTGGCTCGCATATGGTATATTAATTGACTGTATGTTAGAAGGTTTATTTCTGGACTCTCAATTCTGTTCCATTGGTCTGCGTTGCTATATATTTTTTTTCTTTTTTTTTTCCATTTATTTTTCTTAGTTGGAGGCTAATTACTTTACAATATTGTAGTGGTTTTAATTTAAGGCAGTGCTATACTGCTTTGATTGCTATAGCTTTCTAGTATAATTTAAGTCTGGACACATAATGCCTCCAGCCTTGTTCATCTTTTTCAGGATTGCTCTAGCTATTCAGTGTCTTTTGTGGTTTTATACAAATTTTGGGATTGTTTTTGTATCTCTGTGAAAAATGCCTTTCAAGTTTTAAAAAGGATTGTATTGAATATATAGACAATCTTGGGTAGTATGGACGTTTTAACTATTTATTTTTCTGATTCATCATGAATGTGAAAATTTTCCATTTGTTTGTGTCTTTTTTAATTTCTTTCTTCAAAATCATGTTCTTTTCAGTGAAGAGATCTAATCGCTTCTCGGCCTTTTGGCTAAGATCAAGTGTAGTATCAGTGAAGAGATCTTTCACCTCCTTGGTTAAATTTATTCCTAAGTATTTTATTGTTTTTTGTGCTATTCAAAATGAGATGTTTTTATTTTTCAGATATTTTGTCATTAATGTATAGAATTACAGTCAGTTTTTACTTGTGATTTTTGCATCTTGCAACTTTACTGAATTCATTGATTAGTTCCAATAAGTTTTTGATGGGGAGTTTTTAGGTTTTTCTATATATAAGATCATATCATTTGCACACAAACACAATTTTCATTCTTTCCAATGTGGTGCCTTTTATTTCTTTTTCTTGCCAGATTGTTCTGGATAGAACACGCAGTAACTATGTCAAATTAGAGTGGTGAGAGTGAATACTCTTGTCTTATTCCTTATATTAGAGGAAAAGCCTTTTAGACTTTCTCTGTTGAGTGGGAGGCTAGCAGTGGTCTTGTCACATACGTGTGCTAAGTCGCTTCAGTTGTGTCTGATTCTTTGCAACCCTATGGTCCTCTGTCCATGGGATTCTCCTGGCAAGAATACTGGAGTGGGCTGCCATGCCCTCCTCCAGGGGATCTTTCTGACTCGGGGATCAAACCCACACCGCTTATATCTCAAACACTGGTGAGCAGGTTCTTTACCATTAGCGCCACCTGGCAAGCCCCAGTCTTGTCATATATTGCCTTTATTACATTGAGACATACTGTATACTGAAATTGTTAAATGTTTTTATTGTGATAGGATCTTATTTTTATCATGGAAGGATGAATTCATTTTCAATGAAAACTTCTGTTGAGTTAATTGCAAGATCCTTATCTTTTATTCTATTTATGTGATTGTTGTTGTTCAGTCACTAAGTTATGTCCAATGCTTTGCAACCCCATGGATTTCAGCACACCAGGCTTCCCTGTCCTTCACTATCTCCCAGAGTTTTCTCAAACTCATGTCCATTGAATCTGTGATGCCATCCAACTCTCTCATCCTCTGTCACCCTCTTCTCCTCCTGCCCTCAATCTTTCCCAGCATTAGGGTCTTTTCCAGTGAGTCAGCTTTTTGCATCAAGTGGCCAAAGTGTTTCTGTGGTGTATCATATTTATTGATTCCTTGTGTCTCTGGAGTAAATCCCACTTGATTATAATGTATGCTCTTTTTAATATGCTGTTGAATTTGGTTTGCTAATATTTTGTTATGAATTTTTGCATCTAGATTAACTAGGACTTTGTCTAGTTTTCATTATAGTATCCTTGTCTGGCTTTGGTATCAAGGTGATGCTGACCTTGTAAAATGAATTTGGGAGTGTTCTTTCCTTTTAAGTTTTTTGGAAGAGTTTGAGAAAGATTGTTTTCATTGTTCTTTTACTGTTTGGTAGCATCCATCAGTGAAACCATGTGGTCTTAACACTTTTCTTTGTTGGAAGATTTTTGATAATGATTAAATTTTCTTGCTAATTTTTCATCTGTTCATACTTTTTATTTTTCTTATAACAGTCTAGGAAGGTTGTATGTTTCTGAGAATTTATACAGCTCTTCTAAGTTATTCAATTTTTTGGCATATATTTTATAGTAGTTTTATGATTCTTTGTATTTTGTGATATTAGTTGTAAAATTTTCTCTTTCTTCTCTGGTTTTATTTATTTGAGTCTTTTCTATTTTACTCTTAGTCTAGCTAAAAGTTTGTCAATTTTGCTCCCATTTAAAAATAAAACCCATTAGTTTTGTTAATCTTTGTTATTTCCTGGTCTGTCTTTTTGATATTTCTGCTCTGATCTTTGTTATTTCATTCTTCTGCAAACTTTGGGCTTAGTTTGTTCTTTGTCTAGTTCCTTAAGGTATAGAGTTAGGGTGTTTATTTGAGATCTTTCTTTCTTTCTTTCTTTTTTCTAGTTGAGACATTTGTACGCTTTCCTCTTGGCATTGCTTTTGCAGCATCCCATAGGATTTTTTAAAATTTATTTTTAATTGGAGGATAGCTTTACAAAATTGTGTTGATCTCTGCCATCCATCAACATGAATCAGTGATAGATATACGTATGTGTCTTTCCTCTTGGCCCTCCCTTCTGCCTTCCCCATCCCACCACTCTCGGCCGGCGCCGAGCCCCGGATCGAGCTCCCTGTGTCGTGTGGCGGTCTCACGGACCGTCTGATTTCCATGTGGGAATGTGTATGTTTCACTGCTACTCCCTCCACTGCCCGCCCCTCCTTCCCTGCTGTGTCCACGCGTCTGTTCTCGACGCCTGTGTCTCCTGCGCTGCTCTGCAGATGGGTTCATCAGTACCGTCTTTATAGATTCCATATATCTATGTGCATAGACTATATAGATTCCATATATATATGTGTATATATATGCATTAATGTATGATATGTTTTTCTTTCTGGCTTACTTCACTCTGTATAATAGGATGTAGGTTGATCTGCTTCATTAGAACTGACTCAAATGTGTTCCTTTTATAGCTCAGTGATAATCCATTGTATATATGTATCACACCTTCTTTATCCATTCATATGTCAGTGGATATCCAGCTTGCTTGCATGTCCTCACTATTGTAAATAGTGCTGCAATGAATATCGGGGTACAGAAAAAGAACATCGGTGTCTTTTTCAGTTATGGTTTCCTCAAGGCATATGCTCATTCATGAGATTTTTGGGTTGTCTGGTAGTTTTATTCCTAGTTTTTTTAAGAAATCTCCATATTGTTCTCTACAGTGGCTGTAGCAGTTTACATTACCTTTTCTCCAAACCCTCTCCAGCATTTATTATTTGTGGATTTTTTGATGATGGCCATTCTGACCAGTGTGGGGTATGATACCTCATTGTACTTTTGATTTGCATTTCTCTAATAATTAGCATCTTTTCATGTGTTTATTAGTGATCTGTATGTCTTCTTTGAGGAAATGTCTGTTTAGGTCTTCTGCCCACTTTTTGATGGGGGTTTTTTGTTTGTTTTTTTTCTGGTGTTGAGTTGCATTTGCTGCTTGCATATTTTGGAGATTAATCTTTTGTCAGTTGTTTCATATGCTATTATTTTCTCCCATTCTGAGGGTTTCTTTTCACCCTGTTTATAATTTGCTTCACTATGCAAAAGCTGTTAAGTTTAATTAGGTCCCATTTGTTTATTTTTTGTTTTATTTCTATTACCCCAGGAGGTGGGTCAGAGATTATCTGTGCTTTATGTCAAAGGGTGTTTTGACTATATTTTCCTCTAAGAGTTTTATAGTTTCTGGCCTTATATTTAAGCCTTTAATCCATTTTGAGTTTATTTTTATGTATGGTGTTAGAAAGTGTTCTAATTTCATTCTTTTACATGTAGCTGTCCAGATTTCCCAGCACCACTTATTGAAGAGACTGTCTTTTCTCCATTGTATAGTATTGCCTCCTTTGTCAAATATCATTTGCCTATAGGTGCATGGATTTATCTCTGAGCTTTTCCAAATAGTAAAGTCTCAGGATTTAATAGTAATACACAGAAATCCATTGCATTCTTGTGCACTAACACTAAAAAATCAGGAAAACAAGTTCTGGAAACAATCCCATTCACCACTGCAACAAAAAGATTAAAGTACCTCAGAGCAGTTGGTAAAGAATCTGCATGAAATGCAGGAGACCTGGGTTTGATCCTTGGCTTGAGAAGATCCCCTGGAGAAGGGAATGGCTACCCACCCCAGTATTCTTGCTTGGAGAATCCCATGGACAGAGGAACCTGGCATACTCAGTCCATGGGGGTCACAAAGAGTCGGACACGACTGAGCAACTAACACTTTCACTTTAAAACCCATTTAAAGAGACAAAAGACCTGTATGAAAAAAAAAAAAAAAAAACCCACTATAAAACACTGATGAAAGAAATCAAAGACAACACACACAGATGTAGAGATATACCATGTTCTTGCATTGAAAAAAATCAATATTGTGAAAATGACTATACTACGTAAAGCAATGTATAAATTCAGTGCAATACCTATCAAACTACTAACGGTATTTTTCACGGAACTGGAACAAATGATTTTACAACTTGTGTGGAAACACAAAAGACCCCTAACATCCAAAGCAATTTTGCAAAAGAAGAATGGAGATGGATGTGTCAGCCTTCCTTTCTTCAGCCTATACTGCAAAGCTATAGTCATCCAGGCAGTATGGTACTGGCACAAAAACAGAAATGTAGACGGATGAAACCAGTTAGAAAGCCTATAGGATTTTGTGTGTTATATTTCCATTTTCATTTGCTTCAAGATATTTTTGACCCTCCTTTAGATTTTCTTCTTTGACCTTTTGGTCATTCAAGAGAGTGTTATTTAATTTCTATATACTCATGAATTTTCCAGTTTTCTTCCTGTTGTTGATCTCTAATTTCATACCATCATGATCAGAAAGACACTTGGCATGATTAAGTCTTCTCAAGTATGCTAAGACTTCTTGTGTCCTATCCTGGAGAATGTTCCACATGCACTCATGGAGAGTGTTTGTCCTGCTGCTCTTGGGTGGTATGTTCTGTATGTGGATGTTAGGTCCATTGGTCTTAAGTATATTTCTAGTCCAACTTTCCTTATTCATTTCCTGTCTGGATAGTGAAAGTTGAAGCAATGGTATTGTTCCAAGTGGGGTATTGAAGTTCCTTACTATTACTGTAGTGTCTATTTCTCCCTTCGGGTCTGTTAGTATTTGGTCAATATATTTAGGTAGTCTGATATTGGGTGATGCATATTCAGGATTGTTATATCATGTTGGTGAATTGAGCTGTTATCATTATGTAATGACCTTGTTTGTTTCTTCTTACAGTTTTGGTTTAAAGTCTGTTTTTTTCTGATATAAGTACACTTATTTCTGCTTTCTTTCAGTTTCCATTTTCGTGGAATATCTTTTTCTGTGCCTTCCCTTTGAGCCAGTTTGTGTCCTTAAAGTTAATGTGAGTCTCTTACAGGCCACGTATGATTGGGTCATGTTTCTCTGTCCATCCATGTGTTTTGTACCTTTTGATGCGAAAATTCAATCCATTTACATTCACATCAAGTAATTGTTGTTGGATAAGGACTTAATGATTGTGGTGGTGGCCAGAACTGGTGGTATGCACGCCCTCACCTGCGGGGCCAGCTGCAGACACATGTAGTGATGGAGGGGCAAGGCCAACCACGGGGGCCCTGAATGTCTGTGTGCACTCGTGACTGCTGGATCATGCCATGGGTGTGGCATGACGGTCAGGCTGGGGGCGTGGTGGCACACAGCAGGAAAGAAGGGCCGGCTGCAGGGGAGTGTAGTGGCATAGGTCAGCGGCAGAAGTCAGGGCCCAGTCCGGGCCCGCCAGCTGTGGTGGGGCCCCCGGCTCTGGTGTGCTCTCCTGTGGCCTCACTGTAGCGGAGGCTGACAGTGTTCACAGTCCTGCTGGGTGGGCTGGCCTCAGTGCGTCCATGGTGGTGGGCGTCAGTGGCGACGTCTCAGCGGGAACTCTTGCAGACACAGAGGCTGGGCCGGCTGCTGGTGTGGTACCCAGGCTCTGGCAGGGACACAGGAGAGGGACTGGGGAAGACTCGGGTAGCTGTGTCCGTGAGATGCCTGTGGGGCGAAGGCTGCTGAGGTCTGCAGGATGTCGATGATGGCTGTGCTGCCTTCGCTTCCCTCACTGGTGACTGCCGGTTTTGTCTACAGAGCAGGTCGCTGTGAGACACGGTCATTCTGCTGTGTGGCTGCTCCTAGTAGCCCCTGTTTTTCTTCCCATTTCTAGCCATGTTGTACATTGGTTTGGCCAGTCTTCGTTGCGTGTAAGTGAAATAGGACCTTTGCAAAGTGTTGAGAAGAGCTGTGGAACCTGATTGCTCACCCAGATCTTTTCTCCTAAGAAGTGGAGCGTGGGCTCCAGATCTCTCAGAGCTGTTTTTGTTCATGAAGAGCTATTCAATTGTTGATCTTTGTGGAGGGAAAGGGACTGGGCCTTCAATGTGATGATGTCACTCCTCTTTTAATAAAGCGACTTTTAAAAAAGCATTTAAACATATGAAAAATCAAATAGATCCTAAATATTTTTAAAGGCATCCAACAAAAAATAATAAACATTGCAAATCTGGTTTTTACTATTGAACCTATTCCTTCCCCACAGTGCTTCAGACAGTACTCATAAGGTCAATAATGTGTGTGTGCTTAGTCATGTCTGACTCTCTGTGACCCCATGGACTGTAGCCCGCCAGGCTGCTCTGTCCATGGGATTCTTTAGGCAAGAATACTAGAGTGGGCTGCCATTCCCTCCTCCAGGGCATCTTACCAGACCCAGAGACCGAACCTGTGTCTCCTGTGTCTTCTGCATTGCAGGTGGATTCTTGACCACTGAGCCACCCAGGAAACTCACACCTTTAAATACAGACATAGAAAATGTTATTCTCTGTTACTATTAAAACAGAGAAGAAAAAGAACATGGGAGAGACTAACACGAAAGGCCCTTTAGATTGGGGGTGGGCCCAGGAAAGGCTTCTCTAAGTCACTTTGCAATTGCAGCTGGAAAGACAAGGTGGCATTGGCTTGTTGTCCTGAACCAGTGTTTTAGGGAGCAAAGGAAAGGGTGAAGCTGGGAGTGAAGTGCAGAGGGTTAAGCTTAGGTATCTGCTGTCTTGCAAAAAGAACAGGGCTTAGAGGAATCAGGCTTCCAAGTGGAATCACACAGTGCTCTTAGGGGTTTTGCCACATCAGGCAGGAGATGAGGGCAGATCTTTGGCAGACAAAACCAAAGAAATGAGGTGAAGCAGTCATTTTAGAGGCGAACTGACAGGACTTGCTGGTGGAATTGAAACGGAGAGATATATGCATGACAAGTGTCAACAATGATTCCCAGATTTGTCTTGCAAAGCAGTGCTGTTCCGAAGTCACAGTGTGAAGGAATGCGTGCATGAGGACGCCTGGAGGGCACCAGGGTTTCCCGAAAGGGCCAGAGGAAGGCTGAACTCCATGTTCATTACACTCAGATCGTGTGGCTCTGAGGCTGCACACGAAGATGCAAGCGCTCGACGTTTTGGTTTGATTTTCAACATGTTGTTAAACCCTTTCCCTGGGTGCTGAGCAGCAGAGGCCTCGACCTGAGCAGCGGTCTGAAGGGCCGGCAGACAACAGAGCTGTCCCTGTGGGGCTCTGCCGGCCTCCCCACCCCTGCACGGAGAGTGATCCCTCCCCACCAAGCGCACAAGCTGTACTCATCCCCGGGCTGGAAAATGGACAGTTGCACAGACATCTGGAGGTCATTCTCCTCCTCCTTCCCTACTCTGTTTTCCTGGTGCAAGGCTGAGCTTGTGGAAGGACGTTACAGAGGATGTCAGTGCCAGAGCCAGAGCAGCGTGTGAGCCTGCGTGGGTGTGTGTGGGGCGTTGAGGGGATGAGCCTTAATCTTGCAGCTGAAAGTATATCATTAAACTATTAAACAGGAGGGGGAGGCGAGAGGAGGGTCGGTTTTGCTCATCTCCCTGTGTGTTAATTTAGATAAGTAAGCAGCGATCTCTGGAGTTGACCTGTCAGCCAGTCTGTCTCCTGCCCTTCACCCTGTGAGCTCTTCACTGAACCATCCTTTTCTCCCCTTTTTCTCTCAGTTGATGAAGGGATGGAGCAAGAGGGGAGAAAAGGATGGAGGGCAGGAGACAGACGGACTGACAGGCCACCTCCAGTTTAGATGGCACATAAATACCATCTGTAGACCTTGGATGTCATGGAGATGGAGGCAGGCATATTTGGGAACAGGACCGTCGGGACCTGCCTTCTTGGGCTGGTGGGCAGGAGGCAGGGTTGTCAGAGGAAGTGATGGAAGACTGAGCTGAGTTGTGGGGGGCATGGCTTTGTGGGTTGAGGGGGAGATTTGCAAGAGTGTTCTAAGACTTAGGAACAAAAATGTGCAAAAATATGGAAATAGCAGTCCAAGTGAAATTGTGTTAAAAATGTGTGATGATATCTCAGAAGAATAAAAGGCGGGCAAGAACCGATTCTCTGTATACAAGGCTAGTTCCTTCTGCTTTGGGCCCCTGGGAATTCTAGGGCAAGGAGCAGAACCTCTCCTGACCCCTCGGCTGACCAGCCTTCTCCTTCCTTCTCACATGCCCTGGAGTAGGGACTGCTGGTCTGTGCAGCAGATCAGCAGCATGTCGAGCACGCGGCTCTAGGCTGTTGCCCTCTGTCTGCCACGTGTTTATAAAAGCTGGTCCCTGATTGTTGAGGATGAACCCCTTGAGACCCATTTGCCCTCATTGGCCTTCATCTTAATCTCTTGGCCTCTGGACCCCAGGGGCATGATCCCCCTCTACAGGCATTCACCGTCCTTCGCTGCATAAACCTGTGCTTCCCTGGGCTCTGTGCTCACCAGACTCTTCCTTTCCTCCCACATTAGGAAGATGCTAATACCTGTTATTTTAGCCATTCGAGGTGCATGTGCTCTCCCTTAGAGATGTTAGGAGTATATTTTTCCCTTTTTTGAAAAGCTGAACTGAGACTTGGTAACTTTTAAAGCCACACAGACCCAGAGGCACAGCCTGGCCAGCAGAGCATCAGGCCCTTGGGTATCTCGTCTTCTTATTCCCCAGTTTCCTCTCTGAAAATTCTTCTGTTTCCATGGCCCAGCCTGTCTATTTGCTGATGTTCTGTAAAACACAAGCCTTGATTTCATCTTGTGTGGTCCCACATTGACCACACGATGATGACCTGTAGGACACCCCCTGAGGCTCATCTGTCAAGGTCTGGAATGTGGCCCAGAGTTCTTCCCAAATAGCAACTCTCCGCTAGTGTTTTGTTGGTTTTTCCGGCCCTGGCTACCAGGGGCTGCCTGGCCCTCCTGTCCTGCCTGTCCGCTCGGCCACGCGGGCCCTTCACCTCCACTGGGAATGTTGCCTTGGCACTTGGTCGGCCCCTGGCTCTCAGGGAGTCCTTCTGAACACAGAAGCCAAGACAATTTGAAACACTGAGTGTCTTGTTAGGGATACAGAGCTTGTTAACTGACTTGCAAATTCCTGACTTGATGCCAACTTGTGTGCAGATACTGGAACTATTCTGCTTGGATTGGAATCCTAACTGTGCCACTAACTGTGCGACATGGGAGAGATTTTGTAACTTCATTTGTAAGATGGGTATAAAAATAGTACCCGTGTTCTAGGGTTTTTGTAAACACAAGTGAGAAAAGCTTTTTCACAGCATTTCAAAAGCTTTTTTTTTTTTTTCACTGGCCAGAGGAGAAAGTCATTTAGTTGTCAGCCAGGCTGGTCAGGGTCTCCGTGAAAGCCAAGCAGATCCTGTTCAGGCTTTCCTATGAAGGGATGGAGGGGCCCCCACCCACCTCCCTTTCGTTACACGTTTTTCCTCCAGAGTCGTCAGCTTACATCCTTCCCACCCTCGGCCATTCCTCGATCTTGAATTTCCTCAGAACCCAGCACTTCTGGGGTCTCCTTCTCTTAAGTCACACAAGAGTAGAAAGGCTATTTGGAATAGATTGCCTATATATATATATGTATATCTATATCTATCTATCTTAGGGCTCTGAGGTGTCTCTGAGTATGTGCATTAACATTGGCCCCAAATGAACCAAAAGTTTCTTGGTGTCTCTGCAAAGCAGCCATAAAAATACTGTTCAGAAGATCTCATAAAAGGCATATGAAATGAAACATAATGTCTCACAAATACCAAGTCTTCACCCCCCTTTGTAAAGTCACTTTTCAATGATCCAAATTCACCAATTCAGGTAGATTTCCTTGTTGTTTTAGTCTGTATGCCATAATTTTTGTTAAGTCAGAAAGGTGGGGGAGGGTGTTGCAGGTAAGAAGCAAGTGATTTTGTTATTGTTGTGGGACAAATTGTGTCCTTCCCGCCAAGTTTGTGTGTTAAAGCCCTAACCCCCGATTCCTCAGAATGTGGCTGTGTTTGGAGATAGGTCCTTTAAAGAGATAATTAAGTTAAACAGAGGTCTTTAGAATGGATCCTGACCCTCTGTGCGTGGTGTCTTTATAAGAAGAGACAGGGACACAGCTACGCACAGAAAGACTGTGAGGATACAGGGAGAACAAGGCGTCTGTAAGCTGAGGAAAGAGGCCTCAGCAGCCGCCAGGCTGGCTTCCATCTCACACTTCCAGCCTCCAGATCCATGAGGAAATTTATGTCTGTGGTTTTCGCCCTTGAATCTGTAACACTTTGTTTTGGCTCTCTTAGCAAACACACCCAGACATCAGTGAAAAGCTACAGTACAGTCCAAACCATGCCAACCCACTATGCATGGCTTCCTCACTGCACTCTGAATTCCGTACAAACCTGGAGAAGTACAGGTTACTCACTGGTAAATCTAGAGTTTCAGAATGCATACGTCTTTTATGATAAGCCTACTAATGATAAGCGGAACCTCTTGTCACTTTTCCTGTTTTATGCTCAGCTTCTGTGCTACAAGTATCTTATTCTCTGCTTTGCAAACTTGCATCATGAAGACTAGTTAGTGTTACTCATAGGCTCTTCGCTGTGTGCTGGGGATAAAAACTAATTCAGAAAGGGACTTTTTAGGGCACATTTAATCATACTGTTTTCTACAGGTAATGCAGTTTCCATAAGTTGATGACACTTGGGGACTGGTAGCCTTGAGCTCAGAAATTTAAATGATAGAAAAACCTGAAACTCTTCCTGATTCACAGAAACTCCACACAGTTCCAAAATATTTGGCCACTTACTGGAAATGATAGACTGTCACAAAATGAGTTTCCAGAGTAGACAGTAGAGCATTCTGAAATGTGAAGTGAAAAGAAGAGAGTGATGGCCAAACCACAGTCATGGAAATTGAGAGGAATGATACTGATGGGCAGTCCTGATAGGCAGGAAGTTAGCAGAGAGTGAGAAGAGGCGGCCCCTTCAGCTAACCGACCCTCACAGCCTAATCCACCAAGTAATTTACCAGCCCCGCCTCCAATACAGTACTCCAAAAATAGGGGGCCGGAAGAACCCCCGTGGCCAGCTGGCAGGACTTTCCCTAGTCTAGCACATATGCAGGGCTCACACTATCCTGACTAAAGTAACCTTTGGCAGGCGTGGGACTTATTAACTGCTCATAAATATGCCATGAATAAATACATCTAATTATAACAGACTGAATTATTGGAAGTGCATGTTCAGTAGAGCATCATGTTATATAACATGCGGCTGTCAATCAGTGACCCCCTTGGACTATGCAGATAACTCTGTGTTAAAAGCTCTGCACCCCAGCTCTGCAGGGCCATTTGCCTCCCTTGGCCTGGCGCAGTTCACCCTTAAGGTATTCTCTCTGTTCTTTCTCTGTGTGTGCTCAGTCGCTCAGTTGTGTTGGACTCTGACCTGCTCTTTCTTTCCTTTTTGTTAATAAGCTTTCTCGCATCGGGTAAAGGCCTTAGATTCTTCTTTGTGTCCTTAGCAAAAACCAAAGCCCCCGGGAGGAAGGGTCTCCAGACTCTCTTTCCATGAACAGTCTAGGAAGAAAATCACTGAGTCTCTAAGTCTGAACAAAGACATCCCCACTGTTCACTGAGGCCAACAGAAAATCTAACCCAATCCTTACTTTAAGGAGGCTGCAGCCACCACTCAGATGGGGCTCAGCCATCGAGCTGAGTTTAGCAATTGTCTCGTCTACTTATCTGCATGTTCCAACACCACCCTTCCTGTCAGCTCCCCAAAGAAGGATGTGGTCATCATTTGGAAGATTCTGGGTTGTTAAAATATGTTAGATAACACAGTAAATCCTGCTCTAATGTCCATTATTCACAGAGTTTAGAATTCTGGAAGAAGAGATTCGGGCATGGAAATCTACGGCGTCTGCGGTGGGGAAGGCTGGCTCTGTGGCCTCACTGGGCAGCACAGCCTTTGGCTTCTCTGGGAGAAAAGCTGAGCTTTTTCTATTTGCTGTTTCACTTAGCCAGGTTTTATTATTTCCTTCCTTCGGTTAGCTTTGGGTCTAGTTAGGTCTTCTTTTTCTAGTTCCTTAATATGTAAAATTGGGTTACTGATTTTAAATCTTCTTTTTAAATGCAGGCTATTTGCAGCTCTGAATCTCACTCTGAGCACTCTTTTTAATGCATCCCATAAGTTTTCAAATGCTGTGTTTTTCTTTCCATTCATCTCAAAGTTTTATCTCATTTCTCTTGTGATTTATTCTTTGATCCACTTGTTATTTAGGACTGTATTATTTAATTTTCACATATTTGAGGAATTTTCCATTTTTCTTCAGTTACTGATTCCTAGTTCCTTTCTATTGCTGTCAAGGGAAATGCTCTGTATGATTTCAGTAGTTTGAAATTTTTTGAGACTTGTTTTATGGCTGTTCATGTGGTCTGTCTGGGACAGTGTTGTATGTGCAGCTCAATTCCAGAAAAATAAATGACCCAATCAAAAAATGGGCCAAAGAACTAAACAGACATTTCTCCAAAGAAGACATACAGATGGCTAACAAACACATGAAAAGATGCTCCACATCACTCATTATCAGAGAAATGCAAATCAAAACCACAATGAGGTACCATTACACGCCAGTCAGGATGGCTGCTATCCAAAAGTCTACAAGCAATAAATGCTGGAGAGGGTGTGGAGAAAAGGGAGCCCTCTTACACTGTTGGTGGGAATGCAAACTAGTACAGCCACTATGGAAAACAGTGTGGAGATTCCTTAAAAAACTGGAAATAGAACTGCCATATGACCCAGCAATCCCACTTCTGGGCATACACACTGAGGAAACCAGATCTGAAAGAGACACGTGCACCCCAATGTTCATTGCAGCACTGTTTATAATAGCCAGGACATGGAAGCAACCTAGATGCCCATCAGCAGATGAATGGATAAGGAAGCTGTGGTACATATACACCATGGAATATTACTCAGCCATTAAAAAGAATTCATTTGAATCAGTTCTAATGAGATGGATGAAACTGGAGCCCCTTATACAGAGTGAAGTAAGCCAGAAAGATAAAGAACATTACAGCATACTAACACATATATATGGAATTTAGAAAGATGGTAACGATAACCCTATATGCAAAACAGAAAAAGAGACACAGAAATACAGAACAGACTTTTGAACTCTGTGGGAGAATGTGAGGGTGGGATATTTCAAAAGAACAGCATGTATACTATCTATGGTGAAACAGAGCACCAGCCCAGGTGGGATGCATGAGACAAGTGCTCGGGCCTGGTGCACTGGGAAGACCCAGAGGAATCGGGTGGAGAGGGAGGTGGGAGGGGGGATCGGGATGGGGAATGCGTGTAAATCTATGGCTGATTCATATCAATGTATGACAAAACCCACTGAAATGTTGTGAAGTAATTAGCCTCCAACTAATAAAAATAAAATAAAATAAATAAAAAAAATAAATTAATTAAAAAAAATGAAAAGAGGGCTATTGTTGGACGAAGTTCTCAGTATAAGTCTGGTAGGTCTACTAGGGTTATAGTGTAGTTTAAACCTTCTACTTCCCTGTCATTATTCTCTCTGGTTTTTCTAACATTACTGGAAGTGGGATGTTGAGATCTCCAAGTATTATTGTAAAACTGTCTATTTTTCCTGAATTTTGTCAGTTTATGCCTCATATACTTTTGAGGTTCATTTTTGTTTATAATTTCTATATATTCTTAACTGATTGAGTTTTTTGTCATTATATAGCGTCCCTCTTTGTCTCTTGTAAAAACTTTTACCTTGATCTCTCTTTTGGCTATGTTTGCTTTTTCCCATCCATTCACTTTCAACTTCAACTTTTTTCACTTTCAATTTTTGGAACTAAAGTGAATCCCTTATGGAGAGTATATAGTTAGTTCATATTTCTTTATTGATTCTACTCATCTCTTGCTTTTAATTGAAGTGTTTGTTTCCATTTAGATTTCATATAATTACTGACAAGGAAGGACTCAAAATAATGTAGTAAGGGATGTTGTCACTGGCTGAACTGTGTCCTTCCAAATTCATATGTTGAAATCCTAATCCTCAGTACCTCAGCATGTGAGTGTATTGGGGGATAGGGTCTTTAAAGAAGTGATTAAGTCTATTTGCTTTCTTTATGCCTTGATTGTTTTTAGTTCCTCAACTCTTCCATTATTGCTTTCTTTGGTATTTAATTATTTTTTTATAATGCACTATTTCAGTTCTACCTCACTTCTCTTACTGTATATTTTTTAGTTATTTTCTTAAAGGTTACTCTGGGGATTTACATTAGCTTCTACATTTATGACAATCTAGTTCAAATTGATACTGACTTAGTTTCAATAGTATATAAAAGTTTGACCCTATAGTTCTGTCCTCCTCTTATGTTGCTACTGTCACAAATTGCATCTTTAAATAGAGAGTACCCGGCAACATGGATTTATAATTACCATTTTATAGTTTTTAAAATCGTATAATAGAGAGGTTTATGAACCTAAAATAAAAATAACACTGGCTTTTATGTTTTGTTTACCTATGTCTTTATTAGCGCTAGTGTTCCTCATTTCTTCACGTGACTCACAGTTACTCCTATGCTCTTTTGTTTTCACTTAAAGGACTACCTTTAGTGTCTATAATAGAATAGATCTATCAACAATGAATGCCCTCAGCTTTTGTTTATCTGGGATATCTTAATATCTTCTTCAGTTTTGAAGGATACTTAGTTTCTTAACAGCACTTTGAACATGTTCCTTCACTGCCTCTGACTTCCATGGTTTCTGATGGAAATCAGTTGTTAACCTTATTTAGGATATCCAGGGCAAGATGAGTTACTTCAGCCTTGCTGCTTTCCAGATTCTCTCTTCATCTTTGGCTTTCAACAGTTAGATTATAATGTGTCTTAGTGTGGATCTCTTTAAGTTTATCCTACTTGGAGTTTTTTTTAACTTTGATGTTGATATTTCTGATTAAATGAAGACATTTTTGGTCATTATTTCTTCAGATACTCTTTCTGCCCCTTTCTCATTTTGCACTTGTTCTGGGAGTCTTATTGTATACACTTTGGTATTCTTTTTAAAAATGTAATCAGTTTATTTGTTTGACTGTGCCAAGTCTTAGTCGTGTTACGTGGGATCTTTGATCTTCGTTGTGGTATGCAGGAGCTTAGTTGCAGCATGGGAACTCTTAGTTGCGGTGTGTGGGATTTAGTTCTCAGACCAGGGATTGCACCCAGACCTCCTGCATTGGGAGCACAGAGTCCTAGTCTCTGGACCATCAGGGAAGTCCCTATTTTGATATTTTTGATGGTTTCCCAGAGATCTCTTGGGCTTTATTCATTTTCATTCAATCTTTTTCTCTCTTTTCTTGAGCTGGATAATTTTACTTGACTTATCTTTGAGTTTGCTGATTCTTCCATCTCAGATCTGCTATTGAAACCCTCTTGTGAATTTTTCCTTTAAATTATTGATATCTTTTGACCTGAAGAATTTATGTTTGATTCTTATGATACCTTTTCTCTCTTTATTGATATTTTCTCTTTGTTGAGCTGTTGTTCTCTAGGTTTGCTTAATTTCTCTGCCCATTGTTTTCTTTAGCTCCTTGACATTTAAGGCAATTTATTTAAAGGGATTTTTGGTGAATCCAGTGTCTTTGCTTCCTCAGGGACTGCATCTGGTCATTTTTTCTTTCGCGTGTGAATGGGATATCTATTTTTGTGGAGTCTGTTTTTATGCCTCTTAAATTTTTGTTGAAATTGGATGTTTTGATTATCAAAATATAGTAACTCAGGAAATCAGATCCTGCTCCATCAATAGAGTTTCCTGCTTTGCTTTCTGTGGTATTGTTTAGTGAGTTTTCTCAACAACTTTTTAAAATCTGTATTCTTTGTCATGTGTGGTCACTCACTAGATTAATGGTCAGCTAGTGGTTTGATAGAGATTCCTTAATAACCTGTAGCAAAAAAACAGAAAATAAAATCTCTTTCAGTCTTTGTGGATCGGCTCATGTGTATGTTGGAGCGCTTTTTAAAGCTTAGCCAAGCAGTTTACAACTTTGCCATAGTTTTCACTTCCTGCATGTTCAGAGCCTGGGGGTCAGCTGGAAATGAGAACTTAGGGTCTTCTTGGGTCTCTTCTGAGCGTGTATTCAGTCCTGAGCATGCATATGGCCTTCTAGACTCTGGAATATGTGGGCACTTTACACCCCCTCTTTCCCCAAGTATCTCCCCTTCAACTTCTCCTTCTAGGCTTTCCATCTGTTTCTTGCTTGCCCCATCCATATCCATTGCCCCTGTGACCGTGCTGGATACATTTACCTTCAGATGTTTTCAACCCAAACACCCTAGGAGGACATCTCTAAGTCAGTTGAAACAAAGGCAAGCCTTTGAGCCAGTCCTGCAGGACCCACAAGACAGATCAAAAGAAGCAACTAACATTCTGTGAGAATAAGTCCATATCATTCCTGTTACCAGTAACCTGCACCAGGAATCTGAGTTCCTATTTTCAAGACCACTGCAGAGCTGGAGAGTGGGTGCTGGTACCAGGGTAAATTAAAATGCTACAGAACTTGCTTACAGGTTTTCAGGCTTTTATTTTTTTTACAAAATGTTCTCTGGCTATTTTTTATTTTTTGATGCCAGAGTTCCATAAAAAGTTGATGCTGACCATTTTTGCAGTTTATTTGCTGTATTTGTCCCTAGTCCCTCACTTCTACTGATGTTACCTTTACTTCTGTAGAACTTTCAAAGCATTTACTGTGTGTCAGCCTTTGTACAAAACATCTGTATTGGTATTTGGTACGTTGGGACTTAACACTGTAAGATAAGCTTTATATCAATATAATCCCCTTTATAGGGAATGTGGGCATGTGGAGACTGAGCTGAGCTTTGGAGCTGGGTCTGTTCCATTTTACTATCTACTCTCTCCCCCATGACACTGTTGATTGCATTATGCCTTGTGATTAGAGATGTACTTGAATTTCACTTTGAGAAAGGAATGTCTTTGCATATTTGTGCTATTTCTTTTTTGAAGCATTATTTTTATTGCCTAGGCTTGTGTTTATTTTCCTACATTTGATTTATTAAGATGGTTTATTGCTGGGTGTGTGGATACACATAAAAAATTAACCAAAATTTTCCATTCTCACATCAATCATAGTGTCTTCCTGAGAAACAAAAGCATTAAAAAAGAAATAGCTATGTTAATCCAAATAGATCAATAAAGCTTATATCCCTTTTTGCTAAGAAATATAACTGTTTGTAAAATTGTCACTCATCTACTAGTTTTCCAAAAAGATAGAAGAATTTCTGGCATCTTCTTTGCAACAGCTGAAGGGGAATGATAGTCCTAATGAACAGTGCAAGTTCAGGGAGGATTTTTAGCAGAATATAATTCTGATGATCGGTCCCTTGTACATTCCTGTTACATTGAAGAGTAGAAAATGAATCAGTTAGCTTTAGGATGACTTGAAATGTGTAACTCAAACTGGAAGTAAGTTGTAGCATTTGATTTCATTGCTAAAAGGAAGAGTTTCATTATGTTATTTCAATAGTAGTTTTTTTTTTTTTATAAGTGTAGAACTTTACAGTTGTAGAAACAAAAACACAGATCATTTTAGTATAGTATTATTGGAACTTTCAGATAAGGCCCTAAGTTTTGCTTTCTACAAGGCTGTCCTTCACTGAATTTAAATTCTGTTGCCTTTAAACAAGCCATTGCACCCTTTGTTCACGGACTGCTCCCCACCCCTACCTGGACTGTACCTGCTAAACTTGGTATCTCTTCTCATCTTTATCACAGACCAAACCCCTTCTTCAGATTTCGTTAGGCCAGGCGAAGATCCCTCAGGAGGGCAACTAACCAGGACAGACATCATGGCCAGACCCTGAATAAAACTAGGCTTGCAGTTCTGATTTGGATCAAACACAATTTCAGTAGGTCTATGACTGTCCCTGAAGGGACCAGTTTGCACAGGTTAGTTAGTGAAAAGACAGGGTGGGGGCAGCTGCGCCTGGCAGTGACCTTTGGGTTCCAACATACATTGCTCCCAATTTGTCACTGTTTAGGGTTTAAAAGTTCTGTTTTAGAGAACTGAGCTTTAGTTATATATGTGTATGTTTTTTATACATGAGCTTTAGAGTGTGTTTTCCTCAAAACATTATTATGAATCATAGTTAGTTTCTGGGAAAACCAGCCATGCCTAGCTGACAGATAGTGAACTTGGTATTTCACTGTTTATCACGACACACAGAACAGTGATTGTTTACAGGAAGAGAAATGCATTCATGTATTCTTGTATTTACTGAAGAAGTTTGCAGTTCTTCTATGCATAGGAGTATAAGGGAGAAAACTCCAATAAATAAGATTTTGACATTAAGCAGGGCTCATGGGGAAGTTTCTGAAGCAGAAGTAGGGCTATCTATACCTAGCTCCAGTGACTTAATAAATACATAATATGTGGACATATAAATAAGCACATATTATACTAGTAAAAAGACCAAGTGTTTGTAATACCTGAGTAAACCTCTGTTATTTGCCAGTCTAGAGGTAAATCAAATATAAGGAAAAGAAGCATATAATCCTCAGAACTAGGCTTCTTTCACAGACCTCCCCCATCTCTACCGAGTGCAAAATATGTTCCTCATGCAGATATGAATCTGCAGCTTTCTGTCTGAGGACGTGACTCAGGTGCAGAGCAAGGAAGAGTCTCCCGAGCGTTGAAGGGGCCCTGCACAGCCCCACCCCACGGGAATAACCAGAGCAGCACGGGGAGGCCGTGGAACAGTGCTGGTGCTGCATGTGGTAACGCCAGCTGCGGTGCCAGACCTCCGCCACCTCCAGACCCAGCAGCGCTTCAGATGGGTGCAGCCACCGCCAGTAGAAACTTGTGTATTAGGCATTTCTGTGTTCCTTCCAAGCGGCTTCTCAGTTGGCACTACTGGTAAAGAATCCGCCTGCCAATACAGAGACTGGGGTTTGATCCCTGGGTTGGGACGATCCCCTGGAGGAGGGCATGGCAACCCGCTCCAGTACTTTTGCCTGGAGTATCTTATGGACCGAGGAGCCTGGTGGGCTAAAGTCCATGGGGTTGCAGAGTCAGACAGAAATGAAGCGACTTAACACACACATGCATGTCCCTTCTGAAAGCTCACTTGGAAACATGTCACAGCCAAATTAAGCCTTGCCTCTTCCCCATAACACAATCATTAAGTACTGTGTGAGTACTGAATTTCAAGAGTCCTCAAGTAAATTCCACATATTGCCTGAGAGTCACTGCAGTATTGTAATAGGAAGGTAATGCTTCCACTGAGTGAGCAGTGGAGGCATATTACTCAGCTGTCAAAAAGAATTAAATAGCGTTATTTGCAGGAACAAGGATGGATCTAGAGATTGTCATATTGAGTGAAGTAAGTCAGACAGAGAAAGACAAATACATACGATACCACTTATGTGTGAAATCTAAAATATGACACAAATCATATCTAAGAAACAAAATAGACTTAGTGATATAGAGAACAGACTTGTGGTTGCCAAGGGGGATGGGGAGGGAAGGGGTAAAAAGGGTGGAGTTGCAGCCTGGACCTTAGTCACTGATCAAGCCAGGGTACTTTGCATGAGACATCCAGTACATTTCATCACCCAGGCTGTGATTTTCATGGTAGTGAACACTTTGTGCCAAGGGAACATTTCATGCAAAGATGGGCTCAATAAAGGACAGAAATGGTAGGGACCTAACAGAAGCAGAAGATATTAAGAAGAGGTGGCAAGAATACACAGAAGAACTGTACAAAAAAGATCATCATGACCCAGATAATCACGATGGTGTGATCACTCACCTAGACCCAGACATCCTGGAATGTGAAGTCAAGTGGGCCTTAGGAAGCATCACTATGAACAAAGCTAGTAGAAGTGATGGAATTCCAGCTGAGGTATTTCAAATCCTAAAAGATGATGCTGTGAAAGTGCTACACTCAATATGCCAGCAAATTTGGAAAACTCAGCAGTGGCCACAGGACTGGAAAAGGTCAGTTTTCATTCCAATCCTAAAGAATGTTCAGACTACCTCACAACTGTACTCATCTCACACACTAGCAAAGTAGTACTCAAAATTCTCCAAGCTACGCTTCAAAAGAACTTGAACCAAAAACTTGTGGATATTCAAGCTGGATTTAGAAAAGGCAGAGGAACCAGAGATCAAATTGTCAACATCTGTTGGATCATAGAAAAAGCAAGAGAATTCCAGGAAAACATCTACTTCTGCTTCCTTGACTATGCTAAAGCCTTTGACTGTGTGGATCACAACAAACTGTGGAAAATTCTTAAAGGTGTGGAAATACCAGACCACCTTACTTGCCTCCAGAGAAATCTGTATGCAGGTCAAGAAGCAACAGTTAGAACTTGACATGGAGAATGGACTGGTTCCAAACTGGGAAAGGAGTATGTCAAGGCTGTATATTGTCACCCTGCTTATTTAACTTATATGCAGAGTACATCATGTGAAATTCTGGGCTGGATGAAACACAAGCTGGAATCAAGATTGCCAGGAGAAATATCAATAACCTCAGATAGGCAGATGACACCACCCTTATGGCAGAAAGCGAAGAGGAACTCAAGTGCCTCTTGATGAAAGTGAAAGAAGAGAGTGAAAAAGTTGGCTTAAAGCTCAACATTCAAAAAACTAAGATCATGGCATCCAATCTCATTACTTCAGGACAAAGAGAGGGGGAAACAGTGAGAGACTTTATTTCCTTCTGCTCTAAAATCACTGCAGATGATGACTGCAGCCATGAAATTAAAAGATGCTTGCTTCTTGGAAGAAAAATTATGACCAACCTAGACAGCATATTAAAAAGCAGAGACATTACTTTGCCAACAAAGGTCCATCTAGTCAAAGCTATGGCTTTTCCAGTAGTCATGTATGGATGTGAGAGTCGGGCCATAAAGAAAGCTGACTGACAAACAGTTGATGCTTTTGAATTGTGGTGCTGGAGAAGACTCTTGAAAGTCCCTTGGACTACAAGGAGATCAAACCAGGTCATTCTAAAGGAAATCAGTCCTGAATACTCATTGGAAGGACTGATGCTAAAGCTGAAGCTCCAATACTTTGACCACATGATGCGAAGAACTGACTTATTGGAAAAGACCCTGATGCTGGAAAAGATTGATGGTAGGAGGAGAAGGGATCAACAGAGGATGAGATGGTTGGATGGCATCACTGACTTGATGGACATGAGTTTGAGCAAGGTCTTGGAGTTGGTGATGGACAGGGAGGCCTGGTGTGTTGTAGTCCATGGCGTCACAAAGAGTCAGACATGAGAGCATCTGAACTGAACTGAACGGAATTGAACACTTTGTGAGCTATTGGTTATTGGATTAGTAATTATTATTTTATTTTATTGAAACTAATCTGTTAGTTTCCTATTACTGCTGTAACAAATTACCACAAACTTAGTGGCTTAAAACTGTACACATTTATTATCTCATTGTTCTGGAGACCAGAAGTCTGAAACATGTCTCACTTTGGGAGGTTTGTGTCTCTTTCAGATTCTCTAGTGGATTTTTTCCTTACCTTCCCCAACTTCGGAGGCTGCCTGCACCCCTCGATTCATGGTCCAGCATCCCTGCTCCCACCATCACTGCTTCCAGCACCACATCTCCCCCTCCAACTCAGACACTCCTGTCTCCTTATCAGTAGCCTTGGTGCCTACTGGGCCCACCCAGATAATCAGGGTAATCTCCCCATCCCCAAATCCGTAATTTAATCTCATCTGAAAAGTCCCTTTTGTCATAGTAGGTTTCATGTTTATAAGTAGGAAGAGGAAGCATTAGGACATGAACATCTTTGGCAAAATCATTGTTTTACCTACCACAATCTATGTTCTGCCCACCAAACTCATGTCTGTTACACATGAAAAAAACATTAATCTCATTCCAGTATCCCCCAAAGTCTCAAACCATTACAGAATCAAATTAAAGTCCATAATCTCAACTAAATCTTATCAGCTCCCAAGTTCCAAATCTGAATCATCTAAATCAGCTGTATGAGCTTCCCTGAAGCACAGTTCTTATCTGTGAATTTGTGGAGCTCAAGAAACAAATTTGTTGTTGTTCACTGTCCTCAGTTGCTAAGTCATGTCTGATTCTTTGTGACCCCATGGACTGTAGCACGCCAGGGCCCCCTGTCCTTCTTTATCTCCCAGAGTTTGCTCAGATTCATGTCCACTGAGTCAGTGATGCTATCTAATATCCAACCATCTCATCCTCTGTCATCCCCTTCTCCTGCCTTCAACCTTTCCCAGCATCAGGGTCTTTTCCAAGGAGCTGGTTCTACCGCATCAGGTAGACAAAGTATTAGAGCTTCAGCTTCAGACCACAAGTTATTACCCACAGAATACAATGGTGGGACAAGCATAGGATAACAGTTAAAGATATTGCCATTTGAAAGCAAAGAAACTAATAGGACAAAAGGAAGCAGTGTTCCACCCAAATTTCTAAATCCAGTTAGGCAAACAGCAGTAGTTTTCAATGCCTGGGACTAATTCAGTTCAGTTCAGTTCAGTCGCTCAGTCGTGTCCGACTCTTTGCAACCCCATGAATCGCAGCATTCCAGGCCTCCCTGTGCATCACAAACTCCCGTAGTTTGCTCAAACTCATGCCCATCGAGTCGGTGATGCCATCCAGCCATCTCATCCTCTGTCGTCCTCTTCTCCTTCTGTCCCCAATCCCTCCCAGGATCAGGGTCTTTTCCAGTGAGTCAACTCTTCACATGAAGTGGCCAAAGTATTGAAGTTTCAGCTTCAGCATCAGTCCTTCCAATGAACACCCAGGACTGGTCTCCTTTAGGATGGACTGGTTGGATCTCCTTGCAGTCCAAGGGACTCTCAAGAGTCTTCTCCAACACCACAGTTCAAAAGCATCAATTTTTTGGCACTCAGCTTTCTTCACAGTCCAACTCTCACATCCATACATGACCACTGGAAAGACCATAGCCTTGACCAGACAGACCTTTGTTGGCAAAGTAATGTCTCTGCTTTTTAATATGCTATCTAGGTTGGTCATAACTTTCCTTCCAAGGAGTAAGCATCTTTTAATTTCATGGCTGCAGTCACCATCCGCAGTGATTTTAGAGCCCAAAAAAATGAAGTCTGACACTGTTTCCACTGTCTCCCCATCTATTTCCCATGAGGTGATGGGATCAGATGCCATGATCTTAGTTTTCTGAATGTTGAGCTTTAAGCCAACTTTTTCACTCTCCTCTTTCACTTTCATCAAGAGGCTTTTTAGTTCCTCTTCACTCTCTGCCATAAGGGTGGTGTCATCTGCATATCTGAGGTTATTGATATTTCTCCTGGCAATGTTGATTCCAGCTTGTGCTTCCTCCAGCCCAGCATTTCTCATGATGTACTCTGCATATAAGTTAAATAAGCAGGGTGACCATACAACCTGGCGTACTCCTTTTCCTATTTGGAACCAGTCTGTTGTTCCATGTCCAGTTCTAACTGTTGCTTCCTGACCTGCATATAGGTTTCTCAAGAGGCAGGTCAGGTGGTCTGGTATTCCCATCTCCTTCAGAATTTTCCACAGTTTATTGTGATCCACACAGTCGAAGGCTTTGGCATAGTCAATAAAGCAGAAATAGATGTTTTTCTGGAACTCTCTTGCTTTTTCGATGATCCCGCGGATATTGGAACTAATTACCTGTGACTAAAACTCTGCCCATGGAGTCATCCTTTCTTTTCCATGAAAGATAGCACATGTTTCCAGTTGAGTAGTTTTTTTCCTACCTATTTCCTACATATAGAATGTTGGGGTTCTGATACCTTTCTTTCATTTTGGCTTCTGTCTGTCCTTTTCAGTCTAAACTGACAGTGTTTCCTCTGGTAAAAATTTTAAAGAATCATGTAGGTCTCCTGCATATGTCTCAAGAATTTACACCACCAGACCTCCTCCATAAATCCTTTATGAATAATTCATTCCTTATGCCTGGCTTTTGCTAGCATGGCTGAGACAGTCCATGAATCACACGCCTAATTTCCTCAGAGTCTGAAGCAGTAGCAGAAGGTTGTCCAACCAAACCCTTGGCTTCCTCTTAAGCATTTGTTTTCCTCACAATGAATTGCCTAATTATAGCATCTTTTGCAACCTGGATAAACTGAGAATTTTCCCAAATCAAGTCCTGGGCCCTTTTTCATTGGCAGTTCTTACCTTAATCTATTTCTTCTCACGTTTTACTATAAGCAATAGGAAGAGGCCACAACTTTAACACTTTGCTTACACTCTCCTCATCTAAGGGTCTAATTTCATTATTGTATCAGTTTCCTGTAGCTACTATAAAAAATTTTACCACAAACTTGACAACTTAAAACAACACACATTTATTCTGTTACATTTCTGGAGACCATGAGTCTGAAATCTGTGTCACTGGGGCAAAATGAAGGTTTTGGCGGGGCTCCGGATGCTCTGGGCCAGAGTCTGCCTTTTCCAGTCTCCAGAGCTGCATATCTGCACTCCTTGGCTCAGGACACCCTCCTGCATCTTCAAAGCCAGCAGCACAGCATCTTCAAATAGCCGTGCTTTCATCCAGCACATTTCTTTCGTCTGTATGCGGTCTCCTTTGCCTTTCCCTGTTAAGTGTCTTTATGATGCATTTCTTGCCCATCTTGTCAGTCTCCCCATCTCAACACCCTTAACTTAATCACATCTGCAAAGACCCTTTTCCCATATAAGGTAATGTTTGCAACTTCCCGGAATTAGGACCTGCTATCTTTGTTTTTTTTTTTTTTTTAAATTCATTTTATCTTTATTTTTTTTTTTATGTTTTTCCATTTATTTTATTTATTTATTTTTTTTTCTAATGTTCCAAATTTTTTGTTGTTGTTGTTAGTTGGAGGCTAATTACTTCACAACATTTCAGTGGGTTTTGTCATACATTGATATGAATCAGCCATAGATTTACACGTATTCCCCATCCCGATCCCCCCTCCCACCTCCCTCTCCACCCGATTCCTCTGGGTCTTCCCAGTGCACCAGGCCCGAGCACTTGTCTCATGCATCCCACCTGGGCTGGTGCTCTGTTTCACCATAGATAGTATACATGCTGTTCTTTTGAAATATCCCACCCTCACATTCTCCCACAGAGTTCAAAAGTCTGTTCTGTATTTCTGTGTCTCTTTTTCTGTTTTGCATATAGGGTTATCGTTACCATCTTTCTAAATTCCATATATATGTGTTAGTATGCTGTAATGTTCTTTATCTTTCTGGCTTACTTCACTCTGTAAAAGGGGCTCCAGTTTCATCCATCTCATTAGGACTTGTTCAAATGAATTCTTTTTGACGGCTGAGTAATATTCCATGGTGTATATGTACCACAGCTTCCTTATCCATTCATCTGCTGATGGGCATCTAGGTTGCTTCCATGTCCTGGCTATTATAAACAGTGCTGCGATGAACATTGGGGTGCACGTGTCTCTTTCAGATCTGGTTTCCTCAGTGTGTATGCCCAGAAATGGGATTGCTGGGTCATATGGCAGGTTTATTTCCAGCTTTTTAAGAAATCTCCACACTGTTTTCCATAGCGGCTGTACTAGTTTGCATTCCCACCAACAGTGTAAGAGGGTTCCCTTTTCTCCACACCCTCTCCAACATTTATTGTTTGTAGACTTTTGGAGAGCAGCCATCCTGACTGGCGTGTAATGGTACCTCATTGTGGTTTTGATTTGCATTTCTCTAATAATGAGTGATGTTGTGCATCTTTTCATGTGTTTGTTAGCCATCTGTATGTCTTCCTTGGAGAAATGTCTGTTTAGTTCTTTGGCCCATTTTTTGATTGGGTCATTTATTTTACTGGAATTGAGCTGCAGGAGGACCTGCTATCTTTGAAGGGCATTGTTTAGCTTACTATAATCTTTTATAAGTTCTGCTTTCCACATAAGCCTTCTGTCACTGTACAGCGAGAAATCTCCTGTCCTCCAATTTCCAGTTTCCTAATTTCCTTCTGAGCCCTCATTATTAGGGCCTTTAATGTTCACATTGCTAGGAAACAGTGTGTTTATTAATGTAGGTTTAAACTACCTTGCTTCTCACTACAAGTTCTCATTACAGAATCATCAACATTCACATTTCAAGTTCAGTGTAGTCCAGGTGTTTTCTGTGATGAATTTCAGAATTCTTCCAGCCTCTTCCTATTGTCCAGTTCCAAATCGTTTTCCCCATTTTCTAGGTATTTGTTACCGTAGCATCCGACTTCCAGGTATCAGATTTTGTATCATTTTCCTATTGATGTTGTAACAAATTATCACAAATTTATTGGCTAAAACACAATTTATCCCACAGTTCTTTGGATCAGAAGTCCAAAACGTGGCTAAAAAAGGTCTTATGAGGCTGAAATCAAGTTGCAGGCAGCAGGACTGTATTCCTTCTGGATTCTCTAGGGGAGAAGCCTTTCCTTGCCTCTTCCAACTTCAAGAAACCACCTGCATCCTGAGGGTTCATGATGGCAATTCCGTTAACTTCTGCTTTTGCCATCACATCACTTCTTTTGGAGGGTAACAAGTTTAAAGTTGTTTATTAGGAATTAAGCAATGAAGAAAGTGAGGAGCAGGTTTGGACACAGCCTGCAACGTGGGCCTTATAGGGAGTCAGCCAGCCTCATGAAGAACTTGTCGGAGTGGCCCATGTTGAGCCCAAATGGCTGAGCCTCTCTCTGTCCACTTCCCTGCTTAGTCACAGGTACAAACTTCCTTGGGAAGAGTATGGCCTTGAGGAAGTTGGCTCCCTGCAGCTCAAGTGGATCCTCCAAGAGCTGACAGTGGGGCTGTCCACTGACCGTACCCCTGCAGCAGGGCAGAAGGCCTTCCTTGAAAGGGATCTGGTCAGCACAGATCTGCATATGCCACACACTCTCTGAATTCGTACTATACAGTCATCATCTACTGTTTTGGTTTTTTTTTTCCTACTTCAAAAAACAAAAGTTCTGTGTACAGAGCTGAGCCTGACCTGGCAGAAATCAAAAGCCAGTGTTTGTGAGCAGAGGGAAATTAGCTGGGCTTAGTCAAGTAGGCGTAGATTCTGATGGGTCTTGAAGTAGAAGGAAAGTTTGGGTTGATTATCTGGTGCAATACTTTCCTTTCGCTGTAATATAATAAAAAGTGACCACATGCTTAGTGGCCTATAACAGCACAAATTTACTATCTCATGGTTCTGTAGGTCAGAAATCTAGTTCCTCTGTTCTGGGTCTCCCGGAGCTGAAATCAAGATGTTTGATGATCTGGCCTGTTAGCCAGTGACTGTGGGGCAGAATCTGTTCCCAAGCTCACTCGGGTTTATGGGGAGAAAGCAAATTGGCCAGGATGGCGTGCTCAGCTCGCTCACCCCACGTTTTGTTGATAATGGCTAGGTAACAGCTGAGATCATTTTCAGCACCGCACGTGCACGTCACGAGGTGCTCGCTTCCTCATGAGCTCCTTTGGCTGTCGGCGCATGTGAGCTCCACCCAGAAAACAGCGGCATTACTGCTGCAACGCACCGTGTCTGTGGGTCAGCCACGAGAGGAGAGAGTATAGCGTGTCTGATGCCACGCCTGCTGCGCCAGCCGGGAGAGAATAAATGCCTCTGCAGTTCCTGAGGCTCCTCGAGTTTCCTTCCAGCCTCTTAGATGGCGCCTGGTATGCCTTCAGCAAAGTGTAAGCAGCCAGACAGTGGTTATCACAGACAGGATCAGCAGTATAGGGCTGCTGGCAGAATTCAGCTTCTTGTGGTCGTGGTGCTGAGGATGTATCCTTGCTGTCAGCTGGGTTCCTCTCAGCTCCTTCAGGGCATTTACTTTCCTCCTTATGTTTCCCTTTGTCTTTGAACAGGCAATGATGAGGTCTAGTCTTCATGTTTTGAATTTCTCTGACTTTCCCTTCTGCTAAGTTTCTTCTTTAAAAAGAAAAAAAAAAATTTTTATTTTGTATTGGAGTGTAACGGATTAACAATGTTGTTACAGTTTCAAATGGACACCAAAGGGATTCAGCCATCCATATAAATGTGTCCATCCTCCCCCAAATTCCTCTCCCATCCAGGATGCCGCATAACATTGAACAGGGTACCCTCTGCTGTAGAGTAAGTAGGTCCTTGTTGGCTAACCATTTTAAATGCAGCAGAATGTAGCTGTGCATCCAAACTCCCCAACTTTCCCTTCCCCCCAGCCTTTCACCTTGACAACCATAAGTTCATTCTCTAAATCTGTGAGTCTGTTTTATAAATACATTCATTTCTATCATGTCTTTTTATATTCCACATAAAAGGGATGTCATGTGATGTTTCTGCTTTGTCTTAGTTCACTGAGTATGCAGTCTCTGTGTCCATCCATGTTGCTGCAAATGACATTATTTCATCCTTTATTGATGACTGAGTAATATTAAGTAATATTACATTGTGTATGTGTACCACATCTTCTTTATCCATTCCTCTGTTGATGGACATTTAGGTTCCTTTCATGTGTTGGCTATTGTAAACAGTGCTGCAATCAATATTGTGGTGCATGTATCCTTTCAGACCAGTTTGTTTCTCTGGATATATGCCCAAGAATGAGATTGCAGGGTCATATGGTAGCTCTAATGTTCAGTTCAGTTCAGTTCAGTTCAGTCGCTAAGTCGTGTCCGACTCCTTGCAACCCCATGAATCGCAGCACACCAGGCCTCCCTGTCCATCACCAACTCCCGGAGTTTACTCAAACTCATGCCCATCGAGTCGGTGATGCCATCCAGCCATCTCATCCTCTGTCGTCCCCTTCTCCTCCTGCCCCCAATCCCTCCCAGGATCAGGGTCTTTTCCAGTGAGTCAACTCTTCACGTGAAGTGGCCAAAGTATTGAAGTTTCAGCTTCAGCATCAGTCCTTCCAATGAACACCCAGGACTGGTCTCCTTTAGGATGGACTGGTTGGATCTCCTTGCAGTCCAAGGGACTCTCAAGAGTCTTCTCCAACACCACATTTCAAAAGCATCAATTTTTCAGTGCCCAACTTTCTTCACAGTCCAAATCTCACATCCATACATGACCACTGGAAAGACCATAGCCTTGACCAGACAGACCTTTGTTGGCAAAGTAATGTCTCTGCTTTTTAATATGCTATCTAGGTTGGTCATAACTTTCCTTCCAAGGAGTAAGCATCTTTTAATTTCATGGCTGCAGTCACCATCCGCAGTGATTTTAGAGCCCAAAAAAATGAAGTCTGACACTGTTTCCACTGTCTCCCCATCTATTTCCCATGAGGTGATGGGACCAGATGCCATGATCTTAGTTTTCTGAATGTTGAGCTTTAAGCCAACTTTTTCACTCTCCTCTTTCACTTTCATCAAGAGGCTTTTTAGTTCCTCTTCACTCTCTGCCATAAGGGTGGTGTCATCTGCATATCTGAGGTTATTGATATTTCTCCTGGCAATGTTGATTCCAGCTTGTGCTTCCCTCCAGCCCAGCATTTCTCATGATGTACTCTGCGTATAAGCAGGGCGACAACGTACAGCCTTGACATACTCCTTTTCCTATTTGGAACCAGTCTGTTGTTCCATGTCCAGTTCTAACTGTTGCTTCCTGACCTGCATACAGGTTTCTCAAGAGGCAGGTCAGGTGGTCTGGTATTCCCATCTCCTTCAGAATTTTCCACAGTTTATTGTGATCCACACAGTCAAAGGCTTTGGCATAGTCAATAAAGCAGAAATAGATGTTTTTCTGGAACTCTCTTGCTTTTTTGATGATCCAGCGTATGTTGCCAATTTGATCTTTGGTTCCTCGACCTTTTCTAAAACCAGCTTGAAGATCTGGAAGTTCTCGGTTCATGTATTGCTGAAGCCTGGCTTGGAGAATTTTGAGCATTACATTACCAGCCTGTGAGATGAGTGCAATTGTGTGGTAGTTTGAGCATTCTTTGGGATTGCCTTTCTTAGGGATTGGAATGAAAACTGACCTTTTCCAGTCCTGTGGCCACTGCTGAGTTTTCAAATTTGCTGGCATATTGAGTGGAGCACTTTCACAGCATCATCTTTCAGGATTTGAAATAGCTCAACTGGAATTCCATCACATCCACTAGCTTTGTTCGTAGTGATGCTTTCTAAGGCCCACTTAACTTCACATTCCAGGATGTCTGGCTCAACCTCCATATTGTTCTCCATAGTGTCTGTACCAGCTTACATTCCCACCAACAGTGTAGGAGGGGTCCCTTCTCTCCACACCCTCTCCACCTTTTATTGCTTGTGGGTTTTTTGATGATAGCCCTTTTGATTGGTGTGAGGTGATATCTCATTGTAGTTTTCATTTGCATTTCTCTTATTGTTAGTGATGTTGAACACTTTTTCATGTCCCTCTTGGCCGTATGTTTGTCTTCATCTATTTAGATCTTCTGACTGTTTTTTGATTGGCTTGCTTCATGAGCTGTTTGTAGATTTTGGAGACTAATCCCTTGTCAGTCACATTGTCTGCAAATCTTTTTACCCCGTCTGTGCTTGTCTTTTTGTTTTGGTTGTTGTTTCCTTTGTTGTGCAAAAGCTTTTGAGGTTAAGTAGGTCCTGTTTATGTTTGTTATTATTTCCATTATTATGGGAGACATTTAAAAAGATATTGCTGTGATTTATGTCAGAGAGTGTTCTGCCTATGTTTTCCTCTAGGAGTTTTAGAGTGTCTGGTTTCACATTCAGGTGTTTTCGGTCTTTAGACATTTTGAGCTTTTGTTTGTCGTGTTAGAGAAGGATATGCTTTTGTTTTGTGCATATAGCTGTCCAGTTTTCCCAGCACCATTTGATAAGGAGACAGTCTTTCCAACCTTGTGTAGCCTTGCCTCCTTTGTCAGAGATTAACTGACCACAGATGCCTGGCTTTCTACCCTGTTCCATTGATCTATGTTTCTATTTCTGTGCCAGTACTATACTGTTTGGATGACTGTGTCTTTGTAGTATAATCTGAAGTCAGAGAGCCATTCTGGTTCTGCCACTTCTGTTTTTCTTTTTCAAGATTGCTTTGGATACTCAGGGTCTATTGCCTTTCTATACAATTTTTTTTTTCTAATTCTGTTAAAAAATTGCCATTGGTAATTTGATAAGGATTGCATTGAATATGTAGATTGCTTAGGGTAGTATAGTCATTTTGATGATATTGATTCTTCCATTCCAAGTACACAGTTTATCTTTCCATCTGAGTCTTCTTCAGTTTCTTATGGTTTTCAGAGTACAGTTCTTTTGTCTCCTTAGGTAGGTTTGTTCCTACTACTTTATTCTTTCCTATGTGTTGGTAAATGTAATTGTTTCTTGAATTTCTCTTTCTGGTCTTTTCTTGTTAGTGTATAGACATGCAACAGATTTCTGTGTGTTAATTTTGTAACTTGCAATTTACTGTATTCATTGATGAGTTCTGGTAGTTTTCTCAGAGCATCTTTAGGATCTTCTGTGTATAGTATCATGTGTGCTATGTTGCTCCTGTCATGTCTGACTCTTTGAGACCCCATGGACTATAGCCTGCCAGGCTCCTCTGTCCATAGGATTCTCTAGGCAAGAATACTGGAGTGGGTTGCCATTTCCTCCTCCTGACGCAGGGATTGAACCCATGTCTCATTATGTCTTCTGCATCGGCAGGTGGGTTCTTTACCACTGGCGCCACCTGGGAAGCCTATATAGTATCATGTCATCTATAAACAATGACAGTTTAGCTGCTTCTTTTCCAATTTGGATTCCCTTTACTTCTTTTTCTTCTCTGACTGCCATAGTTAGGACTTCCAAAACTATGTTGAATAAAAGTGGCAAGAGTGGACTTCCTTGTCTTGTTCCTAATCTTAGAGGAAATGCTTTCAGCTTTTCATCATTGAGTATGATGTTAGCTGTAGGTTTGTATGGCCTTTATGTGTTGAGGTATGTTCCCTTTATGTTCTTTTTAGATTTGAAATGCTAGTATTTTATTGATGATTTTTGCATCTATGTTCATCAGTGATATTGGCCTATAATTTTTTAGGTATCTTTGTTTTTGGTATCAGGGTGATGGTGGCCTCATAGAATGAGTTTGGGAATATTCCTTCCTCTGCAGTTTTTTTTTATATCTTTATCTTTGTCTTTAATTTTTGTCAGTTTGGTTACTGTGTGTCTCAGCATGTCCCCCCTGGGTTTATCCTGCCTGGGACTCTGCACTTCCTGGACCTGGCTGGCTGTTTCCTTTTCCATGTTAAACAAGCTATTATCTCATCAAGTATTTTATCAGGTCCTTTTTCTCTTTCCCTTCTGAGGCCCCTATAATGCTATGTTGGTTTGTTTAGTATTGTTCCAGAGGCCTATTAGGCCGTCTCCATTTCTTTTCATCCTTTCTGTTTATTCTCTTCTGTGGCAGTGATGTCCATCATTCTGTCCTCCAGGTCACCTATCCATTCTTCAGCCTCAGTTATTCTGCTATTGATTCTTTCTTGTGTATTTTTCATTTCAGGTATTGTGCTGTATTTTTCATCTTTGTTTATTCTTTAGTTCTTCTAGGTCTTTGGTAAACATCTCTTGTATCTTTTCAATCTTTGCCTCCATAGCCTCCATTCTTTTTCTGAGATCCTGGATTATTTTCACTATTCTTATTCTGAATTCTTTTTCTAGAAGGTTGCCTATCTCCACTTCATTTAGTTCACTTAGTTGAAGTGTTCTCTTGTTCCTTCACCTGGAACATAATCCTCTGCCTTGTCATTTTGGTTATCTTTCTGTGATTGTGGTTTTCATTCTGCAGCTCTAGTAATTTAGCCTTGATTCTGCTATCTGCCCTCTGGTGGATGAAGCTCCTGATGGGAGAGACTGACCATGGATAGCACTGGTTCTAGTTCTGGGGGACAGGGCTTTGCTTAGTAAAACTTTAATTCAGTTGTTTGCTGATGGATGGGGTTGAACTCCTTCCCTGTTAGTTGTTTGACATGAGACAACCCAGCCCTGGACTCAACAGGCTTTATCATAGGGGCAATAGTGACAACCTTCATGAGGGCTCATGCCAACAGGTACATCTGGAACTGCTGCAGCCAGTGCCCTTGTCCCCAGGGGGGCTCTGCCAACCATGCCTCTGCAAGGGATGCTCCAGCAGTAGCAGGCAGGTTTGGTTCCATCTCCTGTGGGGTCACTGTTCCTATCCCCTGGGTCCTGGTGCACACAAGATTTTGTGTGTGTCCTCCAAGAGTGGAATCTCTGTTTCCCCCAGCCCTGTGGAAATCCTGCAGTCAAATCCTGCTGGCCTTTAAAGTCAGATTCCCTGGGGATTCCTAATCCTTTTGCCAGATCCCCAGGCTAAGAGTCTGACCTGGGGCTCAGTACCTTCACAACCGTGGGAGAACCTCTACAGGATAATTGTTTTCCAGTCTGTGGGTCACCCACCTGGTGGTTATGGAATTTTATTTTATTATGACTGCACACCTCCTACTATTTTGTTGCAGCTTTGTCTTTGGACATGGGGTATCTTTTTTGGTGGGTTCCAGCATCCTCCCGTCGATGAGTGTTCAATGGTTAGTTGTGATTTCAGTGCTCTCATGGGAGGAGGTGAGCATGCACCCTTCTACTCTGCCATCTTGAACCAATCTCCCATTGCATGGCTTCTGCCTCTGACACTCCGCCTGTGTGATTCTGCTGGGCCCATCTGGATAATCCAAGATAATCTCCCATCTCCCAGAGGCCTTTACTTAATCACATCCTCAAAGCCCTTTTGCTATTTAAGGTAACATATTTACAAGTCATGAGGTTTGGGGGATTAGGACATGGACATCTTTGCAGGAACATTATGCTGCCTGCCACGACACCTTCTATTGCATTCATGCAGTATTTTCATGTAAATGAAGAAGGCTTGGATCTGAAGAGCATATTGGATAGAAATCTCTCTTCACACCTATTAACTTTTCTTTTTTTCCCCCAGAGAATAAAGCAGCTGTTATTTTTTTTTTCCATTTGGAAAGGCTGGACCAGAGAGGTTAGGCAGTTTACAAAGGTCTCACAGTTCCTTAATGGCAAAGCTACTCTAGAATTTGGCTGTTTTAGCATCTTAAAGCATGCTGCACTGTGGGCTGCCCCTGCGCAAACAAAAAGCTCTCTAGGGAGTTTACATCCAAGTTGAAGCAAACAGCTTAAGTCACAAAATGCCCTTTTCTCGGCCCTAAAATTAAGATATTAAAAATGAACCTTATGTTCCAATAAGTTAATGCTTGAATGTCTTTAGAAATTGGAAGTAAAACAGAAATATAACCTTTGGGGAAGAAAACCATATTCTTGGATCTACCAGTAATTCACTGAAGTTTTTCCATAAACACATTCATTAACCTTTTGAGAAAAGTGTTTCTAGGAGGTGCCCTGACTAGCTCCTTTGCTAGGACAGTCCATATTCCGTGGATTGCTTTGATCTCAGTTTTGTGTGAAGAAGGTTGATTATACATTAAGGGACACTACATTTTAAGGATCCCATGAATGGAAGGGTCTCTCTTATTTAGAGATATTGTTTGAGTACTATAAAAGCCTTTTTTAAAAATGTTTAAAGGCATCAAAATTTTAAATGTTCTCTTACTAAGGTTGAAGGTTGAAACATTTGCTATTGGGGAATTTATCTGAATAATACATTTATCCCTTAGAGGAGAGATGCTACCATAAATGAAGTATATTTTTTTGATGTTTGGAATTCTAATTCTAAGGAAGTCTATTAAATTGGGGAAACAATCTGTGAGGCTCTAATGATAACATTTATTGAGATGGTAATTGTAGACTCTTTGTTATATTTTTACTGAAATTATTTTTTTTCTTCAAAAGAGTTTTCTTTTTAGATTCAGTTAAATTCTTTCTACTTGTCTCTACCCACCCTCTCTCCTGCTGTATGCTAAAAGCAGACTCCTTGGTATACAATCCTTGCCATTGTAAAATGTCAGTGCAGTAGTCTTGGCCTAGATCTCAGGGCCAAACAGCCAGAATAAAACAAGACTTAAGATGCTAAGACCACAGTTACAGAAGGGATGGCTCCTCACCTCTCTTGTAAAGACATGGTGTTAGCCAAGAAAAAGGAGTATGTGAAGAAAAGGAGAAAAAGTCAGGGGTGGACAGAGTGACAAAGATGGGAGGCCAAGTCTCCCTGCGGGGGTCTTCTCTGACAGATTAGGGTGAACAGCAGGAATGCAGGGTCCCCCGTGGGCCTGGATACTGAAGCAGAGAACCAGCTCCAAGCAAGGGGCAGAGGAGTTAACCACGACTCACCGCCTTGTCAAGAACCCGGACAACACATCTGGCTTCAAGGCAGCCTCCAGACCCAGTGGGCCAAGGGATGGTTTCCAAAGGACAGAAGCCCAGTTGTGTGAGCTCACAGACATGCTAGTGTCTTGAGAGGAGATTCTGCCATGGAAGGACCCTCTCTACATTACTCTGGTGGTGGGAGTGTAGCCAGGAGTGGTTGACCTGGGTGGGGGCAACTTGCAACTGCAGCACTGGGTCTGCTGGTTGGGGTCTGCGCGCCCAGCAACAGGGCTAGGACAGTCGGCTCCACCTGAAGCACCCCACCCACCGCCTCCCAGTGCTCCCACGGGCCGAGCCCAGCATCTTCCTTACACCAGGGCCGTCAGCTGTTGGAACAGAGGCTGTCTATGAGACAGACTTTCCCTGGCGTCAGCGTTCTCTGAGCTCCCACATCACCATTTCTTCATGTGCTCACTTTCACATTTATTGCTTTGTACACGGCACTGTAGCTTTGTATATGCTTTCTATTCCCCTGCTATGAATTTGTTTCTCAAGAAAATTCTAGATTTACTGGGTCATTGTGATTTTATTCTCTAGAACACATTTGACTCACTTAAGTTTTCTGTCCCACTATTGCTTTTAACAAATGGCTTAAGTCTACTAACAAACAAATAAAGTAACACTATTTTCTTTTATGTTGGCTGAATGTCCTCCTCACAGGCTGTGGTTTTTAAGTCCTGTTTTCTTAGTTCTACTAAATAAATATTCCTTTACCTTACTTATTTTGTAATCTCTAATAATAATCCATTTTATATAGTTTATGCTTGAAGATGTCCACACATATACAGATATATCCATATTCTACACATACTTACACATCTGCATGCTACAATTAAATATTGCACCTTTCAAAGTCATGATTCTGTAGAGATTTTAATGATTTGGGAAATACCTCTACTCTAATGTTGGGTAACCAAAAGACTGAATTTTATAAACTAAGAAAAATGAAACAAGAACATATATACCTGTGAAAAAATCTGGACAAAATGTACAAGGTGAAATTATAAGTGAAATGATATATATTTATAATTTTCTTATAATTTTTCTGCATTTTCCATATTCTTCTATGAACATCAGTGGCATATAATTTTAAATATCATCTCCCTGCCTGAATATGAAACTTTTATGGTATATTCTCTTCCATGTGCACTCACATCCCTTGGAACTGACTCCATTTTGGGGAGAGTGGTCCCCCCCGACCACCAGAAAATTTCCTCTCTGTGATGGACACACACCTTCCTTCCACTGACACATGTTTTAGCTCCATTCAGAGAATACATGCATTGACCACTCCATCTGGAATTATCAAGTGTGAATTATGTGCCCAATTAAAGAGCAAAAGATTAATCTACCTTGAAAGAAGGAAGCAGTAAAGACAAAAATGATTGTATATTTTGATTTTCATCCCAGGCACATAGGCAAGATCCAGACTTAATATAACAAAATAGAATTGTAACATCCATGGGAGGGAGGTGGGAGGGGGGTTCAGGATGGGGAACACATGTAAATACATGGCTGATTCATGTCAATGTATGGCAAAAACCACTACAATATTGTAAAGTAATTAGCCTCCAACTAATAAGAATAAATGGAAAAAAAGAAAAAGAAAATTGTGCAATTTGATTTATTTTATGTAATTATTTTTCATTTTAAATAATAGAATTAAACATTGAGAAACAGAAGATTAACTCCTAAAGAAATTTATATTTACTACCTAATTAGTAGCTCTATAGAGAAATAAAAGCACCACAGTGACAAGTCTGCAAATACAGACAGCCTCAGGTCACAGAGCCTGTGGGAGGACCTGTCGTTAGGGTCTGTGCATTCTTGTCGGGATCCCTTAATATCCGTGTCTTACTTCCTTACCTTGAAACTGGGATGATAATAGCAATAAATCATGCTATTCTAATTAGATGTGTTAATACAGGTGAAGCACTTTACACAGTGCCTGGCACAGACCAGTACCTCTTACGACCAGTGCTGTTTTAGTCATTAGTGACGGTGGTAATGGATGGTATCGCTGTCTGGAAGACCAGCCTTGGATTAAAAACAGTAAGAAAGTTGTTGTTTCACTCACTCTGAAGTCTGATGGCCGTAGCCCAGTACCTGATAATTACAGCCAGCTTCTGGTTAAAGCTTCTTGCTGTTGCTCAGTCACTCACCAGGTCCGACCCTTTGCAACCCCATGCACTGAGCACGGTTGTCTGCCTGTCACTTCCTTGTCTGTCACTGTTTCCCAAAGTTTGCTCAAACTCATGTCTATTGAGTCAATGATGCCATCCACCATCTCATCCTCTGCCACCCCCTTCTCCTCTTGCCCTCAGTCTTTCCCAGCATCAGGGTCTTTTCCAATGGGTTGACTCTTTTCATCAGGTGACCAAAGTATTGGAGCTTCAGCTTCAGCATCAGTCCTTCCAATGAATATTCAGGGGTCAAAACATGGACTGTGCATTTATTCCACATTTATATTTTTGAGCTCATAAATTATTTCAGAAAAAATATGTTTTCAGTCTTGTCAAGCGAAGTTTTTTAGATTACTTTTGGTAAGTGATGGGAGAATAAAAAAATAAATTATTTTTAAAAGCATCTCAAATTGCTTTACAAGTGATAATGTATGTACAGATACATCAAGCCACAGAACTCCTGAGTAGATTTGATTTAAACCTTATTTCTAAATGATATTCACCTACAATGCAATCCTATGTAATTTGATGCAACAGTTTAGACAATGTGATAAAATACTTTAATTAAAATGAGTGGAGTACTTAACATGCCTTCTGGAACATGGTGTCTAATAAACAGTTGATGAGTCATTTAAAGGTCTCCATCTCTTGTTTTTCAGCTTGACCATCTCTGCAGAGTGCCCAATGCAACTTGAAGACTTCCCAATGGATGCCCATGCCTGCCCTCTGAAATTTGGCAGCTGTAAGTTATTTTCACAAGTAAGAACCATGGATATACTTTGGTGTTATTTCCACATTCATTCAGAAGTATTTAGATACTATATGTAAATAAACTCAAAATGAGCCTCAGTCTGCTTGGGAAAGCTGGGGAGTCAGTAGGGCACACACACTTGTCCTCTCAGACTGATTTTTCTGCCTGTAACAGAGAATGCAAGTGGAGGCTTTTGCCCTCTACAATATGCTCCCGGGAAAACAACTCCTTACCCCTAGACCTGCACTAGGCTGCTCTTTTCTTGTTTTCACTTTTCAGATTGCAGGTCACCTCCTCCAAGGGCCCTTAATGACTCAATTTCCATTACCCACCTCAGAACTCCTTATTGCATGGTAGTCATTGCTATGTTGAGTCACTTCTCAGATGTTCCATATGAACATTTGATTATTTGTATGTGGTTATTTAATTTTTAAACAGTTTGGGATTTTCCTGTTATCTTTCTGTTATTGATTTCTAGTTTAATTCCATTATAACCAGAGGACACCTTCTATATGATTTCACCTTTCTTTCATTTATGGAGGTTTATTTCATGACCCAGAGGATTCATCTTGGTATTTGTTGTTTGAACACTTGAAAATCATGTGTATTTTGCAGTTACTTGGTGGAATGCTCTACAAGTACTGATTAGATCCTGTTGACTATGCTGTTGTGAGTTCTATACTGTTTGCTGATTTTCTGTCTACATCAGTTGTTGAGCAAGAGGTGTTGAAGTCTCTGACTAATTGTGCAAGTAACTATTCCTACTTTCAGTTCAGTACTATTTTGTTCCATGTATTTCTCACTTGTTCTTTGGTGCACACACATTCAGGCTTATAGTCTCCTCTGGGTGAATCAACCCTTTATAATTGCATAATATTCTTCTGTCTGCGGTAATTTTCTTTTTTTTTGAAGTCTACTTTACCTGAAATCTATATGGCCACTCCTGCTTTCTTTTGACTACATTTGAATTATATATATATACATTTCCATTTGCTTAATCATCATGTTAAAATGAATTTCTTGTAGTTGATATATATTTGGGTCATGTTTTTAAGTTCACTTTGCCAGTCTTTATCTTTTAATTGGTGTATTCTCATAATTTACACTTTCTGGAAGGCCTGTCTGCCACTTTATTTGATTTTTTGGTTTTCTGCTGTGCTTTATGTTTCTCTATTTTCCTTTTCTTGACTCCATGTGGGTTAGCTGACCATTTATTATGATTCCATTTTTTTTTAATTTATAATGTTTTGTTTGTATCTTCTTATACATGTATTTAGTTATTGCTGTAGGTTTTACTTTATATATACATGACTTATTACAGTTTACTGTTCTTATTTTACCAGTTCATATGAAAGCAAAGTTCCTTTATCCTAAGATAGTGAAACATTTTGTCTGTATTCACCTAGAATCATGTCAGAGAGTATTGTGGTGTTCATTTGAACCATCAAACTTAATTCTGAAAGCTAAAGATAAAATGGATATTTTTTTTCTCTATTTTTACTTGTGGTATTCTTTTATTGTACTCCCAGTGTCCCAAGATTTCTTCTTTTATAACTAAAAATTATTTTATCATAAAAATAAAATAAAATGTTTTTGAAATAAATGTTGTATTAAAACTGGGCTTCCCTGGTGGCTCAGATGGTTAAGAATCCGCCTGCGATGCGGGAGACCTGGGTTCTATCCCTGGGTTGGGAAGATCCCCTGGAGGCAGGCCTGGTAACCCACTCCAGTATTTTTGCCTGGAGAATCCCCATGGACAGAGGAGCCTGGAGGGCTACAGGCTCCTTTATAACTGCTTAGCAAACTTCCTTTAGCCATTCTTTTAGGATAGACCTCTGGCAATAAATACTTAGTTTTTCTTAATCTGAAAATACCTTGATTTCTCTCTTCATACATGAAGAACATTTTTAATGAATATAAGATTCTGTACTGACAGTTCTGTGGCATTTGAAAAATGTGCTACTTTATTTTTGCCTCCATGGTTTCTGATGAGAAATCTGCTGTAATTCAAATCATATTTTCCTTATAGGTGAGATATCTTTTCTCTGTTGCTTTCCAGCTTCTTTTTTTTTTTTTTTTGGTCTTTACAGAAGTTTGACTATCATGTGTATTAGTATGGATTTCTTTGGGTTTATCTGATTTGAGATTTGCTCTACTTCTTGAATCTATAGGTTTGGGTCGAATTTAGGAAGTTTCAGCAGTTATTACTTTGAATACTGTTTCTGCCCCATCCTCTTTTTCTTCTTCTTTCCTGATTCCAATGACGTAAATATTAAATCTTTTGTTATATTCCTGAAACTTCTGAGGCTCTTTGCATTCTTCTCTATTGCATCTGTGTATGGTCAGGCTCCTCAAGATGGCTGTTCTCTTGTTCTGTGTATATCCCCTGCCTGACCAGTGGATATACACCTACACCCGCCTCACACGACTGACTTACATACTTGTCCCAGGCCCCAGCTAACGACTGTTCTAGCTTTAGGTCAGAACTCCACTCCTCTTATCAAAGGGGTAGTGGGGACTGGGTCCCTTTGGTGGTTTCCCTGGTAACTGATGAGCCAACTTGGTACTATTTCCCCCTGTGGTCTCCCCTTCCCCCTAAGCAAAGGTGGCTACCGTGTCCTGCCGGCCACCCAGCACACATGGTGGGGTGCTGCCCCAGGACCTTGCTTCAGACACGTAAGCTCCCCCATCCTGTAAACCACTGACATCTCTGTCACTGACTGTTTCTCCAGTCTAGAGGATGGTTGAGTACAGGCTTCTTAGGCCTAAGAGGTGCAAGCCAATACTCTATTTTTCAGATAAACTTATTAATTTTTATTGTTGTATATTTAATTTTACTGATACTTTCTTTTGTTCCCTCCATCTTGCTGATGAACCCATTTAGTGAGCTTCTTATTATGCTTATTATTTTCTTTAATTTTATGTGTCAACTTGACTGAGCCACAGGATGCCTAGATACTTGTCAAACATTATTCTGGGTGTGCATGTGAGGATATTTTTTAATAAGATTAACATTTAGTTTGGGTGACTGAATAAAGCAGATTGCCCTCCCTAATGTGGGTGGACCTTGTTCAACCAGTTGAAGACCTGAAATAGAACAGAAGAGCTGACTTTCCCATGGGTAAGAAACCCCTCCTACCTAACTGCCCTCAGCAGGAATGTTGGACTTTTCCTGCCTTTGGAGGCAAACTGAAACAGCTCTTCTTGGGTCTCCAGCCTAACAGTTCTCAAACTGGAACTACACCATCAGCTCTCCTGGGTCTTCAGCTTGCTGACTGCAGATTGGGACCTCAGGCTACTATTACTTCATGAGGCAACACCTTATAATAAATCAAATACATAAATGTGTATATTTATAATAGATCATATATATGTGTGTGTATATATATACACACACACATATGTCTATATAGAGATGATATACACACACATATACTATTGTTTCTCTTTCTCTGGAGAACCCTTACTAATATAGATTTTGGTTTTGAGAAGTGGATGCTACTCTAGCAAATGCCTGAAAACGTGGATGTGGCTTTAGAACTGGGTAAGGGATAGAGGCTGGAAAGTTTATGGTGAATGTTTAAAAAAGCTGAGATTGCTATGAAGGGACTGTTCTTGGCTGAAATGAGGATACTGAAGATACTGGTTAGGGCTCAGAAAGAAAAATGAAAAGCACTAGAGAGAAAATTTTCATCTTCTTAGAGAATACCCAAATAATCATGAATAGAATGCTGCTTGAAACTTGCATGTTGAAGGTTTTCTGATGAGGTCTCAGAAAGAAATGTGAAACAGGTTTTGGAAAATGGTGGAAAGATGCTCCTTATTATGAATTGGCAAAGCACTTGACTACTTTGTATTCTAGTGTTTTGTAGAAGGTAAACTTTGTCAGTAATGAAATTGGATGTTTAGTTGAGGAAATTTCTATGTAAAGTGCTGGAGAAGTTGTTTGGTTCCTCTTGAGAGGCAACACATGAATTAAAGAAGGAATTGTTAAGCCAAAACGAAAAAAAAATGAAAAAAAAAAATTCCAGAACTTAAAGATTTGGGAAATTCTTATACTCACATTGCAAAAATGCGGAGGTTTGTTCATGACGGAACACCAAAATAAAAGCTTACCCATGGTGTTATAAGCCATCTCAACAGAAGCAGGAAGAATGAGCCCCAAAGTGATTCAGGGACCCTCAGGGCTGCCAGTCCTGGCCCATTTGCAGCGTGCACGGGCCAGGGAGCGAGACGGCCTCTCCTCTGCCATCGGCAGAGCCCTGAGTGCTACTTGCTGCAGGGCAGTTTGTGTGAGGCTGCTCCCCAAAGAGCATTATTCTCGAGCTTTAAGATCTAGTGGAACATGGCTTGCTAGATTTTGGACTTGCTTGAGACTTATCAGCCCTTCTTTTCCTTTTGAAAGGGGAATGTCTATCCTATACCCATCCCACCATTGTATTTTAGAACAAAATAACTTGTTTCACAAGTTCACAGCTGGAGACAAATTTGGCCTCAGGATGAATGGAATCTCACCTATATCTGATTTAGATGTTTAGATGAGACTTTGGACTTCAGATGTTGGAGTTGATGCTTGGAATGATTTAAGACTTTGGGGCTTACTAGGATGGAATGAAAATATTTTGCATGTGAGAAGGACATCAGTTTTGTGGGGGCCAGTAGTAGAATGTTATGAACTGAATTATGCCTCCCAAATTCATATTTTGAAACCCTAATCCTCAATGTTACTGCATTTGAACGTAGAGCCTTTGTAACTAAAGTTAATTGAGGTCATAAAAGTACAACCCTCATCTGATAGGATTAGTGCCTTTATAAGCAAAGGAAGAGACAGATCTCTCTGTCTCCACATGCATGCAACAAGGAAAGGCTATATGAATACACAGAGAGAAGGCAGCCCTCTGTAAGCCAGGACGAGTCCTCACCAGAATCTGCTAACACCTTCATCTTGGACTTGCCCGCCTCCAGAACTGTGCGAAAATAAATTTGATTTAAGTCAATAATATTTTGTTATGGTACCCCAAGCAGACCAACACAAATACTAAAACTTATGTTTAGTTTTTGTTTCTCTCTTTTATTTCTTTGCTGAGACTATTTTTTTAAATTTGTTTCAAGCATGTTTGTAATTGATCATTGTGGCATTTTATGGTGGCTGCTTCAAAAACTCTTTGGCAGGTGATTCTAACGTCTCTGTCATATCTTCCTTTACATCTATTGATTTTTCAAAAAATCCTGGTTATGATTAGGACACATGTGTTTTTATTGGAACCTGGACACTTTGTGTATTTTATGACACTCTAGATTTATTGACACCTTGTGTTTTGGCTAGACTTACAATCACTGCTCTGCAGGGAAAGGTACAGCACAGCCTTATTACTGCCAGGTAAGCGTCCCCTCTGATGCTGGGGAAGATTGGGGGCAGGAGGAGAAGGGGACGACAGAGGATAAGATGGCTGGATGGCATCACCGACTCGATGGACATGGGTTTGAGCAAGCTCCAGGAGTTGGTGATGGACAGGGAGGCCTGGCGTGCTGCAGTCCATGGGGTCGCGAGGAATCGGACACGACTGAGCAATGGAATAGAGAGGAACTGAACTGTGGCTTCCCCTCAGCTTCTGTTGACAGAGGCGGGCCTGGGTTCTGGCTGCTGCTGGGTAGATACAGGAGCTCAGGCTCCGTACCCATGTCCCCTGACACCGCGTGGGGAGGCTGGCCTTGGGGTGGTAGGCGTCGGAGCCTCCACTGAGCCCCCTGTGATGCAACCCCAGCAAGTGTCAGCAGGACTGCTCCTGCTCGTTGGTGGGGGTCCAGGCTCCCCTCGTCCTCTTGCCCCTGCAGAGAATGGGTTCAGTGCTGCCCTGCCCCCTTAGGCTGGACCTGTCGGCAGACCTGCTGAGGGGAAAGCCTAGCTCGCCACTCTCTTTGGGGGCCTGGGTTGGGGCAGGGCAGCATCTTTTCTGTGGTATTTGGCTGGAGTCAAGTGATTATTTTCTGTCTTTTTTGAAGAGAAGCCCCTCCCTGCATCCAAGTGCCGGCTCCTCTCTGGGGCCCTCCTGCCCTTGTTCACTCTCCACTGCCTTCAAGGAGTTATGTTTCATGTGGTGTCCAAAGTTAATAGTTATTACCTACTAATAGCCACTCTGCCATTACTGGCAGGGAGCTTCCTTTATTTCTGAGGATTTCCTTTAAAATTAATTTCCTTCTATAGTTCCAAAGGGATTTGGGGGATTAGTAGTAAGTATGTATGATGAACCAAAATTAAGTCGCATGGGAATAAATCATTTTTTTTTCAAATGCCATGTAGAGATAGCACATACATTTACTTGGGGAAAGTAGTATAATAGAAAAGGGACTCTCACCAGAATTTACTGCCGTCAGGTGGCTGTGCACATCAGTAGTTGGGACAAACCCTTCAAAAGATCCCTAGGGCACCTCATTTAGGAAACACTGAGTCATTATTGCAGGCACTTAAAACTTTGCCACTCTTTGCACCTGAAAATTATGCTCTTCATTTGCTCAAAGGTAGAACACTAAAAGTCAAAGATTGTTATTTTTCATCATTGTCTAAATAAATTCAAGTCAATGTGATGTTCAGATTTAATGGCAGTGGTGTGCAGGGCAGGCAGCACAAAGCAATTTTTGGTGAAAGAATGTATGTGAGCTTTTAACCCTTCTTCATATCATCTCATATTCAGCCACTCCCCAACTATGGTTATATAATTTATCATATTCAAAGCTAAAACACGCATCTAGTAGGACCTTTTCATTTCTACATTCAACCAAACAAAACAAGATCAATTTATATATATTTATATATATATATACTTATATATAAATTTGTGTATACACAAATGTACTCATTTCTTTAACTTCATAGACAAAATCAATATAAACATTTCTTGAACCCAGTGGCGATACTGAACTCTCATACCAAATTTCTTTTTATCTGCCTGATATTTTAAGATTGGCTCGAAATAGATGTGATCACTTATTTATATTTGCTGTTACTATCATTACTATGATATATAAAGGCAGCTTAAAAGATTTTCCTCATCAGCTCAGGACTAGTTTTAAGAGGAGAAATACTATTCAGTGAAGTGTTTTTCTTACTTTTATCTTTTGGATTTACTAAAAATAGCTGCTTGGTCAAATAGCTCACTTCTACCCTTGGCATCCAAGGCTGCAGAGGCTAAATGTGATAATGAGTTTCAAATTACGCAATCTAACAGCTCTCTGCTGTTAGGAGACAAAGCAATGCAGATAGTCATCATTATTCTGATGAGCCACATGCTCTGGCTTCTCTCAGGCAGAACTGAATTAACATACATTTCTCTTATTGTTATATCTACTCTCAAGAATTCAAACACTTATTGAAATTATTCTTGGCTTCTAGAGCTGTATTTCCCAGTCTATAAGGAAATTCCTTAAAGATAATTTAGTTCAGTTCAGTTGCTTAGTCATGTCCGACTCTGCGACCCCATGGACTGCAGCACGCCAGGCTTCCCTGTCCATCACCAACTCCCGGAGTTTACCCAAACCCGTGTCCATTGAGTTGGTGATGCCATCCAGCCATCTCATCCTCTGTCATTCCCTTCTCCTCCTGCTCTCAATCTTGCCCAGCATCAGGATCTAATGGCATGGCTTAAATTTGGAAGCAAGCGCTTAAACAAATCAAGACTATTTAGAGAAGGAAACGATCCTTTTTTTGTTGCTCATTTTATTTGTGAAGTTATGCCTTAAGTATTAGACCAAGTTTCATGAGAAAACATCTGGATTCATGAAAATATATTCTGAGGTGGACATGGACACTATTTTGGTGGATCTCCAGTAGACAGAATTTCGGGCCGTCAAGGGTAAGTGTCATGAGGTTGAGCTGTTAAGAGTTCAGACATGTGAGATTACAGCGCTGCTGCTGCCTTGGTCATGCCAGGACGGAGCGACTCCACTGGTCTGCGGGTGTCTAGGGTGCAGGTTTCAGGGAGCCTGGTGTGGGGCCTTAGAGACACGGTGAAGCTTTGTCTGTTCTGTGCGTTCGTTGCCCTTGATGACTGTCCAGCAGCTGTGTTGGGAGTGGTCTGCCCTCAACACCTGTGAGGTACAGTGGGAGACAGGCGTGGCCAGCGTTCCAGGAGCTAATGCTGGGCAGATTAAATAACCGGGTGAAAACCCTTGTGAAACTGAGGGCCGTGTAGGGAAGCTCCTCATGGGGTCATATTTTGAACTGAGCCTGAGGATTTGGATGGAAGAAGGCATCATGGATAAAGGATCAGTTCGTGGAGGCACTGGACGCCCCCCTTTGGGGAAGAGACAGGGCAGTGTCACGGTTCAGATGTTGTCATTGTTGTCCAGTCGCTCAGTCATGGCTCTTTGTGACCTCATGCTGTTGTTGTTGTTATACGTCGTTACTGTTTAGTCGCTAAGTCAGTCCCCATGGACTGCAGCACGCCAGGCTCCTTTGTCCTCCACTGTCTCCCAGAGTTTGCTCGAATTCGTGTTCATTGAGTCAGTGATGCCATCTAACATCTTCTTCTCTGCTCCCAGCTAGGAAGGGCCTTAAATTCCAAAATGTAGAAATAGAGCAGTGATGTGAAGTAAGGGGAGGATGTGCTGAAGTCATTGTTTTGGAAGTGAAAACAAGTGCTTGGAATGTCATGAAGCAGTGGAGGTGATGAGAGCTGAGAGCAGGGTTGTGGCCGGTGTGAGAAGTGGATTATGAGATGGGCTCTAGGCCCATGTATGAGTCAAAGACGGCATCGTGATTTAAGACCAGGTGACTCGCAAAATGCTATTTTCTATGAGAAATTGGGAAGTGATTGGAAGGAGCTACTGGTATGAATGTGTAAAAAGCTAACTGCTTTATGAAGGGGACAGGAAAGTGTGTGGAGGGGTTTAATCCTCATATTCCTGGCCTTTGACCTGCTTCCCTCTCTTCTTCACAAAGGAAGCAGCCCTTCTTCTCAGAGGGCTTCTTCCTTTGTCTTCTTCCCTGACTTGGTTCCACTTAAGTCTATAGACACAGACAGCATGGTCTCTCAACTCTGCCTCAGACCAGCGGGCAGTCAGTGACCCCAGGTGATTTTACAGAGACCCAACTGTGGGGTGGTGATGGGGCATCTGACTAGCAAATCTCACTCTTCCACTATTGCTTTCTGGGTAACAAAGCAACAATGTTAACTGTTCATCTCCATCTGCAAAGAGCTGCACTCACTTCTCAGCTGATTCTGGACAAGGAAAGAGGCCTGGCAAAGCCCCACTGATCTCATTGGTACCTGCTTGATTGAAAGCAGGTATGCGGAGTGTCTCATAGGTTATTAGAGATCATGTATCCACAGACATTTATGTTTTACAAAGTTTCTCATTTAGATTATGGAATTGATGTGTCACGTGTTGACTTGGTTTTCAGTTCAGGAGACTGACCGGGCAGTTGAAGACAGGTGGGTCACACAGCTGATGGTTGGTGCGGTCCCCTGGGACAGGTACTCTCTGCCGATTCCTACCTCAGTTTTAGAAGGAGGAAAACTGAGGACACGGGTGTCAGAAAACTAAAATCCTATACATTTTGCAAATCGTCACAATTCTAATTACCTCGTAACCTGTATTTCTTCTAACATAGGCAGTAAACGCCCAGAGCAGAAGAGGTTTCCTCTCTGTCTCGTAGCCTGTCACATAAGACTCACCAGCGGTTCCCACACACTTGGTTTGCTTTTGACAGACAATTAGAAAGTGAATTCATGTACAAAGACCTTCTCATGAGACTGGATCAGACAGCAAACAAAACTCCTATCCAACCTGTGGCTATGTTCCTTACAGCTGCTATTTACTCTGGATCTACTGTGTATCAGGCATATGGTAAATACTTGATTGTCATGAATTCATGTGACCCTGAAGCACCTCCAGATTGTTTCTCTCCATCTGCAGATGAGAAAGCAGAGCTTAGAGCATAAAGAGGTTGTGGAAGGTCATCCCACAGTGAAGGTCGGGATTATGCCAAAATGTTTCTCTCATAGTTAGACAAAAACTCGCAGCTTCTAAAAGGCCTTGTAAACAAGGGGTTGATGTGCCATTGTGGCCTTTTATTCAGGATTTGCAGTGCCAGAAGAGGACAGATAGGAAATGTCACCCCGGGAACAGAGCTGCTCAGAAAGCAGTGATGAATTGCCAAGTTGGCTGTGGGTGAAAATGTTTCGAACCTTCTTGCCTAGCTCCACTGATGTATAGTTGGAGGAAGGCAAGCATTATGTTTTTGGAGCTCTAAATCATGACAGATGATGGTGCCATGGCAAACTTGATGGCCTCGTTTACTGTTGTACCAGCCAAGAGATTGGCTGCCACGCATCTGACACAAAGAGCAGAATTTAGTGCTGCTAAATGTCATTGATATCAATAGGCCATTTAATACTAGCAGTTTGAAAAACAAGAGGATATGAATTATTAGTGTGCATTGTAGTTGACATTCTTACATTACTCTGTGATTTCAAGTAACTTTTATCTAGTTACAGTTCTCATTTTCTGGGGTCCTTATTATAAGATAAGTGGTATAATCCACCCCACCCCATCCCCATCAGCAGTGGAGAAAGAGGCCTGGAGGCCAGCAAGCCTGCAGGTAACAGAGGCAGCCTCTCCTCAGCCTGAAGCACAGACCGGGGTCTGCATGCCCCTTGGCCCCAGAACTCAAGAATAGCCACACCCAGTCCCACGGAGAGAGTCAGGACCATTGCCCAGCCACACCCAGTCCCAGGAAAAGAGTCAGGACCATTGCCCAGCCACACCCAGTCCCACGGAGAGAGTCAGGACCATTGCCCAGCCACACCCAGTCCCACGGAGAGAGTCAGGACCATTGCCCAGCCACACCCAGTCCCACGGAGAGAGTCAGGACCATTGCTCAGCCACACCCAGTCCCACGGAGAGAGTCAGGACCATTGCCCAGCCACACCCAGTCCCACGGAGAGAGTCAGGACCATTGCTCAGCCACACCCAGTCCCACGGAGAGTCAGGACCATTGCAGCCACACCCAGTCCCACAGAGAGTCAGGACCATTGCCCAGCCACACCCAGTCCCGCGGAGAGTCAGGACCATTGCCCAGCCACACTTATTCCCACAGAGAGTCAGGACCATTGCCCAGCCACACCTATTCCCACAGAGAGTCAGGACCATTGCCCAGCCACACCCAGTCCCACCGAGAGAGTCAGGACCATTGCCCAGCCACACCCAGTCCCACCAAGAGAGTCAGGACCATTGCCCAGCCACACCCAGTCCCACCGAGAGAGTCAGGACCATTGCCCAGCCACACCCAGTCCCACGGAGAGAGTCAGGACCACATGCCCAGCAGTCCGGTCTGTACCCTGCCACGACTGCACCTCCACCACCCCAGAGCTCCCACATTCCTGCATCCTAGTTGGCTTCTCTCCAGGCCACCCAGGTGGGCACCCTTCCCCCTCCCGAAAGCCTCATTCGTCCCAAAGGCCCCCCTCTTCCCCATGTCACCTGCTCTTTGCTCTCTTCCCATCTTCCTCAAGGACACTGGGCATTGAGTAGGTAGCTCCGCAGGTTGATGGAGGAGGGAAGGTGCAGGGGAAGCATCATTTTCTGTGCTCTCTGCTCTGACACATGTCTTTGCACCCAGTCATCCTTGGCTCTCAGAACTGCCCGGGTCACTGAGACCTATTGCCCCAAGGTTTGCGCTCCTTTCTGAGCTTTGGGATTCACATTTCCTGGCCACCTCACATCTTCCAGGGGTCGTGGGGGCCCCCATACTTCTTTGGGGCAGGGGACAGATTCACAGCCCATGTGGTGTGTGGGTTGGGGCCGAGATGAGGGGTGCTGCTGGGACGTGGGCAGCCCTCCTCCATGTGAACATGGCTGGGGTAGGGCCAGCCTCACAGAGCAGCAGCCCGGCCTGCCCTGGGGCACAGGCGCTGGGGAAGGACGGGGCTCAAGACAGCAGGGTGCAAGCTGCCTGTGCCAGTCTGGGGACAGCAGGGAGCCTCATCACCATCCACCACCCACTCCACACTCAGCCCCGGCCAGAACCCGGCGTGGCCACTCTGCTCCAGTCCATGTCTCAGGCCATGGCCCTGAAGTCTTCAGGGTGCTGTACTGTGTGAATAATAGAAAGAGGGAAATCTCACCTTGTGTACGGGACACTCAGGGAGCCATCAGCATAAGCCTGACTGTGTCTGTGGCCAGACACTTGGAAAGCAGCTTGCCAGGGTGGAGCGCATCGTTAGCCCCCCGACGCCACCCCAGCCACGTCCCCCCCAAAAGAGAAGGGAACTTGCAGCAGAACGCATTTGTGCTGGAGGGCTCCAGTGCAGCCCATGTGAAAACACACTTCTGTGTTACCTGAGACTTGGAAGGTCATGGAATTTAAAAACACATGAAAAGAACACTCAGCCTCCACTTGCTGTTCCCCTTCAAGTGTGGCATCCGTGGTATCCCATTAACTGGTGAGCACTTCTGCTCTATTTATATCATTCTGTTTGATATCTTACTAATACACACATGGCACTGGAATCGTGTCACTAATTCTCAGGGTTCTAACTCCCCCCTCGCCAAGGAGCCTTCTGAGAAGTTGGGTTCCCAACCCTGGGAGCTGCGGCTTTGCTCAGAGACAGGATGCGCTGGGTTTTGGAACCATGTTGAATAACACACTGAGGGGAGAACACCCAGTGAAAGAGGAAAGTGATGCAGCTTCACTGGAAGCTGTGTCCGCCTAGAGCACTGTTCTGCATTGCCCTCAGGTCCTCATTAGCAGCCAGATACACACTGAGACTCGGAATGCCTGGGGTGCCCATCTGGGCCCGTACGAGCCATGGGAGCCCACTCACACATTCTCTGACGGGAGCCAGTGCTGAGGCTGGACGGGCCTTCGCGCTTCCTCTCAGGACTGCACGACACACTCAGCAGCAACCGCCAGGAAGAGGGAGCTTTGAAAAGACCAGGTTTATCACTCAGAGGTCTCAGACAGCACATGGCACACCCAGGCCACACAGCACCGTCACGGGTAAGGGAGAGAGAGGGGACACAGACGTGGGGCTCTGCCCTTACTGGGGCCCAGGGCGCGGTGCTTAGGCTTTCCATTTTTATTGGCAAACTCAAAACGTAAGAAGGGGAATTAGGTGTTCTAACTAGGGAGAATTGGGGTCCTCAAGCGGTCAGTTATCTAGGTCACTTTGGGTTTTCTTGAAGGGGAGCTGCATGGGTAGGTTGGTCCTTTATCTAGTGGAGTATCTGAGAACATGCTCATGTGGGGTGAGTGCCTTTTAAACAAGTGCCTTGGCAATCAGCAATTGAAAGCTTGGTGCCAGGCACTTAACACTACAACTAAAAAAAGCTTATTATCAGTCACTGGCACTCCAGAGACCTACATACACATCATGGCCCTGGTAAAAAGATTCGATACCTAACATGTGATGTCACCCCAGTCTAAATCTGTAGATCCGGTTCAGGTCCAGCATAAATCTCATCAGAATATTTTGGGGAAAGCCTGATTCTAACATGTGTGTGGGTGAAGATGAAAAGGGAACTCCTTGCTCTTCCAGCTGCTGGTTTCTAGAATTCCACACTCTGTGTGGTTAAGACGAGGGGCTTGAAATCGCGATAGAAAAAGAAGGCAGAACAGACAATTCCACAGAGAGACTGTGCCCGAAGGAGACCTTACTTGTCAGAACAGGCCCTGCAAGAATGTGGGCGGGAGGAACTGCTTAATGATTCCGGTGGCAGCACAGAAAAGCTCATGGAGAGGGTGTAATTGGATACTTATAAAGGAAAATATGTGCAGAAGTCAGCTCCCTGTATCAAGGCCCTAATGGTTAAAGATGGAGCATTCCAGCTTTGATCCTAAACGTATAACATCAGGAGGGCCTCTGAAATAAGATGCAGAGATTAAAAGGTTGATAAATTTAACTCACTTAAACTACCATTTATCAAAAAAAAATTTTTTTAAGTGAGCAAAGTGATATAGGCACAACTTGAAGAAGACGTTTACAACACATGGAAACAAAAAATTATGTATATCAGAATATGTAAAGAAAACATGATTCAAATGGGTAAAAAACACAATCAGATTTTATGAAGAAAATATAGGAAAAAAAATTTTTGTTTAATGATGTCTGTAAAACTACAGAGCAAACAATGCACTGATCATGTGATTTTCGTCAAGTTTGGAATAGAATCTGTGGGGGGAAAGTGAGTTCACAGAGGGCCTGGAAGTTCCCTCTGTGTTAACTGAGTGTTTGCTCCATACTTGTTTGTTGTATTATTTTTCAAATATTCAGTTCAATTCAGTTCAGTCGCTCAGCCGTGTCCGACTCTTTGCGACCCCATAAATCACAGCATGCCAGACATCCCTGTCCATCACCAACTACCGGAGTTTATTCAAACTCATGTCCATTGAGTCAGCGATGCCATCCAGCCATCTCATCCTCCATCGTCCCCTTCTCCTGCCCTGAATCCCTCCCAGCATCAGGGTCTTTTCCAATGAGTCAACTCTTCACATGAGGTGGCCAAAGTATTGGAGTTTCAGCTTCAGCATCAGTCCTTCCAATGAACACTCAGGACTTATCTCCTTTAGGATGGACTGGTTGGATCTCCTTGAAGTCCAAGGGACTCTCAAGAGTCTTCTCCAACACCACAGTTCAGAAGCATCAATTTTTCGGTGCTCATCTTTCTTCACAGTCCAACTCTCACATCCATACATGACCACTAGGAATGCTCTTTTACACGTAAATCAAGAATACGTGTAGTGATGTGCACCAGCAGAGAAACTCACACACTGGTAGGAAGGAGCACTGCTCATCACTGACGTGACCCTTCTTCTGGCACCTTCTGTGGAGGCCTGTGGCCACACGTGCACCCCTGCCCGTCTGCCCAGCAGTGGCTGCACCGGGCCCATGAGCTGTGCATCAGGCCCTGGCTGGTGGCGTCCCGGAACCTGCCGTCCCGCCCAGGGACGCCTTCCCTGCCATCCCACCCATCTCCAGAGACGCCTGCGAGGCCTCCCTGTAAGGGCACACAGCTCTTTGCGTCCGGGGTCGACATCAGGCGGGGAGCCAAGGTCACAGGCTTGTGCAGCAGGTGCTGGGTGCTGTGTCTGGCAGCCGTGTAGATCCACAGGCTGTGGTGTGTGGGTTCACCATCGGGGGCCTCGAGAGACACAAGGTGCACTCATGCGTGCAAGTTCCTTCACGCCAGCCGCTCCCCAGGAGCCACTCGTGCGGAGGCGACCCCAGCTGTCCCCTGAAGCCTGTGACCCAGGCCCCCAGCAGCGTGCTCCCAATTCTCCCAGGGCAGCGGCCACCATGCCTCCCAGCATCTGGGCCCTGCAGTCCCCTCCCCTCCACCAACACACACTCCAGCCGCTGCTTCCCATGATGTCACCTCCTCACCTCCTAAGACTGCCCCCCCGAGAACTGCACCTCTCCCCTCAGCATAGCGTGTGTCTCCCTGTGGCACTCACTACCACCTCACATATAACACGTTCATGTATATTTGTCTCCCTCCTCTGGGAGACAGTCTTCTGTTTATTTTCCATCCACCTGTTGTAGTGTTCTGCTGCCATGACATGTTATCGCAAACTTAGCAATTTAATTGAAACAACGTATTTATTAAGCAGCCTTATTGTAGTCATCATTTTATAATATATACATACATAAAATCATGATATTGTACACCTTAAACTTATACAATGATATGTGTCCATTGTATCTCAATAGTTAAAACATTAAAAAACAGAACAACACTTGTGTTATCTTCTAGTTCTACAGGTCAGACAGTGAATCTGCCTGGGGTCTCAGCTCTGGGTTTCGCATGGCCAGAATCATGGTGTTGGCAAGGCTGCCCTCCCTTCTAGAAGCTCTAGGGGCAAGTCCACATCCAGCCCCTCAGGCTGCGGGCAGGATTCAGTTCCATGATCTGCAGGTTGAAGCCTCTGTTTCTTGCTGGCTGTCACCAGGAGTCATTCTTGTCCATAGAAGGGCTATCCCCATGCCTTGGGTCATGGCCCCTTCCTACACCTCTAAAACCAGCAATAGAAGTTGAGTCCTTTCTTTCTGCTTTGAATCTCTAGGAGCTGGGTCTCTCTGACTGGCCTCAGCTTGAGAAAGTTCTGTTTTTAAGGACTAAAGTGGTTATATTGGGGCCACTGGGATCATCTAGGGAATTTCCTGATTTTGAGGCCCATTTGCACGATGCCTTTTGCAATGTAAGGAAACAGTCACAGACATGACGCCAGGGTTAAAGTTCCTGCTGCCTGCGTCACCTGCCTGCCAGGACAGTGCAGACAATCAGACAAGTGCCTTCTGCAAAGTGAGACCTTTAGAGGAGCTGATGTAGTCAGCCGCTGCTCCAAGTTGTTAGAACCACAAACAAATGGAGACCAGACATGAAAACTCACTGAGCTTCCTCCTACAATTGAAGCTTAATTTAGCTTATTTTGTAAGGCTGACTTGACCTGGGTCATTGGCCTCTAAGAATTAGAAGCAAAACTTAAACTGCTTCTCAGGGTTGATGTGAGGTAACTACTGACCAATTCTGTATCACTTAAGAAAATTCTAATATTGTAAGCAACCACTTTGAATGATAAACCATCAAGTCTTTCCTGCTACACAAGCGGCTTTATGACAGTGTACCCCTGAGCCTCAATACATGCTTTGGTGTGAGTGCTCCCGGTTTGCAGACTGTCTTTTTGGTGTGTGCACAGTGAACTGACTCATTGTTTCTTGGGTGATTCATCGTGTTTACTTTGACTCTTAATGAACCGTGGACAAGGTGCTCTATGAGCTACACTCTGATGGAGCTCTCGCCAGCTCCACTGTAACAGTGGACAGCAGGCCTTGTTACTACTGGCCTAAGAAGCGGGCATTGTCACAATCCCGTTCTCAGGTAGAAGCACTGAGCACAGAACAGGAGACTTGCCCCGGACCGCGGAGCTGGGAGAGCCCCAGGCCCTGTGGTCGGCCCCTGCACAGTCCGTGGGAAGCACCGGGCCTGACTTCTGAGCGCTCCGCCCTGCAGAAACGAGAAGGGCTGCGACCGCGGAGCTGTCTGCCCTGGTCTGCCCGCCTGTGCTTTCTGTAGGGCATCCCACTCTTCAGTCATCCCTCTCACTACTTTTATAAACATGTGTGGTTGTGCCAGGCTGCTAACGGTTCCAGGCTTGCACCACTTTCTGTCCCCTGCCATGCAGACGCCTACCCTAATTCCGAAGTCGTCTATGTCTGGACCAACGGCACCGCCAAGTCAGTGGTGGTGGCAGAAGACGGCTCCAGGCTGAACCAGTACCACCTCATGGGGCAGACCGTGGGCACGGAGAACATCAGCACCAGCACAGGTAGTAGCCCTCCTCTCGCGCACCCCGTGCGGGCGCACGCCCGGGGGAAGCCCCGGCTCTCTTGAGCCACAGGGAGCCTCCACGTCCAGCCCCTCCTCCGGCGCGCACCGAGGCGCAGCTGCGGCGTCCGGGCATTGAGGGTCACGAGGGCCGTTAATCCGAAGTGCATTTGCCCCCATGTGAGCATCAGTGACCCGGGGCCCTGCTTATGTAACAGTCCTGCCGAGCACCGAGACACCAGCAGCAGCCTCTGCAGCAAAGTCAGAGAGCTGCCTGCACATCCTCCCGTTTACCTGCTCTGCTGCTTCCCTGTTTGACCATTTCAGGGATTTCCCCAGGGGTTGAATTTTGGAAATCACAGCGAGCCGCGTAGAAATAGCCAAGGCCTTCGTGGGTGCAGTTAACTCCCGCAGGCAACAGGCCGGCTTGAACCCTCAGGGCAGCACAATCCTGGCTTCACCCGATGCCAAGTGGGCAGGGTCTCCGAAGGAGCACAGTGCATTCCTGGCCTACAGCGACACAGGGTGTCCTCAGACCCCCAGCCCCAGTGGTCACAATCACCAGCTTGGCTGTGAGCAGGGGAGGGCCCTCCAGGGTGCCAAATGGCAGGAGAAATGTGGGACAAGGATGGAGTGAGTCCTGCTTGCAGCATGAGTTCTAAGCCCCAGATGGTCCCCCAGTCAGCATCCAGCATCGTTCTGTCAGCATCACCACCCCTGGGAGCTGGCCGGAAGCAAGGGACGCACATTGCAGCCTTCCACTCCCTGCCTGTCCACTGGAGAGGGCTGGTTCCTCGGAAAGGGCCTGGCAGGCCTGGGAAGAGGCTGCTGCAACATACTGTTGCTGCGGTCAAGGGAAAGGAAGAGTCAGCAGGCCCGGTTTTACGGGAACAAGTGGGAAGGTGGCATGGCTGCAATGCTAGTAAAGAGCGCTACTGTTTCGTGTCATTCTGTGAACATTTTTCAATGGGATTCCGCCCCTATTTGCATTCAAAAAAATGACCTTTTTTGAATGTTATATTGCTATCCTCGACACAAAAATAAAACAGAATGAAAAGAACCATAACAGCAAAAGAATTTATAAGTAGGAGAGTCACTTCAAATCCGAATGCAAAGAAACAGAATGGCGTTTTCCCTCTTCTCAAGCACTGAGAGGCAAAATCAGATCATGGTAAAGATGTCTTTGCTACTAACATACCTCCCCCCCCCTCCCGCCCCCCTTCTCTCTGTCCCCGTCTCCTTCCGCGGGACGGAGCCTATTCCCCTCCTCTCCCCTTCCTGGGGCTGTGGGCTGGGCGTGGTGTGTCTCGGCCCTGCGGGAATTTTGGTCTCCTCTTCTGTAGGGAGCAAGCTTTGCCACACGTGATATTAATTCGTGCTGTGAGGCAAGGCACATAGGGACACGTGCGCAGCTGACCTTACTGAGCGCTGGATTTTGATTCCAGCAGCGAGCGTCCACGCTTCAACCAGTTTCAAACGTCTCAACACAGTGCCCATGCTGCAGTCTGCCCACCCTCAAACAGATGGCCCCATCTGGGGTCCACATCAGCAGAGGCCCCCGACCCTCCACCCGCGTCTACAGTTCTGCCAGGCTCGCTGGCCACACCATCTGATTTTTCCAATCAATCAAAGGACTCTTGTCCTCAGATCAACTCAGCTCTGCCTTCACGTCTGGAAGCATCCTTCCGGTCTCCCCAGGGAGATGCAGACTCACGCAGCAAAGGAGCCCGTCTCACCCGCTCCCCCTCTAGCCGCTTTGGCTCCTTACCAGTTCACCGTCAGTGCAGCGTCGTTCTCCGCGATGAAGGGGAGGTCGGCGCTCGCCTCCCACACCACCAGGCAGATCCAGAGAAGGCACTGGGGCATCGCCGAGGAGACACCCTCACTCTCCCTGGGAGGCGCGGGAGCTCGGCGCGGTCAGGACCCGACGCCTCCTGGGTCTGCTGCCTCTCACCCCCAGCCAGGGGCGGGGCGCTGAGCCTGTGGGGGCCTGGAAGCCCACCACCCCTGCCAGCCCTCTCTGGCTGGGAAATGAGGACAAACTCTCCACCCGCGACAGGGCTCTGTGATGTCCTGAGTTGTATGTAGAGAGGCTAAATCCTGAAATCCCGAGGGCAGTAGCAGTGAGGGGGGCAGGTGGAGAGCGGCACAGATTGTAACCAGGGATTAGGAAAACACACAAATCTGATTTTCCCCAGAAAAGCATTCGCCAGCAGAGGCTCTTCAGAGGCTGGGGGTCAAGAGACTCATAAAACAACCAGCCTCTCCTTCACCCGAACAACACAATTAAATGCTTGTCCAAAGAGAAGGTGGAGAGAAGGGAGACTCCCCAGCGGACTGTGACGGGGCAGGAACCACAGGGCGGGACTGTAGGGCTTCCTTTAGGTGGCTGACTGCACTGACTTGCTTATTTGCAGGTGAATACACAATCATGACAGCTCATTTCCATCTGAAGAGGAAGATTGGGTACTTTGTCATCCAGACCTACCTCCCCTGCATAATGACCGTGATCTTGTCACAAGTGTCCTTTTGGCTGAACCGAGAATCAGTTCCCGCCAGGACAGTGTTTGGTGAGTGTACTTAACCCAGGCCTGCAGACTGTGTTCTGCCTAGTCTAACATCCCAAAACTACAGCCTAGAGCTGCCTGTCTATTCTGTGGCCTTGAAAACAAATTCAGTCTTAAAGACTAGATTTAGGGCTGCTTTCTGAAGGAGGGTTCAGAGCAATTTGATCATCATTTCCCTCCTGAAAAGCCTTTCACCAGTAGCCTGTTTTTTTTTGGGGGGGGGGGTAGGGTGGGGCAGGCAGGACAGTGTTTTTGAAATCTCCAGCAATCTGTCTTACATGAGATTTTGCTACAATATTTCACAAGTCTCATAAAGTACTATTTTCTATGTTATCAGGCAATTTTCTTTGAAATATGCATGCTGCTTCAAAATTAACTCCCAAGTTGCAGTTAATATGTTGCATGTGATATGATAGTAATAGGTTATATATATAAAATACAATATGATAGTAATAGATTATATATATAAAATATAATACATATTACTGTGTGTGTGTGTGTGTGTGTGTGTGTTGCTCAGCCGTGTCCAATTCTTTGCGACCTCATGGACTATAGCCTGCCAGCCTCCTCTGCCCATGGAATTTTCTAGGCAAGAATACTTGGGGTGGGTTGCCGTTCCTTTCTCCAGGGGACCTTCCCGACCCAGGGATCGAACGCAGGTCTCCATTGCAGGCAGATTCTTTACCACTGAACCATCAGTATGTATAAATATGGGCTTCCCAGGTGGTGCTAGTGATAAAGAATCCACCTACCAATGCAGGAAATGCAAGAACTGTGGGTTCGATCCCTGGGTCCGGAAGATCCCCTGGAGAATGAAATGACAACCCACTCCAGTATTCTTGCCTGAAAAATTCAATGGACAAAAGAGCCTGGCAGACTAAAGTCCACAGGACCACAGAAATTCAGAAACGACTGAGCAACTGAACAAGAACAACAAATGTGTAAATAAACACATATATGAGATATATGCATGTATGATATGTGTGTATATGTATACATATGTATGATAAGAATCTAGAATATTATCTGACATCCCTGAGACATAAATCAAGTTTAGCCAGATCCAGCTAGCTGGTACCTTGACACAGCAGACGTGATCCAATGTTTAACTCTTACTTGGAAGCTCATTTCATCAAATTCAACATTAAAAGTAATTTCATGGGTGAGTTGTAATGGATATTCACATCATTCTAAATTGTAAAGTACTGTTTCCACCTCAGCTCTTCCTATTGTACTTTTTCTTCCAAAGAAGGAAAGGTGCCCTGCATTTCCTGCCAAAACTCCTGTAGGTGGAGGAAGCTGGGGATCCTGGAGATTCCCAGGAAGGGCCCAGGACTGCTCCTGTGCCACCAGCTGTCTGCCTCCAACCACGTGCTTCATCTGCCTCATCTGGCTTAGCGTCAGGAAGGTGTGGGGGTTGGCTTGTGGCTAGACAGTGTTCCCCCAGCTCTTTAGGAGAACATTAGTAGGTGGGCAAGGAAAAAATTTTAGTTTGGAGAGTGCCTTGTATTCCAGTCTGCTTCCTCGTAGAGATTTTCATCTAGTGTTAGGATGTTAAAAGACTCAAGGAGACACAAGAAGCCTGTTTAAGGTCACACACAGAGCACTGCTCTCTATCACAATGATGAAATGGATCTCTAAGAAAAATCAAAGATGACCACTGATTTCTCATTAAGCATCAATTCCATGCACAGTGCCATGTTCAGTAAGGGTATGTAAATATCTCTGAAGGATGACACTGAATGGACACTAAGCTGCTATGACCACCAGCAGCAATACACTCTTTTGATGCTGTTTTCTGGGGCTGTCCTAATATAGTTCCTCACACTGAGGGCTTAAGCAATAGAAGTTAACTGCCTGGAGTTAATTGTTCTGGAAGCTACAAGTCCCAAATCAGCAGCGTTGGTTTTCTCTGAAGGAAGGCTCTGTGTCTGGCCTCTCTCCTAGTTTCTGGTTTTTTCTTGGCATGTGGCAGCATAATTCTGGTCTTCACATGGGGTTTTCCCTGTGTGTGTGTGTGAGAGAGAGAGAGATACCAGTCATATTGGATTAAGGCCTATCCTTGTAACCTCATTGTAACTTGATTACTTCTGTAATCACCATATTTCTAAGTAAGATCTGGAAAGTAATTCTGACTTCTAGAGATTAGGACTTCAGCCTCTGAATTTGGGGAGAGCGGCACACAGTTCCACTGGAACAGCTGCATTGCACTCACACCCCATGCACAGACATGCACCCTTACGCAAGCAAAACTGTGAGCTTGTGGAAGCTACATGGGCTGTAAGTGTTCCGCAGACCTGGGTCCTAGTATTGGCTCTCATTTGCCAGCTGGTAAATTTGAGCGCATTACTATTTTTAAATCTTTAAGCTCCTCACCTGCCAAATGTGAATATTGACACCCATCCAGAATGTAGCTTAGGTCAGGGGCTGGCCCCTAGCAGACGCCCAATAAAGGCTCAACAGCTCCCTCTGAGGACCTAGACTTGCTGTATGCTCACTGCAGATTTCCCTAGAAGACAAGGCAGATGGCTACAGGCATCTCACACAGCAGCCTCAAGGTGACCCAGATCTTTCTTAGAGGGAGTGCCAAGACCTAGATTCAGATGTGGCACTTCTGTTGCACTCGGGTCCTCAGAGTCTGCAGGCTCCGTTAGTCCACGTGAAAGCAAGTCTGCTGCATGAGTTTTCTGGAGCCCACAGATTGTCAGGTGCAGTGAGTCTTTGTGAAGTGCTTCCCCAGAGCCGGGGGGACATCCCTGCCCATCTCAGCTGGACTTCTCTGAGGAACACAAAGATGCCCCCGTCTCCTAACTTATCCGTGCTGGGCATCCGGTCTCTGCAGGGTCGGGTCAGGACAACAGGGACGCAGTTAGGGTATGTGTACAAATCAGACCCTATCCCTGCCCACCTCGATCTAATATTCTAGTGAAGCAGACAACTGACAAGATAAGCAGACTAAGCAGTGTGTGTTTTAAATGAACGTGTTCTGCTGTGAGAATTGTACAAAGAGGAGAGACCTGGGCTGAGAGACAGTTTCTTTCTGTCTCTGTCTCATGCTGGGCTGTTATACTGGGGTCCGGTGCTAGAGCTGACCCTTGTTCCAATTGTCCCCCCTTATCGTTGACCAGGGGTGACCACGGTGCTGACCATGACAACCCTCAGCATCAGTGCCCGGAACTCTCTGCCCAAAGTGGCTTATGCAACAGCCATGGACTGGTTCATAGCCGTGTGTTACGCTTTTGTGTTCTCTGCGCTGATCGAGTTTGCCACTGTCAACTACTTCACAAAGAGAGGCTGGGCCTGGGATGGAAAAAAAGCCTTGGAAGCAGCCAAGATTAAGGTACTGACTTCATTTTCCTCCTTACTCCAGAGAAAACGGGCCGGATTTCATGTCCAACCATAAGACCAAATGTTTCTCTTCCCTACATCCCTCCCCCTGAAAAATGATTCCTTCCCTTATATCCTTGGACCTTACAAAGTCTTATAACAGGTCCTGTTTTAACTTTGTTTTCAATCACCAGCTTCATTCAAGGGAAAGATCTGACTTCATGTGGATGGTTTGGGCTTGTTTATACTCAGGCCCATTACTTTTGATGAAGTACCTTCTGTCTGTTCAGGGACTGCTTACCCAGTTTTGAATTGCACAGTTGTTCTGCTCTTTCTTTTGCCACTTCACCATGCAGTGTGTCTTCTGCAAGGTGGCTGAAGGTCATGAAGGGAGCATATGAATTATTGAAAGCAACACAACAGCAAACACACCTGATTCTACTCATGAGATGATCTGCCGTGCTTAAACGAGGCATGAGTTATTGTGGGAAGCATTTTTCTGTGCAGAGCAATTAAGTGCTGAGTATATAGAAAGAGATTGGTGCCTGAATCTAAAAAATATTTGAAGAAAAAGGTTGTGCAACATTCCAACTTGAACCAGGTCCTTGGGGAAAAGAAAATAACATACATGGAAGAGAAAAGAAATAGCACATGATAAAGCACTAATTATACCATACATAAAACAAACGAGCAAGTGAGATATGAGAGATGAGCAGGCCAGAGTTGCCAGAGCAGACTTGAACGTGAAACTCCATCTGTCCTTTGGAAATCATCACGAAGGCAGTCCTGGAAGGCCCTCCTGGAGACTGGACCCCAGACCCATGATGGTGCCTAGATACTTTGCTGCTGCTGAGGGCACTCAGGGGTGCACACCCACAACTATACAATTGTTTTTCTTTGCATTCAACACAGCTGTTCTTTTCTTATGAAAAGTCCGAAGTTCTGACTTGACCTGGCCCATCAGATTCTTCCTACTTCCAAGCACCATGAGTCCACTCCCACGCTGAGGTTTCAGTCATGAAAGAAAGACCTGCTTCCAGGCCCAGCTCACCCGTGTGGAGATGGAGGAAGGCCTAATGGGCCCGTATCAGGCCCCTGCGGGCAGGAGGGGAGGGGAGAGGTGCCTGGGCAGGCCTTGACAGGCACGAAGCTCCCAGATGGGTGTGTCTGGGGGAGGTGACCGGGGCAGGGGCCAGCTGAGCAGAGCGGGCGGTTGGCAGAGAGCTGGGAGACCGCAGAGACAGGGGGCTGTCAGACAGTGGAGGCTCTTGACTGAAGGGTCCCAGTAGGCAGAGCCACGGGGATGTTCGTACCCCGACAAGCATGAAGTCTGGGGAGAGGGGCTTCCCGGCCCTGTGTTGCCGGGAAGTAAACGTTTGCTATGGGCCTGGTGAGGGTCGACTGGAGGTGGCCCCCTTGAGTGGGGCAGCCAGCTGGGAGGTGCGGCAGGAGCTGAGGCCGTCAGGCTTATGTCTGTGAGTCTGGGAGGAAGGCGGAGTGGCAGAGAGGCCCTGAATGTTGTCAAGTGGGCTGTCATCATCGTCAGCCACCTCCTTCTCCCGCACGCGGCCTCCCTGTCCTTCCCACTCATCACAGGTCTGGACACAGCCCAGAAGGGAGAGGAGGGCTTGGAGGTAAAGTAGCTTGTCTCACTCCAGACTAGCACTGATCTCCCAGAAGACTGCATGTTGCCCCCAGAGGTGTGGAGCAGGGGGTCCCATGCCCCAGACTAGTGGAGACATCAGGGTATCTGCAGGCATCCCAGCCAGCAAGCCATACTTTAGACATGGTGGTGAGCATGAATAAGGAAGTGTATCATTACTCTTTTTGCATGAACTGGCTTTTACTTATAAGCAGAGAAAACTTGAACACCAATCTGCCACCATTACCTGTTGGGGTCTTCAGAGTTGGGGGTGCCAGGCAGTTTTTAGGGGTGAACACCTGTGAAAGGAGAGAGGAAAAAGTTCAAGTTGACTGTGAAGAGAGTGGTCTGCTGGCCACTGTGCCCTCAGCTGGGCAGCAAGTCTTCCCTGAAAGAGCACCAGGGGCCCGTCTCCGACCACTGTGGCGGTCCTAAGGCTCATGCGCTGCCTCCCCCAAGCAGGACTCCCGCTCCTGAGACCACCCTTCTGTCCTCCAGTGTCTGCTCTGCCCTGGTTACCCCAGGACATGAGGGCTGCACAAGACACTGACGGAGCTAGTCTGTCAGGCTGGCGGCAGCCCCTCACGGTGCGCACAGAGCCACAGGGTCCGCAGAGGGCCCTCCTGGAAAGCTGCTCACAGGCCCTGCTCTGCCCTGAGGCTCATGGTCGTCCTCGCAGTGGGCCCGGGTTCTCATGCTCCCTGGGGCTGGGTCTGCACGCGCACTTACTCAACCTCACTTTCCACCGCGGCTTCCTGCCCCCTCTCCATGTCCTTCCTCTCTGCTTTTTACCTTTCACATATTTTTAACAGTTAATATATTTTCTATTCTGTTTTAAAACTAGAGTCACCAGGCTGTGCACTACATTTCCTGATCTTATTTATTTTATAACTGGAAGTTTGTACCTTATGACCACCTTCATCCACTTTGCTCCCCACCCTACCCTGACCAGTTTGGATCCTACGTATAAGTGAAGTCACGGTATTTGTCTTGTCTGATTTATTTCACTTAGAACAGTGATTTCAAGGTCCATCCCTGTTGTAAATGGCAGGATTTTCTTCATTTTTATGGCTGAATAGTATTCCACTGTGTGTCTGTGTATGTGTGTGTGTGTATTAGTATATAGTATTAGGATTCTCTGGTGGCTTAGCAGTAAAGAATCCACCTGCAATGCAGGAGACACAGGATCAATCCCTGGGTCAGGAAGATCCCCTGGAGGAGGAAATGGCAACCCACTCCAGTAATCTTGCCTGGAGAATCCCATGGACAGAGGAGCCTGGTGGTCTACAGACCACGGGGCTGCAAAACAGTCAGACACGACTTAGCAACCAAACTGCATTCATATATATGTATATTCATGGTCAGTCACTTCAGCTATGTGTATATGCATATATATGTGTGTGTGTGTATGTGTGCATTTTGTTTAACTATTCATCTGTTGATGGATACTTGTTGTTACCAATCTTTGCTATTGTCTTGCATGTGAAATTCTAGAACAGGCAAAATAGTTTATGGTATTAAAACCCAGAATAGTGGTTCATTTTGCTGTGGTGAGGATGGAAATGGACTGGGAAGGGTCATGGTGACCTTCTGGAGTGCTGATGGTGTTCTATCTTGATCACCAAGACAGAGAAATTTAATTTAAACCTCATTAAATTTAATTCAATGAGACTGTGTTAACTTGATAAAAGAACAGAATTTTTCTCAACATTCTGTCATGAGAATTTTCAAACATGTGGAAATGTTGAATTACGGAATGAAAACCTCTACTATTAACTTTTTACTATGCTTGTGTCTTCACCACCTATCTGTCATTTATGTCACCTAACATCTGTCTATCCTTCATCCATCCACCCCTCCTCAGTCCATTAATGCATCTTAATTCTTGATGGATTCAAAGTGAATGGTGCATTTCCCACTATATACTTCAGCAAGCATATCACTAATTAGAGTTCAATATTCGTTTACTGTTTGATTCTTTTGAAGCAAAATTGACAGAGTGTGAAGTGCACAAACACTAAGGGTACTCCTGAGAAGGCTTGACGATCATGCTCACCTGTATAACCCAAACCCTTCACTTGTATAACCCAAACCCCATGAACACAGAGCACGTGGTCACACTCCAGAAGAATATGCTCACCTGTATAACCCAAACCCCGTGAACACAGAGCATGTCATCACACTCCAGGAGAACATGCTCACCTGCATAACCCAAACCCTGTGAACACAGAGCACGTCGTCACACTCCAGGAGAACATGCTCACCTGCATAACCCAAACCCTGTGAACACAGAGCACGTCATCACACTCCAGAAGAACATGCTCACCTGTATAACCCAAACCCTGTGAACACAGCACGTTGTCACACTCCAGGCCACGGGCCCCTTCCCAGTCCATTCCTGTCCTTGCCACACCAAAGGGAGCCATTTCCTAACCTTTCTACCATAAACTATTTTGCCTGTTCTAGAATTTTACATCCAAGACTGGCCATGGGGGGTTCTGAGCTTGGAAGGCTGTCCTCCACCAGAGATCAGCTGAACCCCCTGTCTGTCTTTGTCTCTTTTGAGAGAGAAACCCTTAGAAGAGAACTGATAGTTGCTTGCAAACATCATGCTCTTACATTCTTCTTGTATTTTGCAGAAAAAGGAGCGTGAACTTACAATAAATAAGTCAACAAATGCTTACACTACTGGGAAGATGACCCACCCCCCAAACATCCCGAAGGAGCAGACCCCTGCAGGGACCACAAATGCCTCTTCAGCCTCAGTTAAACCTGAAGACAAGACTTCTGAAAACAAAAAGACTTACAACAGCATCAGCAAGATTGACAAAATGTCCCGAATTATATTCCCAGTTCTGTTTGGCACTTTCAACCTCGTCTACTGGGCAACATATTTGAATAGGGAGCCGGTGATTAAAGGGGCTACCTCTCCAAAGTGAGCTTTCGTGCTCCCAAACTCCAAGAGAGCCATCCATCAGTGACGGCACCAAGGAGAGGTTGAACTTGGGGGGCCTCCCTTATTTGGGCACTATCTTTCAGGAAATTTTTGCATGTTTAATTATATGTACCAATAATATTGCCTTGATGTTTCTATATATAATGTCAGATGTTTCAGAGATGACACATTGATAAATAAATCAAGCCACTTTCTAGAAAAACAGGAGTCATGGCACTGACACTCAGATGCTCAGCACCTTACACTGATAGTTTACAAACAGGTATATTTTTAACTGTTCCAAGTGTTACCTAACAATGTTTTTTATACTTCAGATGTCATTTCATACAAATTTTCCCAGCAAATAAATATTTTAGGTAATGCTCCATGATTATTACTTGACCAACTCTCACAAGAAATGGATATCACAAAGCACATTTTGCATTGAAAATGAAACTGTGGGCATTTATGTACAAAACTAATTGCCTTTGATAATTCTTTGAAATTAAAGAATTTAATTGCTCTGAAATTAAAACTATTGCATGATCTTATGTTAAGAAATAAATATTTGTGCAGACATTTAATAATAGAAGTATATAGTATGTTAGATTAACAGATAAAATATTTCCCCAAGTTAAAATTTAACTGTTAAAAAAATTTTTTTTGTGGAGTGGGAGGGAAACTTACTTCTCTCCCTCTGACCACCCACCCTCGACCGACTAACTGAACAATGACCAAGAAAGAAAAGATCTTAAAACAAAAAGTAGTGTGATGACAGTCTTGGCATCTGACCTGAGCATCCACTGTCTGAAACACTGACCACAATTCACTGCAGCCAGAGTATAGTGCTTCAGTGGTGAGAAACTGTAAATGACTTATTTTCCATTTTATTTCCCTGTATGTTATTTCATGATTGACTTATTGCTCTGTAAGCTTTTGTATATGAACCTTACATGTTCATTAAAAAATAAAAATGAAACTGATCTTGTGGAAAAATGTCATTTTCTGAAAATATTTCAGATTTTGGTGGGTGTACTGACTCATTTTCTAAAGATGATGTAAAGGAAACCCAACACCATGATGAAAGTGCTTGGGGAAAAAGCCTCTTACTTAGCTGTTCATCTCTGTTCCAGTCTGATTCTTCTGGGTGGCATGTAAAGAGAAAGCTGACTTCAACCACGATGAGGTGAACAGGTAGAACCAGAAGTTCTTTCCATCACATGCATCTCCATGATACAGTGCTCCACCGATCTCTGCTCGATAGAGTGCTCCCTGAAGGTAAGGTTACTGCTCAGTCCTCCATGCCTTTCCTTCTGCTGTTTGTGAAGAGTGATACAAAGAAATGCATGTAGACCATCTGCTTACTGTTAGAGGATAACATGTATGAAAGGAACAGTTTCTTTTTCCTCTCATAAAAGGGATTTTATGACTATTAGCAAATGGTATCAAAGTTCAGTTCAGTTCAGTCACTCAGTCATGTCTGACTCTGCGATCCCATGAACCACAGCATGCCAGGCCTCCCCGTCCATCACCAACTCCCAGAGCCTACCCAAACCCATGTCCATTGAGTCAGTGATGCCATCCAACCATCTCCTCCTCTGTCATCCTCTTCTCTTCCTGCCCTCAATCTTTCCCAGCATCACGGTCTTTTCCAGTGAGTCAGCTCTTTGAATCAGGTGGCCAAAGTACTGGAGTTTCAGCATCAGCATCAGTCCTTCCAATGAACACCCAGGACTGGTCTCCTTTAGGATGGACTGGTTGGACCTCCTTGCAGTCCAAGGGACTCTCAAGAGCCTTCTCCAACACCACAGTTCAAAAGCATCAATTCTTCTGCACTCAGCTTTCTTTCTAGTCCAACACTCACATCCATACATGACCACTGGAAAAACCATAGCCTTGACTAGATGGACTTTTGTTGACAAAGTAATGCCTCTGCTTTTTAATATGCTGTCTAGGTTGGTCATAACTTTCCTTCCAAGGAGTAAGCGTCTTTTAATTTCATGGCTCCAATCACCATCTGCAGTGATTTTGGAAGCCTAAAAAAATAAAGTCAGCCACTGTTTCCATTGATGGGACCGGATGTGATGATCTTAGTTATCTGAATGTTGAGCTTTAAGCCAACTTTTTCACTCTCCTCTTTCACTTTCATCAACAGGCTCTTTAGTTCTTCTTCACTTTTTGCCATAAGGGTGGTGTCATCTGCATATCTGAGGTTATTGGTATTTCTCCCGTCAATCTTGATTCCAGCTTGTGCTTTTTCCAGCCCAGCATTTCTCATGATGTACTCTGCATATAAGTTAAATAAGCAGGGTGACAATATACAGCCTTGATGTACTCCTTTCCCAATTTGGAACCAGCCTGTTGTTCCATGTCCAGTTCTAACTGTTGCTTCCTGACCTACATACAGGTTTCTCAAGAGGCAGGTAAGGTGGTCTAGTATTCCCATCTCTTCCAGAATTTTCCATAGTTTATTGTGATCCACACAGTCGAAGGCTTTGGCATAGTCAGTAAAGCAGAAATAGATGATTTTTCTGGAACTCTCTTGCTTTTTCGATGATCCAGCAGATGTTGGCAGTTTGATCTCTGGTTCCTCTGCCTTTTCTAAAACCAGCTTGAACATCTGGAAGTTCATGGTTCACGTATCAAAGTTAAACCCACCTAAACTGACTATTTCATGGAACTTAATTCTTAAAAACTCATACACCTCGGCATGTTTGATGGACACAGATATGGTCATGGCCATGGACATATGTAAAGGCATATATTCAGAAGTCTTTTATCTTGAATAACTATATAAATGCCTATAGCATCCACTCACTGAAAACTCCCAAGTACTTATTCTGAGAAATATTTCCACAGGATTCAAGATCAAGTATTATATTTTCCTTTATAGACGTATGGATGTGAGAGTTAGACCATAAAGAAAGCTGAGGACCGAAGAATTGATGCTTTTGAACCGTGGCATTGGAGAAGACTCTTGAGAGTCCCTTGGACTGCAAGGAGATCCAACCAGTCCATCCTAAAGGAGATCAGTCCTGGGTATTCATTGAAAGGACTGATGCTAAAGCTGAAACTCCAGCTTTGGCCACCTGATTCGAATAACTGACTCATTGGAAAAGACCCTGATGCTGGGAAAGATTCAAGGCAGGAAGAGACAGGGATGACAGAGGATGAGATGGTTGGATCGCATCACTGACTCGATGGACATGAGTTTGAGTAAACTCCGGGAGTTGGTGATGGACAGGGAGGCCTGGTGTGCTGCAGTCCATGGGGTCGCAAAGAGTCAGACATGACTGGAGACTGAACTGAACTGATTATATTTTATCACAGTAGTGTGAGAGATGCACAGAACTACTACATTCTTCAAAAAGACTGGTGCCCATTTATGGCATCCCTGGTTCATTAAATATATAGAGGTTCCATTGCCCCTTCTCTGCCTTGTTTCAGGCTATCATAATAGAATAGTAAAGGTCAACAAAAAGGATGCTCTTAAAACTTCACACAAGAAGCGTTTCTCTTTTGCGAATGGTGGTATATTTACAGAATTATGTGTGCTTTCCATTATACCCTGATAGCTCAGTTGCTAAAGAATCCACCTGCAATGCAGGAGACCCCGGTTCGATTCCTGGGTCAGGAAGATCCACTGGAGAAGGGATAGGCTACCCACTCCAGTATCCTTGGGCTTCCCTTGTGGCTCAGCTAATAAAGAATCTGGGTGCAATGCAGGAGACCTGGGTTTGATCTCTGGGTTGGGAAGATCTCCTGGAGAAGGGAAAGGCTACCCACTCCATTATTCTGGCCTAGAGAATTCCATGACTGTATAGTCCATGGGGTCACAAAGAATCAGACACGACTCAGTGACTTTCACTTTCATTTTCACTTTCCACTATACCACAGCATAAAATCAGCCAAAACCAAAGGCAAATCTGATGCTGACTGTGCAACTTTTGTTTTTATTTACTGTTTATTTATATTTGTTTATGTAGTCTTCACATTTTAGCTTTGCATTGTAGTTTGGAGAAAAATATAGTATAGGTTGGATCTAAAAGGCTACACACAAACACTCTAAACATCTCAGTCCTAATGGGAAATGTTATCTTCCATATTAGGTTGCAATAATTTTCTTGACAAATTCTAGCCTTTGTTACAGGAAACCCTCAGAGCCCTGCTAGGGGAATTCCAGTTTGAGGTTACTGCTGCATTTATATGCTGCTCAGCCTTAAATCTGAGCAAAATTTAGTGAAAAGGATCACATTAGTTTTCTGTTGATTTTGTATTATAGATATTTCAGTGTTTGTTATTTTTAATGAGGATATAATGAAGAATCACCTTGGGGAAAATGATAACCAGGTAGGAAATAAAATTTTTGAAAATAATTATAAATTACACTGCCCTACTTTTAGAACCAGAGTAGTTAACATATCTCTTTTGACATCACCCTAAATAGAAAGAATATTCTAATAAGTCAGCAATCAGTATTACTTTTCTGTTTCTCAGAAAGAGATGGGTCTATTTAGGGTAGGCTGTGGTGAAAGTTGACCTAAATGCTTATATACAACAATTTGGTTCAGATATTTCTGGAGTAACTATCTCAGTTAAAATGGTACAGCAACACCTTGCATTTAATGTTGACAAGGATTATGTAAATCTCCTAATATGTTTGTTATGTTGATGCTTAAGGAATAAGGCTCTGTGTCTCCTTTGGGATAAGTTAGGGGAAATAAGTAAGGTAAATGAGAAATGTCTATTTTACAAATAAGGATCAGTTCAGTTCAGTCACTCAGTCGTGTCTGACTCTTTGTGACCCTATGGACTGCAGCACTCCAGGCTTCCCTGTCCATCACCAACTCCTGAAGCTTGCTCAAACTCATGTCCATTGAGCCAGTAAAGATATTGAGACCCAAAGAGGCTAATCCATTGGCTCAGATCTTATCACATATTAGGGAAAAATATATTTCAATTCTCATAGTTTCTAAATTTGACTTCACACTACCATGCAATTGCCTCCAGATGGAAGTTGATTTAGAACAAAAATGTAAACTAAATTGGAAAATCTTGCTTTAAGCCCTGGTTGAATGATTATCCGATTATCTATTAAGAATGCTCTGGAGAATATTTTTTTATACTGAAAATGTGACCTTTAAGTCTGTTCCTTCTTATATAAGATTTCTGTGCTTCTGTGATCTTAGAAACTCCTCTTGATAGAATAGACCTGTCATGGTAGCACTCTCCTCATCTGACAGAGAGAGAGAGGAAGGAAGGAGCAAGGCTGCAGGGAGCGAAGAGTGAGAAGCACTGACTGGCTGGAACCCAGTGTCTGGATGTGATTGCTCCTCGCTGAGCACCTGTGCAAATGATTAAGTTGACCGGGGCGGCGGGGGGGGGGGGGGGGGGGGGGGGGGGTCTACTCAAGGAGAAAGCAGAACTATGATGACACAGAGTCTTCAAGCAATACAGCTCCACTGTAAGAACTAGCTTGAAATCACAAAGAACTTTATTTTTTTTTTAATTGGAAATGCTATAGTTCTCTCAGTGAAAACAGTATTTTAAATATTTAAAAATTATTCTTAATGTCTCTTCTACAATACTAGCACATCTGGGACTATCAACACCATAAACAAACATGGTGAATATTTGAATATGAATTACTCTGATCATTGCAATTACTTGCCAGGTTTGCAGTGATGTAATCCTTTTGAAATGTGCACAAAGGTTCATTTCATCAAAGATTTACATGATTATGTGTTTGTTGATGCCATTTTCAATAGATATCTCAACTCCAATCTCAGTGGCTCTGTAGCTTATTTTATTTTATTTTTTCATTTATTTTTTATTAGTTGGAGGCTAATTACTTTACAACATGAGCATGGGTTCTTTACGGAAACTTGTGATTGAAAAATATTTACCGCTTAGAATTTCCCTAATATAAAAGTCTGAAGAAAGGGTTTTCTTTAGTTTTTCTGAATTAAAATTGAAAGACAAGTGAAGGAGGAAGAGATGGTTGGATGGCATCACTGACTCAATGGACATGAGTCTGAGCAAGCTCTGGGAGATGGTGAAGGACAGGGAAGGCTTTCGTGCTGCAGGCCATGGGGTCTCAGAGTTGGACACAACTGAGCTTCTGCACAACAACAAAAAGCCAAATATCAGATACTACATTTTACAGTGTACATCCTTAAAAGGAAAATCTGTGCTCTGTGATAACCTAGAGGGGATGGGATGAGAAGGAAGGTGGGAAGGAGGTTCAAGAGGGAGGGGACATATGTATACCTATGGCTGATTCATGTTGATGTATGACAGAAACCATCACAATATTGTAAAGCAGTTATCCTCCAATTGAAAATAAAATTTTTAAAAAAGGAAAATTTGAAATTAGGTTTAATTGACTCAATATAGTAATTTAAGCCCAATTTATTGTATATTCTATGCGTGGTCTCCCTAGCAGTGAGCTTCCAGGCCAGTGACAGGTGCTCAGTGACAGTAAATTGATGAAGGGAGAGAATATTGGAAAGTGGGTGGACTGGATGTGATGCAACCTCTTTGGGTTAGAGTTTATAAAATAAGACTTTTGAAATTTTTGCAAACCTATTCCTATTCCACATAACAACACTGGGAACGCAACCTCCTAAACAGCAACAATTGGCTTGGCCTGAGTAGCAGGCAGACCCTTTAGGTAAATGACCATATAATTTACTATGCAGAGGTGAGACTTCCAGATGGTGAAGCAAGCACCTCAGTACATCTTCTCTCCTCAAAACGCAATGACAAGTCTGGCAAGATTGTTAAAGCAACCATCTCAGAACTCTGGATATTTAGCTGAAGGCACACAACAAATTAATGTGTTTTTTGAAGAAAACTGCTGACCTCAGTGAGAGCAGTGGAGTTTGTGACACTTCGCCTCGGGGGTCCTCCCCCTCCCTGCCAGTTCCCTGCGTGCCCCTGTGGAGACCAGCGGCACCTTTTGTCCCGACCTGCAGCCCCACAGCAAAGCCTCATTCCCAGGGTGGTGTTGATAACAATAAAAATCAGTAGCAGTTAGGGAAGGTAAACTGTACAGGCTCCTCAGGCTGTGATGTAAGCTGGGGCTAAAAAGAGTCCAGCCAAAAATGTAAAAAGATAATGTAGGGACTCACATGTCCGTAGTGGACTATGAAAACCTCTGACATGTTGCTAGATCTGGAAACTCGTGTGCATGCTCAGGGCTGTGTGAACCGTAAAGAAAGAACACAGAGCTATGCTGATCCAGGAATGACACCTACAAAGCCAAAACTAAAAATTAAACAAAATTAAAGTTCATACTATAGGAAATACCAACACCGGTCAAGGAAAATTACTAAACAACATCAAAAAAAAAAAAAGATAAAAAAAAAAGATCTGATTTTCAATAATAAAAAATACGGCAACAACCAGCAGAGCAGAAGGGATGACTGGATTTCAAAGTTACTAAAATAATCTAGTATGCCCAGTTTTCAACAAATACTATGAGATATACAAAGAAGAAGGGAAGTATAGCCTATATATAGGAAACAAAACAATTCAAAGAAACTAACCTTGGGATACTCAGATGTTCGGCATAGTGGCAGCCTTTAAATCAGCTTTTATATATATGTTCAAAGAACTAAAGGACACCAAGGTCATGTATACACTGTTACACTTAAAATCGATAACCAACAAAAACCTGTTGTATAGCACATGGAACTCTGCTCAATGTTATGTGCCAGCCTGGATGGGAGCGGGGTATGGGGAAGAATGGATACATGTGTGTGTATGGCTGAGTCCCTTCACTGTTAACCTGAAACTACCACAACATTGTTAATCGGCTACACCCCCACACAAAATGTTTTTGGAGTTATAATTAAAAAAAAAAAAATTCAAAAATAAAAAAAACTAAAGAAAAGTAGGACAACATTGCCTCACAAAATAGATAACAGCAATAAAGAGAAATAACTTTGAAAAAGAACCAACTAGAAACTCTGTAGTTTAAAACAGATCACCAGCCCAGTTTGGATGCTGGAGACAAGTGCTCAGGACTGGTGCACTGGGAAGACCCAGACGGATGGGATGGGGAGGGAGGTGGGAGGGGGGATCGGGAAGGGGAACACATGTAAATCCATGGCTGATTCATGTCAATGTATGGCAAAAACCACTACAATATTGTAAAGCAATTAGCCTCCAACTAATAAAAATAAATGGAAAAATAAAAAATATATAAAAATAAAAGTACAGTAACTGAAACACTCAGTGTTGCTCTTTAGCCGCTAAGTCGTGTCCGACTCTTTTGCAGCCCCATGGACTATAGCCCACCAGGCTCCTCTGTCCATGGGATTTCCCAGGCAATAAAACTGGAAGGGGTGCCATTTCCTTCTCCAGGGGATCTTCCCGACCCAGGGATTGAACCCACGTCTCTTATGTCTCCTGCACTGGCAGGCAGATTCTCTCCCACAGGGGGATTTGGAAGATCCGTGTAAAGCACCATCAAATAGATCAATGTCTATGAAATATTAATAAGTCCTAGAAGGAGAAAAGAGATAAAGAAGAAAAATACTGAAGAATAATAGTCAAAGCTTCTAGGGGCTTCCCTGGTGGTCCAGCGAGTAAGAATCCATGCAGGAGACACGGGTTCCACCCCTGACGGGAACAAAGACCCCACATGCGTAGAGCAACTAAGCCCGTTCCCTGCAGCTACTGAGACTGCAGACGGCAACTCGAGAGCCTGCCTGCGTGCAGCAACTCAGAGCCCACGTGGTCTGGGGTCTGAATGCCGAGGAAGAGCCCTCGCACCACAACCAAGGTCTGACACACTCAAAAATAAATAAATATTAAAGAACTTCTAGATCAAGCAAAATTATCCTTCCAAAAGGCAACTGAAGTAAAGACATTCCTGGGTAAATAAAAATGGAGTAATTAATCTACAATAGACCTACTCAACAAGAAATATCGAAGGAAGTATTTCAGGTGGAAAATAAATGTTACATGGTATTTGAATCCATACAAAGAAAGAAAACCCATCCATAAAAGTAATTACATAAGAAAATACAATAGAAAATATGAATATATTTTTAAATAGTCCTTCTCAGCTCATTTTAAAAGGCAGTTATTTTAAATAATAATTATAAAACTGTATTGTTGAGTTTATAAGCAAAAATTTGTGAGGCAATAATATCACGATGGGGGGAGGACAGAGCCCTATATTGGAACAAAATTTATATATACTATTGAAACTAAATTAATAATAATCTGAACTATGTTGGTTTTAGGTAATATGCATTTTTAATCTCCATGCTCTAAGAAAACAAGTAAAATCAAAAAAAGAGTAAAGAATCCAACAAAGAAATTTAAGTGGTGCCCTAGAAAATATCTAGCACAAAAGAAAGCAGAAAAGGAATAACACAGGACCAAAGAAGATACAAGAAAACAAAAAGCAAAGCAGGAGATGTAATTCAATCTTATCAATGATTATGTTAAAAATGCATTTGGTGGTCCAATCAAAAGGTAGAGTCAGACTAAATTTTACAAAATTACCCCCTTGTAGGCTGTCAATACCCGACTCCAGTCCTCTTACCTGGAAAATCCCATGGATGGGGGAGCCTGGCAGGCTGCAGTCCATGAGGTCACCAAGAGTCGGACACAACTGAGCGACTTCACTTTCACTTTTCACTTTCATGCGCTGGAGAAGGAAGTGGCAACCCACTCCAGGGTTCTTGCCTGGAGAATCCCAGGGACGGGGGAGCCTGGTGGGCTGCCGTCTATGGGGTCGCACAGAGCTGGACACGACTGAAGTGACTTAGCAGCAGCAGCAGCAGGCTGTCAATAAGAGACAGATTTCAGATTCAAAGGCACAAATAGGTTGAAAGCAAAAAGATGAAAAAGATACACCATGCATGCATACAGAAACCAAAAGACTGCTGGAATGATTATAGCCATATCAGAAAAAAAACAACTTTAATATAAAAGTATTGCTAGAGACAAAAAGGACATTTTATAGCAATAAAACCATCAGTTCATCAGGAACATCTAAAAATTCAAAGCAGATCCACACCTAAGGACAGAGTCCCAAGATATATGAAGCAAAAAATGACAGAACTAAAAGGAGAAATAGGTATTTCAACAATCATAGTTGAAAACATGAATGCTCTTCCACTCTCAATATCTGATAGGGCAATTGGACAGAAATTCAGCATGGAGCCAGACGACAGGAAGAGTGCTACTAACCAACCTGACTTACCTGCTATTAATAGAACACTCTACCCAGCAACAGCAGAACATACACACCTTCTTTACAAGTGCACCTGTGCTATTCTCCAGGATAGAGCATTTTGTGAGCCGTTAAAGAAGTCCATATACACTTTAAAAGATTAAAATCACATCAAGTACGTTCTCAAAACATAACGGGAGTAAATTAGGAATTCATTGTTCAAACTAGGACACTTATAAGAGGACCCAAGACTGATAATTACACCATGAAAACAGGCATAAATCAAAACTGACTTGAGCAAATTCAGACTTGTGTTCATTCTGCCTTGGGCTGGGAATCCACTGTTGAGCTCCTACAGTTCCCAATCCCTCTGCTTCAATTATCTCCAGAGTGGATCTAACTGATCCTACAGACTTTGTCTGCAGCATCTTTTTTAGACAAGTTTGAACTGGAGCATGTCAGAAAACGTGCACCTTACTTTCAAATGAGTTAATTTTAAATTCTACTATGCCCCATCACTATTTTAAGCCATTTAAAAAACATAGTCCGAATCAGAATTTTATTTTTTTTCTTGACTCCACATGACAAAAGGTGAGAAGGTGGGTTGTGGGAACTCTTTAAGAAAAGCTTGGCTATTTTCTTTTGTTGCATATAGCTACTGACCATGTCTTGTCCTTGAGAATACCTCACATTTAAAATGGTTAATTTCTAACCTTAATTTCTTCCTGGAAGTTCCATGCTTTACTAGAAACTATACCAAATCTTCAACATCCTAAAATTTTCACATGGTAAATAAGAGAAGGGAAAAGAAATATTTCCTACTTTTCCAACCAGTTGTTTTTGCTTACAGGAGTGAGTCAATAGATCCTGATTGTATGGAGGGGATTTTCTTAGCAAAGTATTCTAACTGAAGTATCTGGGCGTGAAAGAGGCAAAGGTAAGGCAAATTCTGGTCATTGGAAACCACTCTTTTGAACTCCTGAGCATTGTCTGTTAGAGGAAGTAGTTTGAATACTTTTGTGACTCCTTTGACATGATTTTATATTCTTCAGCAATAAACCAGAGAAGAAAACCTGTAAGAAATACATATATAGATTTATAAATATATAGATGTATGTGACTGATATACATAGGTATTGCTCACACACTGCGGGGCCTGGCTAGGCAAGCTCAGAGTCTACAGAGAGGCTGTTAGGAAGGGGCCATCAGGAGCAGCCTGGGACTCCAGGGACACTGGGGGAAGATGCTGCCCACAGATGAGAGTCTTTTTTCTTTCTCAGTTTCTGCCTCTTTCTCTCCAGAAAGGCTCAACCCAGCTTTCAAGGCTTTACACAGGATTAGATCCAGGCCCCCTGAGGAAAATGTCCTTAACTTGAAGTCAATTGATTAGGGATTTTAATTATACCTATAAATGCCTTTACAACAGCAGCTAGATTTATGCCTGTCTGGTTAAATAATCGGGGGCAGTAACCTAACCAACGGAGAAGGCAATGGCACCCCACTCCAGTCCTCTTGCCTGGAAAACCCCATGGATGGAGGAGCCTGGTAGGCTACAGTCCATGGGGTCACGAAGAGTCGGACATGACTGAGCGACTTCACTTTCACTTTTCACTTCCATGCACTGGAGAAGGAAATGGCAGCCCACTCCAGTATTCTTGCCTGGAGCATCCCAGGGAAGGGAGCCTGGTGGGCTGCTGTCTATGGGGTCACACAGAGTTGGACACGACTGACGTGACTTAGCAGCAGCAGCAGCAGCCTAACCAAGCTGACATATCAAAATGCCACTACAGTCTTCCCCTTGCCAACTTGGCACCCATGTACATCTCTTCTACCATATTTAATCTCCAAATAAAGACAGCAACAAAGTTGTATTTCTGCCTAAAATGATGCAACTAACCTACCTACATTTTAGTAACTTTGTTACTGTCTTTATTTGGAAATTAAATAAATATGGTTTAAAGAGATGTGTATGATACAACTAACCTACCTATAGGGGCTTCCCAGGTGGCTTAGGAGTAAAGAATCCACCTGCAATGCAAGAGACACAGGTTTGATCCCTGGGTCAGGAAGATGTCCTGGAGGAGGAAATGACAACCCACTCTAGTATTCTTGCCTAGAGAATCCCATGAACAGAGGAGCCTGGCAGGCTACAGTCTATGGGATCACAAAGAGACAGACACGACTGAGCACACATGTATGTAACGTACCTCCAACCCAAAACATGCTAACGCTTTCTCTAGAAGAGAACATGAAGTTTTTGGGTACTGTTCACTTATCCTCTGGTATCTTATAATTTAAATAATGAGACATAAAATTAACTATTATTAACATCCTTTATATTAGATAAGGGGATAATAGAGGTAAGAAAACAACAATAGTTTTATATACACAAAAGCATATTTATACCAAGATAAAGAAGAAATATTCAGAACTGTTAGACTCATTTTTTAACTGGTCACATTGTTATAACTAGTATTTACAAATGCCAGCATCCACTAATCATTTCATATTTGTTTCACCCTCAGCAAACATTTCAGTTGGTGATGGTGTTTTGCATGACAGGCTGACCCGGATTTTTGTTGAAGTTCTTTATCACAGAACATGAAGATACTAAAATATTACTTAGTCAGGGCAGGAGGTCAGGGGCGGTGGCCAAGAGGAACTACCCTGCACCTGAGGTCAGGGGCAGCGGCTGCGCTTTGCTGGAGCAGCCGTGAAGAGAGACCCCGAGTCCAAGGTAAGAGAAACCCAGGTAAGACAGTAGGCACTGAGAGAGGGGATCAGGGGGCAGACAGACTGAAACCACAATCACGGACAACTGGCCAATCTGATCACATGGACCACAGCCTTGCCTAACTCAATGAAACTAAGCCATGCCATATGGGCCCATCCCAGACAGACGGGTCATGGGGAGAGGTCTGACAGAATGTGGTCCATTGGAGAAGGGAATGGCAAACCACTTCAGTATTCTTACCTTGAGAACCCCATGAACAGTATGAAAAGGCAAAAAGATAGGACACTGAAAGATGAACTCCCCAGGTCAGTAGGTGAACAATATGCTACTGGAGATCAGTGGAGAAATAACTCAATAACTCCAGAAAGAATGAAGGGATGAAGCCAAAACAAAAACAACACCCAGTTGTGAATGGGACTGGTGATAGAAGCAAGATTTGATGCTGTAAGAGCAATATTGCAGAGGAACCTGGAATGTTCGGTCCATGAATCAAGGCAAATTGGGAGTGGTCAAACAGAAGATGGCAAGAGTGAATGTTGACATTCTAGGAATCAGCGAACTAAAATGGACTGGAATGGGTGAATCTAACTCAGATGACCCTTATATCTACTACTGTGGGCAGGAATCCTTTAGAAGAAATGGAGTAGCCATCATGGTCAACAACAGAGTCTGAAATGCAGTACTTGGTTGCAACCTCAAAAACCATTCAGTACATGGTAATTCAAGTCTAGCCCCAACCAGTAACACCGAAGAAGCTGAAGTTGAAATTAAACAGTTCTATGAAGACCTACAAGACCTTCTAGAACTAATACCCAAAAAAGGTGTCCTTTTCATTATAGGGGACTGGAATGCAAAAGTAGGAAGTCAAGAAACACCTGGAGTAACAGGCAAATTTGGCCTTGGAGTATAGAATGAACCAGGGCAAAGGCTAATAGAGTTTTGCCAAGAGAACGAACTGGTCATAGCAAACACCCTCTTCCAACAACACAAGAGAAGACTCTACACATGGACATCATCAGATGGTCAACACTGAAATCAGATTGATTATATTCTTTGCAGCCAAAGATGGAGAAGCTCTATACAGTCAGCAAAACCAAGACTGGGAGCTGACTGTGGCTCGGATCATGAACTCCTTATTGCCAAATTCAGACTGAAATTGAAGAAAGTGGATAAAACCACTAGACCATTCAGGTATAACCTAAATCAAATCCCTTATGACTATACAGTGGAAGTGAGAAATAGATTTAAAGGACTAGATCTGACAGAGTGCCTGATGAATTATGGACAGAAGTTTGTGACATTGTATAGCAGACAGGAAAAAAGACCATCCCCAAGAAAAAGAAATGCAAAAAAGCAGAATGGCTGTCTGAGGAGGCCTTAAAAATAGCTGTGAAAAGAAGAGAAGTGAAAAGCAAGGGAGAAAAGGAAAGATATACCCATTTGAATGCAGAGTTCCAAAGAATAGCAAGGAGAGATAAGAAAGCCTTCCTCAGTGATCAATGCAAAGAAATAGAGGAAAACAACAGAATGGGAAAGACTAGAGATCTCTTCAAGAAAAATTAGAGATACCAAGGGAATATTTCATGCAAAGATGGGCTCAATAAAGGACAGAAATGGTAGGGACTTAACAGAAGCAGAAGATATAAAGAAGAGGTGGCAAGAATACACAGAAGAACTGTACAAAAAAGATCTTCATGACCCAGATAATCACGATGGTGTGATCACTCACCTAGAGCCAGACATCCTGAAATGTGAAGTCAAGTGGGCCTTAGGAAGCATCACTATGAATAAAGCTAGTGGAGGTGATGGAATTCCAGTTGAGCTATTTCAAATTCTGAAAGATGATGCTGTGAAAGTGCTGCACTCAATGTGCCAGCAAATATGGAAAACTCAACAGTGGCCACGGGACTGGAAAAGGTCCGTTTTCATTCCAATCCCTAAGAAAGGCAATGCCAAAGAATGCTCAAACTGCCGCACAACTGCACTCATCTCACACACTAGTAAAGTAATGCTTAAAATTCTCCAAGCCAGGCTTCAGCAATATGTGAACCATGAACTTCCAGATGTTCAAGCTGGATTTAGAAAAGGCAGAGGAACCAGAGATCAAATTGCCAACATCCGCTGGATCATCGAAAAAGCAAGAGAGTTCCAGAAAAACATCTGTTTCTGCTTTATTGACTATGCCAAAGCCTTCAACTGTGTGGATCACAATAAACTGTGGAAAATTCTGAAAGAGATGGGCATACCAGACCACCTGACCTGCCTCTTGAGAAACCTGTATGCAGGTCAGGAAGCAACAGTTAGAATTGAACATGGAACAACAGACTGGTTCCAAATAGGAAAAGGAGTACGTCAAGGCTGTATATTGTCACCCTGCTTATTTAACTTATATGCAGAGTACATCATGAGAAACGCTGGGCTGGAGGAAGCACAAGCTGGAATCAACATTGCCAGGAGAAATATCAATAACCTTAGATATGCAGATGACACCACCCTTACGGCAGAAAGCGAAGAGGAACTAAAGAGCCTGTTGATGAAAGTGAAAGAGGAGAGTTGAAAAGGTTGACTTAAATCTCAGTCTTCAGAAAACTAAGATCATGGCATCTGGTCCCATCACCTCATGGCAAATAGATGGGGAAACTGTGGAAACAGTGACAGAGTTTATTTTTCTGGGCTCCTAAATCACTGCAGATGGTGACTGGAGCCATGAAATTAAAAGACGCTTACTCCTTGGAGGGAAAGTTATGACCAACCTAGACATATTAAAAAGCAGAGACATTACTTTTTCAACAAAGATCCATCTAGTCAAGGCTATGGTTTTTCCAGTGGTCATGTATGGATGTGAGAGTTGGACTATAAAGAAAGTTGAGTGCCGAAGAATTGATGCTTTTGAACTATGGTGTTGGAGAAGGCTCTTGAGAGTCCCTTGGATTGCAAGGAGATCCAACCAGTCCATCCTAAAAGAGATCAGTCCTGGGTGTTCATTGTAAGGACTGATGTTGAAGCTGAAACTCCAATACTTTGGCCACCTGATGTGAAGAGCTGACTCATTTGAAAAGACCCTGATGCTGGGAAAGATTGAAGGCAGGAGGAGAAAGGGATGACAGAGGATGAGATGGTTGGATGGCATCATCGCCTTGATGGACATGAGTTTGAGTAAACTCCAGAAGTTGGTGAGGGACAGGGAGGCCTGGCGTGCTGCGGTTCATGGGGTTGCATAGAGTCGGATATGACTGAGCGACTGAACTGAACTGAACTGAACTGAACTGAAGAGATCTCCTACATTCCAGACATACTCTTCCTAACCTCTCTTGTGGAGCAGCACTCCAGTTTCCCTGTGGTTGTCAGGATTAATCACCAAGCCTGCAGAGTCAATGTTTTTTTTGGCCTGTAGATCAGAGGCCTGAGCTCCAAATGCATGGCCAGTCTTATTCTGTTTTCAGTGGAATCCTTGTCATGGCCTCCAGGTGGAAGCACTCCCCTCTTTGGAACTGAGACGTCTAGACCAGCACAGTATAAGATCAAGGAGATGGGATCCAAAATTTTTCTAGGTATTGCCACTTGGCTGGTGTCATAGATGAGTTTTCAATGGCTGCTGTAACTAATTACCATAGAGTGGGTGGTTGAAACAACAAACATTTCTTTCACAAAATTCTGGAGGATGGCAGGTCCAAGGTCAAAGTAGACCCCGTGTCTGACGAGGGCCCGGTTTCTGGTCTTCCAATGGTGGTCTTCCTGTTGTGTCCTCACCCAGGAGAGAGCACAGACAGAGAAAGCAAGCTCTCAGGAGTCTCTTCCTTAGGCACTAACCCCATCACGCGGGCTCCACACTCATGACTCATTTCACACTCACGTGTCATACTCACGACACAAAGGCCAGGTTTCTTAATGCCATCACAAGGGGACCTTGGCATGCCAACATGTACCTTTGGGACAAACACGAATATTCCGTTGAGAACACTATTCCTCTGTTCTGTCAAGAAGGCCTCTGGAGGATAAGGGGAAACATAGTAAGACCAGTGAAGTCCATGAGCTGGGCCCATTGTCACACTTTATTTGTTGTGAAATGCGTTCCTTGATCAGAGTAATGGTGTGTGGTCTATGGAATAACACTGGGGTGGAAAAGGAATTCTCTAAGTCCGTAGAAAGTGGTTTTGGCAGAAGGGTAACTGTATATCCAGAGTAAGCATCTCTTCCAGTAAGAGTAAACTATCACTCCTTTCATGATGGAAGCACTCCAGTTTAATCGTCTCGCCACCAGGTAGCTGGCTGGTCACCATGAGAAATAGTGCCATTCTGGGGGCTCAGTGTTGCTCTCTACCACTGGCAGATGGGGCTCTCAGCAGTGGCCATAGCCAGGCCAGCCTTATTGAGGGAAGTCCACGTTGCTAGGCCTAGGCAAAAACTCAGTCCCTGCTACCACGGCCACTTTGCTTATGAGGCCCACTGGGCTAGACAGGGTGGATAAAGAGGCTGACTAGCATCCCAAGGACGGGTCTAACTGCCTAGTTAACTGTGAAACTTCATCTCTGCTGCAGTCATTGGCTGGGGAGCATTCACAAAGGACACGTCTTCCTTCTGTGTGCACACAGAAAGGTCTCTCCACATATTCCTTCCTCAGGCCGCCCTTTCACCATCACTCAACTGTGTTCTCTCCCAAACCTTTGACCATCCAGCCACACCACTGGCCAAAGCCCATGATAAAGAATAGACTCATACCTCTAGACCTCTTTCCTTCTAGGCAAAACAGATGAGACATATTGCTTGAGGTTCTGTCAGTTCAAAGGATTTCCCCTTCTCCTTGTGCTTCAGGGGTGTCCCAGAGAGCGGTTACAGTGCTTCTGCTGTCTGCTTTCAGGTGCTGTCTGCATAGTGTACAGAATCACCTGGAAATCAGGCTGTCGTTATTTTCCTTCATCCAACAGTTTGCAGGGAACCGCCCAGGAGGCCACAGCTGTGGCTGAGATGCAGAGTGTAATGTAGCAAGAGCAGGCCCATGGCATTTGAGTCACCCCACTCTTCTGGAAGGGAAAGGTGATCAAGGTTTCTGTGCTGCAAATTATGACACAAGACTAAAGAGTGGATATACCAGGGAGTCAGGAGGGAGTGGAGATGGGAGCATGTGGGTGTAGCTATTAAAAGGGCGACATGACAGACCTTAGCAGTGATGGAACTGTTCAGGGTCTTGATATATCAATGCCAATATCTTGCTTATGATACTGTACCACAGTTTTTTAAGTTGTTACCTTTGGAGGAAACTTAGCAAACCTTATGTGGGATTTTTCTGTATCATTTTTACAAGTTCGTGTTTAATCTACAATTCTTTAATGTTTTTTAAGTTTAATTAAAAGTTACAGGATTTTCAAAAAAATGCAGAGGGAAGAAAGGCCAAATTAAAGTTAAATTGATACCTTCTCCATAGCATATGAGAGACCAGAGAACAATGACAGCTAAGAGAAAATAACTTTCAAACTGAATTCTACACCTGGGATAACTACATTTTAAGAAAGAAAACACACTGGTGACATTTTTAGGTTAATAAAAATCTAAGGATGCGAAATGATCCTCACTAAAAGGAATTCTAGACAGTGGAAGGAGATCCTAGAAAGCAGCTCTGATATAAAAGAAAGAAATGTGAGCAAAAATGTTGCAAATATGCTGATAAATCCAAACTCACACTGAGCACACAAAGCAATTAAAAATAACTCAGTGTGTATGAAGAAAATAAACATGAATTCCTGGATATACCAGAAAGCAGCTGCCTTAATAGAGTTAACATATTCTTATGTGTTATGTTATACATGTAATATAAAATCATATGTTATATAATACTTATTTTTGATGGAGTAGAGTTTGTAACTTAATCCTGGCAAGCCTCAGCGAATCTTCATTATAAGAACTGATGGTGAGCATTCAATATGTTTAATTGTGGACCGAAAATGGAAAGGCCAGAATGAGGACAGAAGTATACGGCATAAATCTTGAATGCTGGGACAGAGCATGAAGAATTGTACTGATGAGCAGAGGAAGGAAAGTGAAAGGGGAAAATGAAGCTAGTCCATTGACTGCTGTAGAGATAGTAAGTAAAAGTCAGAGTAGGGCATTCAAAACAGACAGACTGCTGAAAGGTTAGATAAGAAAAAGGATTACAAGCACCAGGACAAAACCACAAAACTTTCTGTATTCCAAAACTGAAATCCAAAAACAGCAAAGAACACATTTAGAGAAAATTGAGACTTGGTACCAAATTAAGTCTTATCATAAAAGTGAAGAATTTACTTCTATCAAAAGGAAAATATTTTAAAATAGTTTCATAAAGCAGAACTCAACTCTATGCGATACAGAAAAACACATACACAAAACCCAGTGATCCTAAAAGGCTAAAGAAAGTATCAGCAAAGATACATCAGGCAAATGAAAACTAGAAGAAAGCAGAGCTTGAAATCCTAACATCGGGCATGGTAACATTCAGTTATAAAGAGATTTAACACAACAAAACACATTTAAAAGCAAAGATACACCAGTTAGAATACACCTAGAAATACACCGAAAAGTATGGCCATCACCCATATAAAGTAGAAATGGCAGAAGATGAAAGGAGACCCATATAAATACATACACATTAAAGACTTTAGCATTAGGATAAAATAAGTCAAGAGAAGAAAAAGTAAATAAAGATACAAAAAAATTAAACAACATAATGAGACAGGTGTTATGATGTATTCTGACATTACATCTCATAATTAAGAATAGACTTCCTTTTCAAATTCACAGGGACCAGTCACAAAATTAATCTTATATTAGTTTATTTAGTAAAATTAAGTAAAATTTAGTAAAATTAAATTTAGTAAAATTAAAATTTAAGTAAAAGTAAGTAATTTACTAATTAAAATTAGTAAAATTTAGTAAAATTAAGTAAAATATAGGCATATTTATAAAGTAGATATTTCATAAATAATGATAACTATCTGATGATAAAACTAGAAATTAAAAATAAAATTTAAAATAACTCTTCCAACTGGAAATTTAGATTTTTTTCTATTAAATAACACAAGGTTGAAGGGAGATGCAAAAATTGTCAAAATTTCTAAAACTCAAAAGTAATGCAAAATTACACATAAAAATCTATGGGATACATTTACTGCACATCGGAAGAAAATTCATATTCTTAAACATTTATATCAATACAAATGAAAATTTAAAAAGTATTAAATTTCCACTCAAAAATGTAGAACAATGAAATAAACCAAAAGAAAATACAAGGTAAGTAGAGTAAAGATAAAAAGCTAAATTTAATTGTATAGCACATATAAAAACAGTGGAAACAACTAATGAATCAAAAGAACGGGGATTAATAAAATGAAATTTATAATCCACTAAAGAAAAAATGGGTTAACACACACAAAAAAGAAACAAATTACATAAAACCAAGAAAAGCAAGCAGCAGTCATGAAAGACTACTTAGCACACCTTTGTTCAGTAACACTGAAACACGGATGAAATGGACGGCTTCTTGGAGGAAATAAAGTTTACTGAAACTGACTCCACCAGAGATATAAAGTTAAGGAGGTCAATTTGCCATAGAAGAAAAAAAGAGAACTTTATCAAAGAAACTTCTACACACACACACACACAGGTACACACAAAGGGCCCAGATGTCTTCACAGGGGAATTTCACTAACCTTTTGGAGACCTTAGAACCTCAATTTAAATAAATTGTTTAAGAACATGGAAAATGAAGAAAAACTTCTCAGTTTATCTTCAACTGTGGAAGAATTATTCAATATTAGGAAATTTAATGATTTAATTTCATTATTAATCATCTATGGGAAAAATCATTTGATTAACTCCATTGATGCTACAAATATGACAAATTTCAATATTAATTTCTGATTTGTTTAAAAAAACACCCAATAATGAATCATTTATTGGGCGTGTCTTTCTCCTATCCCTCTATCTCACTAAGACCTTTTCAATGGGATTTGGAATAAGAAATTTCCTCCACTCCTTCCTCTCTTCTTTATCATCCTACTTCAAGTATTAGCTCCTGGAATTAGACAAAAATGAAATATTGAAAGCATGAAACTGGATGACATTGAAGTAAATCTACCTCTATTTGTAGATAATGTGATAAAAAATTGAAAAACACTAGAGAATCAGTGATCAATTAATTCAAACATCAGGAGAATTCAGAAAGCAAGTAGGCTATAAAAGTAATAAAAATAACAGAACATTTATATGCATGAATAATAACTAATTTCTATAATATAGATGGACATTTAGAATATGATAAAGTATTTAAAAATAGTAGGGTAAAGTTGAAATTTTGACTTCCCAGGTGGCTCGGTGGTAAAGAATCCACCTGCCAATGTAAGATGCTCAGGGGACTTGAGGTCTGCCCCTGGGTTAGGAAGATCCCCTGGAGGAGGAAATGGCAACCCACTCCAGTATTCTTGCCCAGGAAACCCCATGGACAAAGGAGCCTGGTGGGCTAGAGTCCATCGGGTTGCAAAGAGTTGGGCATGACTGAGCAACTGAGCACAAAGTTAAACTTTTGAATAAGTAGTGTGTGGAGATCTGGATAACCAGCTGGAAAATGTCAAAATAGCAACATGCCTCACATAATACATCAGAATGTGCTCCAATGGATTAGAGATATAGATATATAAGTGATCAGGATAAATCATGAGTGAATGTTTTCATAACTTCGGTGTATGGGGAAGGTTTCCAACTATTATTTATTTATGTATTTAAATAAAGATGCAATAAAATACTGATAAATTTGACTACAGAAGAATATTTTAAATTTGCAGGATGAGAAAAATACAAACAAATCAAATGAAAAATGGCAAATGGGAAGAAATGCCACATATGCTACAGAAAATCAGAAATGCTCAAAAGTTGAGGATAAAATATGAAGATATCTTATAGAAAAATGTGCAAGGGGTATGAAAAGATAATTTGTTAAAATAGAAATGGGCCACAAATATTTTAAAATGTTCAAGACTATTCATAACAAGAAAAATGAAAATTAGAACTATGTGGAGCTAATTCTCACCTCTTAGTTCTAAACAATGATATTTTAAAACAATTAGATCTTGTTTTCTAAATATTGTTGTTGTTCGGTTGCTAAGTCTTGTCCGACTCTTTTTGTGATCTCATGTACTACAGCATTCCAGGATTCCCTGTCCTCCACTATCTCCCGGAGTTTGCTCAAGTTCATGTCCATCGAGTCAATGATGCTATCTAACCATCTTATCCACTGCCACTCTCTTCTCCTTTTGCCTAAAATTTTCTAAATATTGTTTTTAATTGAAAGAAACCAGGGAGAAAGTGTGACTTAAGGGCTGAGAAAAGGAAATTATGAGTCAGCCTGGAAAAACGTCTTGTACAAGAAAGTAAGGATGTGCTCAAAAATAGATACCATCAGAAAATTACTGGAACTAATCAGTGAATTTAGCAAAATCACAGGATACAAAATCAATGCATAGAAATCGCTTGCATTCTTATGTACTAACAACGAAAAATCAGAAGGAGAAATTAAGGAATCAATCCCATTCACAATTGCAACAAAAAGAACAAAATATCTAGGAATAATCCTACCTAAGGGGACAAATTCTTCAAGAGATGGGAATACCATACCACTTTACCTGCCTCCTGAGAAATCTGTATGCAGGTCAAGAAGCAACAGTTAGGACCGGACATGGAACAACAGACTGGTTCCATATTGGGAAAGGACTACGTCAAGACTATATAATGTCCCCCTGCTTATTTAACTTATAAACAGAGTGTATCATGAGAAATGACAGGCTGGATGAAGAACAAGCTGGAATCAAGATTGCCAGGAGAAATATCAATCACCTCAGGTATGCAGATACCACCCTTATGGCAGAAAGTGAAGAAGAACTACAGAGCCTCTTGATGAAAATGAAAGAAGAGAGTGAAAAAGCTGGTTTAAAACTCAACATTCAAAAACTAACATCATGGCATCTGGTCCCATCAGTTCAATGCAAATAGATGGGGAAACCATGACAGACTTTGTTTTCTTGGGCTCCAAAATCACTGCAGATGGTGCCTGTGGCCATGAAATTAAAAGACACTTGCTCCCTGGAAGAAAAGCTATGATCAACCTGCTGCTGCTAAGTCGCTTCAGTTGTGTCCAACTCTGTGCAAACCCATAGACGGCAGCCCGCCAGGCTCCCCTGTCCCTGGGATTCTCCAGGCAAGAACACTGGAGTGGGTTGCCATTTGTTTCTCCAATGCATGAAAGTGAAAAGTGAAAGTGAAGTCGCTCAGTTGTGTCCGACTCTCCGCGACCCCAAGGACTGCAGCCTACCAGGCTCCTCCGTCCATGGGATTTTCCAGGCAAGAGTACTGGAATAGGGGTGCCATTGCCTTCTCCCATGATCAACCTAGACAGTATATTAAAAAGCAGAGACGTTACTTTGCCGACAAAGGTCCGTCTAGTCAAAGCTATGATATTTTCCAGTAGTCATGTATGGATGTGAGAGTTGGACTATAAAGGAAGCTAAGTACTGAAGAATTGATGCTTTTGAACTGTGGTGTTGGACAAGATCTCGAGAGTCCCTTGGACTGCAAGGAGATCAAACAGTCAGTCCTAAAGGAAATCAGTTTGGAATATTCATTTGAAGGACTGATGCTGAAGCTGAAGCTCCAAGAGTTTGGCCACCTGATGTGAAAAGCTGTCTCACTGGAAAAGACCCTGATGTTGGGAACGATTGAAGGCAGGAGGAGAAGCGGACCACAGAGAATGAAATGGTTAGATGGCAACACTGACTCTGTGGACATGAGTTTGAGCAAGCTCTGGGAATTGCTGATGGACAGGGTGGCCTGGCATGCTGCAGTCCAGGGGGTCGCAAAGAATCAGACATGACTGAGAGACTGACTTGAACTGAAGGAGGGAAAAGAACCATATACAGAAAATTATGACACTGATAAAAGAAACCAAAGACAACATAAACAGATGGAGAGAGAATTTATGTTCCTCAGTAGGAAAAATCAATGTTGAGAAAATGATTATTCTACCAAATGCAATCTACAGATTGAATGTGATCCCTATCAAATTACCAATGGCGTTTCTCACAGAAATGGAACAAACATGTTCACAATTCATATGGAAACACAAAAGGTCCTGAATAGCCAAAGCAGTCTTGAGAAGGAAAAATAGAGCTGGAGGAATCAACCTCCCTGAGTTCAGACTACACTGCAAAGCTACAGTCATCAAGACAGCATGGTGCTGGCACAAAGACAGAAATACAGACCACAGGAATAAGTGAGAACGCCCAGAGATAAACCCACACACCTCTGGGGAATTTACCTTTGACAAAGGAGGCAAGAGCATACAGTGCAGAAAAGACCGACTCATCAATAAGTGGTGCTGGGAAACTGGAGAGCTGCTAGAAAAGAATGAAGTTAAAACAATTCTTAACACCATACGCCGTACCATTCCCAAGAAAAACAAATGCAAACAGGCAAAATGGTTGTCTGACGAGGCCTTACAAATACCTACGGAAAGAAGAGACGCTAAAGGCAAAGGAGAAAAGGAAAGATATACCCACTTGAATGCAGAGTTCTAGAGAATAGCAAGGAGAAATAAGAAAGCCTTCCTCAGCGAAGAATGAAAAGACATAGAGGAAAACAATAGAATGGGAAAGACTAGAGATCTGTTCAAGAAAATTAGATATACCTAGGGAATATTTCATGCAAAGATGAGCACAAAAAAGGACAGAAACCCTATTGACCTAATAGATGTAGAAGATATTAAGAACAGGTGGCAAGAATACACAGAAGAACTATACAAAAAAGATCTTCATGACCCAGATAAACACGATCGTGGGATCACTCACCTAGAGCCAGACATCCTGGAGTGCAAAGTCAAGTGGGCCTTAGGAAGAATCATTACGAACAAAGCTAGTGGAGGTGATGGAATTCCAGTTGAGTTATTTCACATCCTAAAAGATGATGCTGTGAAAGTGCTGCAGTCAACATGCTAGCAAACTTGGAAAACTCAACAGTGGCCACAGGACTGGAAAAGGTCAGTTTTTATTACAATCCCAAAGAAAAGCAATGCCAAAGAATGTTCAAACTGCCATACAATTGTAATCATCTCACCTGCTAGCAAAGTAATGCTCAAAATTCTTTAAGCCAGGCTTCAACAGTATGTGAACCATGAACTTCCAGATGTTCAAGCTGGATTTAGAAAAGGCAGAGGAACCAGAGATCAAATTGCCAACATCCGATGGATCATCGAAAAAGCAAGAGAGTTCCAGAAAAACATCTAATTTTGCTTTATTGACTATGCCAAAGCCTTTGTCTGTGTGGATCACAAAAAACTGTGGAACATTTTGAGAGATGGGAATACCAGACCACCTGACCTGCCTCCTGAGAAATCTGTATGCAGATCAAGAAGCAACAGTTAGAACTGGACATGGAATAACAGACTGGTTCCAAATAGGAAAAGCAGTACGTCAAGGATGTATATTGTCACCCTACTTATTTCACATATATGCAGAGTACATCATGGGAAATGCCAGGTTGGATGAAGCACAAGCTGGAATCAAAAATGCCGGGAGAAACATCAATAATGTTTCACAGATGACATTATACACAGATACGCAGATGACACAACCCTTATGGCAGAAAGCGAAGAACTAAAGAGCCTCTTGATGAAAGTGAAAGAGGAGAGTGAAAAAATTGGCTTAAAACTCAACATTCAGAAAACTAAAATCATGGCATCTGGTCCCATCAGTTCATGGCAAATAGATGGGGAAACAATGGAAACAGTGAGAGACTTTATTTTTTTGGGCTCCAAAATCACTGTAGATGGTGACTGCAGCCATGAAATTAAAAGACGCTTGCTCCTTAGAAGAAAAGCTATGATCAACCTAGATAGCATATTAAAAAGCAGAGACATTACTTTACCTAGACAAAGGTCCATCTAGATAAAGCTATGGTTTTTCCGGTAGTCATGTATGGATGTGAGAGTGGGACTATAATGAAAGCTAAGCACTGAAGAATTGATGCTTTTGAACTGTGGTGTTGGAGAAGACTCTTGAGAGTCCCTTGGACTGCAAGGGGACCCAACCAGTCCATCCTAAAGGAAATCAGTCTTGAATATTCATTGGAAGGACTGATGCTGAAGCTGAAACTCCAAAACTGTGTCCATCTGATGCAAAAGAACTGACTCTTTAGAATAGACCTTGAGGTGGGGGAAGATTGAAGGCAGGAGGACAAGGGGACCACAGGGGATGAAATGTTTGGATGGCATCACTGACATTACGGACATGAGTTTGAGTAAACTCCGGGAATTGGTGATGGACAGGGAGGCCTGGCGTACTGCAATTCATGGGGTCGCAAAGAATTGGACATGACTGAGCAACTGAACTGATAACACCATGCACAATGATAAACTCAAAATGGATTAAAGAACTAAATGAAGACCAGAAAGTGTAAAACTCTTAGAGGAAAACATAGGCAGAACACTTGATGACATAATTTAAAGCAAGATCCTCTATGACCCATGTTCTAGAGTAATGGAAATAAAAACAAAAATAAACAAGTGGGACCTAGTTAAACTTAAAAGCTTTTGCACAGCAAAGATACTATAAACCAGGTGAAAAGACAACCCTCAGAATGGTAGAAAATAAAAACAAATGAAACAACTGACAAGGGATTAATTTCCAAAATATTCAAGCAGCTCATACAAGTCAATACCATAAAAACAAACAACACAATCAAAAACTGGGAAAAAGACCTAAACAGACATTTCTCCAAAGAAGACATACAGATGGCTAATAAGCACATGAAAAGGTGCTCGATGTCACTCATTATTAAAGAAATGCCAATCAAAACTATGATGAAACATCACCTCACACCAGTTGGAATGGCCATCTTCAAAAAGTCCTCAAATGGTAAATGCTGGAGAGGCTGTGGGTGAAAGGGAACCCTCTTGCACTGCTGGTGGGAGTGTAAATTGATACAGCCACATGGAGAACAGTATGGAGAGTCTTTAACAAACAAGGAATAAAACCACCGTATGACCCTCTAGTAGGCATATACCCTGGGGAAACCAAAATTGAAAAAGACACATGTATCTCATTGTTCACTGGAGCACTATTTACAATAGTTAGAACATGGAAGCAACCAACCTAGATGTCCATTGACAGATGAATGGATAAAGAAGCTATGGTACATATATATAATGGAATATTACTCAGCCATACAAAGGAACACATTTGAGTCAGTTCCAATGAGGTGAATGAACCGAGAATGAAGTAAGTCAGAAAGAGAAAGATAAATATATTATACTAATGTATGTATATGGAATCTAGAAGGATGGTACTGATGAAATTTTCTGCAGGGCAGCAATGCAGACACAGACATAGAGATTTACGGACATGGCAGGGTCAGGGGGTGGAGGACGGAGTTGGTGAGACGTATGGAGAGAGTAACATGGAAACTTACATTACCATGTGTAAAATAGATAGCCAATAGGAATTTTCTATAGGACTCAGGAACTCAAACAGGTGGTCTGTAAGAATCTAGAGTGGTGGGATGGGAAGGGAGATGGGAGGGAGTTTAAAGAGGGAGGGGACCTATGACTGATTCATGCTGATGTTTAGCAGAAACCAACAAAATCCTGGAAAGCAATTATCTTCAACTAAAAAATAAATAAATTAGAACAAATACATTGGAGACATGCTAAAATGAGCCAGGTGTCAGGTTGAAGAGGCCCCTACTGTCTAAACCTTGGATACCTTGAGAATAACAATAAATAAGAACAGTGATAGACTAAAATGCATTGAGTAAGACAAGTCATGAGTTCATATGAAAAATAGTAATAGAGGAATCAGGGAAGTGCTTCCTCACCATAAAATACCAATTCACAAATGCAGAAGAAACAATTGAGTTAGCAGTTCTCCGTTTTACAGCTAGCAGACAAGAATCATCAATGAAAGCTAAAACTAAAATGCTTAAATATTCTTAAAGAATTCCCTCCAAGGAATATTTAACAATATAAGAAGGAAAAAGCAACTTCACAGGGGAGAAGGCTGGCAGATACTAATTTAACCAAGGGATTAACATGACCTGCAGTAGGACAAACCAGCATTACTTGCCAATGCTGTGATGCTCTGAGAAAAGCAACATTACTTACATTGTATCTCTGCCCAAAATACATAACCTGAATCTGATCATGAGGAAACAGCAGACAGACTCAAACTGAGATGCATTCTATAAAATCACTTGTCTCTATGGAAACTGTCATGATGCTACGAAAGGCCAAGCAATTGCCCTAGATTAAAAGCAGACTAAAAGGCATGATAACTGACAATAATTGTGTTATCCTGTATAGGATTTTGGACCAGTGGGGGGGAAAATGATGTTGAAGATATAACTGGAACAATTAACAAAATTAGACTGTGGACTGTAGATTATAATATATGGAAATTTTCATATGATTCTTACACATTTCTTTTTAACCTTGTGAATATTTCATATTAAGTAGTCTTAAGATTTTGGGAAACTTTTCAAGCTGACATTCAGAAATGCAGAACCGAGAACAGCCAAAAGGATAAATTCAGAGTACTAAAAAGTAGATATTAAGAACAATTTTCAAAGTTATACTAATAAAAAAGTGGCAATGACGCAAGTTGGCAAATAGATCAAGAGAACAGAGCTCATAAAAATGCATTCATATATGGTCACATGATTTATACAAACTGAGTGGTAAAAAGATAGTATTTTAAATAAGTCATGTTAAATCAATTGGTTATCAGTTTGGAAGTAAATAAAATATTGACTCATAAATTAAACAATATACTAAAATTGATTTGAAATGAAGCCTAGACCTAAAAGGAGCTTTCTTCTAAAGCTTCTAGAAGAAAACACAGTAGACTATCTTTATAACCTCTGGATAGGCAATAATTTGCTAAATAGCATGCAAAGCAATAAGGTTATTAAAAGACTCTATTTGCAGAGAGTAAAGGCAAACCATCAACTGAGAGAAGATATTCATCACACACATTAAAAGACTCATATCAAAAATGCCAGAGTCTTCTACAAACAAAAAGAAGACAAACAGCCTAGTTTAAAAATGGGAAAGAGACTTGAATGATACTTTCTAAAACAAGATAGTAAGGAATTCGCCTGCAATGCAGGAGACCTTGGTTTGATTCCTGGGTCAGGAAGATCCATTGCAGAAGGATCTTGGGCTTCCCTTGTGGCTCAGCTGGTAAAGAATCTGCCTGCAATGTGGGAGACATGGGTTTGATCCCTGGGTTGGGAAGATCACCTGGAGAAGGGAAAGGCTATCCACTCTAGCACCCTGGCCTGAAGAATTCCATGGACTGTATAGTCCATGGGGTCGCAAAGAGTCAGACATGACTGAGCAACTTTCACTTTCATGACTTTGAAAGGAGCTCAATGAAATTAAAACCAGAATGAAATATCAGAATGGCTATAACCAAACAAAATTGATCTCAGAGAGACAGCAGTGGGCATTCCTGAAGGGAGGCCTTAGTTTCCTGCCCAGGAATTGAACCTGGGTAACCTGAACTGCAAGGAGATCCAACGGTCCATCCTAGAGGAGATCAGTCCTGGGTGTTCATTGGAAGGACTGATGCCGAAGCTGAAACTCCAGTACTTTGGTCACCTCATGTGAAGAGTTGACTCATTGGAAAAGACCCTGATGCTGGGAGGGATTGCGGGCAGGAGGAGAGGGGGATGAGATGGCTGGATGGCATCACCAACTCGATGGACATGACTCTGAGTAGACTCCGGGAGTTGGTGATGGACAGGGAGGCCTAGCGTGCTGCGATTCATGGGGTCGCAAAGAGTCGGACACAACTGAGCGACTGAACTGAACTGAACTGATGGAGCTCATACACAGACAATTGGTAGTAATGGATACCACTACTTTGGAAATCTCTAGTAATGTTTATTATCACTAAACAAAAATGCCTTCCCTATATTCTAAAAAGTACATTTTTAGTCATGTAGCCAGGAGAAATCAGCACATATGCCAAACCAAAAGACAGTATGAGTATGTCCATGTCAGCTAAATATTGTGTGCCTACTGAATACCACAGTGAAACACCACATGCAGAATAAGAAGCGATGGATGATTGCTACCTGTGACATCGTGGATACATCCAGAACACATTATGTTGGATGAGAGAGCCACAGGTAATACAGGACACACTACACAATTCCATGTGAGATTCAGGAGCAGGCAAAACCAGTCCATTGTGATGGAACACGGAATAGTGATTACCAGAGTTGGTGTTGGCAGCAAAGCTAGCTCAGCGCCCAGGAGAGGGCTTTGGGAAAATGCTTTTTATCTTAGTCTGGGCTATAAACATGCTACTCTTATACATATGGTATATACGTGTGTAAAAATAAGTTGGCCCATATGGTTAAGGTGAGTGCATTTTGTTGTATGTGTATTGTTGCTGTCTTTCAGGCATGTCTGACTCTTTGAGACCTCATGGACTGCAGCATGCCAGTCTTCCCTGTCCTTCACTATCTCCCAGAATTTGCTCAAATTCAGGTCCTTTGAGTCAGTGATGCTACCAATTGTCTCATCCTGGTTGCCCTCTTCCAATAAAAACAACCTAGAGGGCTGGGGTGGGGAGAGAGGTGGGAGGTGGGGGACATAGGTATTCCTATGGCTGATTCAGGCTGATGTTTGGCAGAAACCAACACAATACTGTAAAGCAATTATCCTTCAATTAAAAATACATTAATAAAATAATTTAAAAATTGAGCAAGAAAGTTTTTTTTTTTTAAACCATGAAACATTGTAATGCAATTCAGAAGTATACTTTTGAGAGTGTGAGAGATTTTATTCAAAGAGAAAACCCAGAAGCAGTAAAGAATAAGACCAGCTGAGGCAGCAGTTCAATTACATTTCGCACCATAGCTCGCCAGCTTCTTCGCACCTGTAGAAGCTGAAGTCAGGCTAGGCAAGAGATTCTGAAGTATTTGTTGGAGAAGCCACAAGAGGGTCTCAAGTACAGGTAACCCAGTTTTGCCGCCCTCTAGGGCTCTTCTTTCCAGTCTCCAGCCAGACGCAGCGGCCACCCCAGGTCTTCCCCGGAAGCCTAGAGTCTGGATCAGATGCCAACATTTGCAACAAACAGCACGCCTCACTGGAGAGTGTGCATGTGCGCCAACCCTTACCTCTCAGGTTACTTTTTATTTCCCCTTTCCTGGGAACTTGGGGAATGGAATGCAAATGCCGCTCTTCCAAGTGGAACCGAATTGTCGGCTAGTTTAGAGCTGAGGACGGAGAGGACTGAGGCAATAAAATCCCCACACAAAAAAAACGTAGAGTGAGCATCGCGCATGCTCCGCAAAGTATCTTGGCCACCCACCCCGCCCCGCCCCGCCCCGCCCCGCTCCGCTCCGCACCACACACCTTCCTCCGTCTCTGACTGTCTGCCCCTCCGTTCCCCGCCTGCCCCGCCACACAGTCCCGCGTCCCCAAGCTGGTCAAGCTGGGCAAAGCAGAAAAATCAAAGCCAGAAAGATTTTCCTTTGAAGAGTGTAGATTCTTGACCTTGAATTTTGCTTTCACACTTCTGCCCAGGAAGCTTGCTTTGAATTTGCCTTTCCTCAACTCATTTAGCTTAAAAAAATCTTTTTTCAGACAGCACCATGGAAAGGGGTGCTTTCTATGGTAAAATATTCAAGCCTGTCAAGCTGACCCGCCAAGTCTAATAAATGGAGTCAAGAGCCGGAAGAGATCATGATAACAGATTGAAAATATTCAAGAAAGGAAAAGAATAAACAATAAAGAGATGTACAAAAGGCATCACATTTTCTTTTCCACTGTTTGTATTGTAAAAACGTCCCTGGACACTTGCCATTATACTGAAATTTTGCAAATACATTCAAGTACCCGTCTGTTTCTATTACAAACAACTTGAAAGCATCTGTAGTCATGTTTAAATAATAAAGAATACAGCAAGGAGTCTGAAACATTGGTCAAAGAACCAAGAAACAAATGTTTACTGAGCTCCTATTCATCTGAGAAGGAGTATGGTGTAGTGATTAAGAAATGTTGGCACCTGCTCCCCGGGTGTTAACTCACAGTCCTCAACTTCCTAGCTGTGGAATGACAATTTCTCTGTGTGTTTCATCCATCTCTGAAATGGGTATACCATTATGAGAGTTAAAATTAGTTCATTTATCAATGTCTGATAGTTATTTTACTCAAGTTCCTGTTACTGTGTTTAAAACTGAGGCACAGATGAATTGTTTCTTTTTACATGCAGTTTTCTCACAACACACATAAGTATCTGGAGACAACATATTTCTATAAGCAATTAACAAATAGATCATAATCTAACTGATTTCTGAAATGCTCAACTTAATTGTTGGATAGAGAAAATGAAATATTAGAGCAGAGTATGATAAATGTTCATATTCCCTTGAAGCTGGAAGAAGTGTTGAAGCTGCTGAAAGTGGCAGAATGTAGGAGGGTTGGGAGCCTTCTTAGCGTCATGACCTGAGGGAGAAAGATGTGGAAGGCAGTGGGGAATGTCCGAAGGGCCCCGGGAAAGGATGAGCTGGAGCAAGCTCAAGGCAGAGACAGAGACAGAGATAAGAAGATGACAATGCAAAGAAGGCCAGGGGCTTGACTGTTAAAGCATATCTATATACACACTTTATGTAAGTTGCTTCAGTCATGTCTGACTCTCTGCGACCCTATGGATCATAGCCCGCCAGGCTGCTCTGTCCATGGGATTCTCCAGGCAAGAATACTGGAGTGGGTTGTCATGCCCTCCTCCAGGGGATCTTCTCTGCCCAGGGAGTCAGTGGTCTCTTGTGTCTCCTTCATTGGCAGGCTTTACCACTAGCTCCACTTGAGAAACCCCCTATATATACATACATCTATCTGTCTATCTATCTATGTGTGTGTGTGCTAAGTTGCTATAGTCATGTCCAACTCTTTGCAACCCTATGGACTGTAGCCCACTAGGCTCCTCTGTCTAGATTCTCCAGGCAAGAATAAGTGGGTTGCCATGCCCTCTTCCAGGGGATCTTCCTGACCCAGGAATCGAACCCACATCTCTTAGGTCTCCTGCACTGGCAGGTGGGTTCTTTACCACTATCTCCACCCAGGAAGCCCCTATCTATCTATTCTATATCTGTATGTCCTCATCATCAACAACTTTACTCTGCAACCACGTTCATGTTGGTGAACCCAGAAATAAAGAGGAAAAAACCAGGCAATTTTCTACTTACCCTTGCATATATCCTAAGAACACAGCTGTTTGACAGTATATTAAAGAAATATCACATCCTTATAATTCTATGAACGGTAGTTCAGAATAAAAAAAAATACTTTCTAAGACCTATTTTTCCCCCAATATAAAAGCCAACCTCTTAGTGAATGTAGTCTAAGGTATGCTGATTTGTAATACTTAAATGGTGAAAGACTAACATTCTGAATGGTTATTACTAATGAAAACAAAGGCAATTTTCAGTCTGAGTCTGAAAATATATTCAATGAGCTGCGTGTCATACTTCAACCACATGTCTTTTGCTTTTACCTAGGCAGAGGTCTTGGTCTCCAACCTTCAACATTCTCTTTCACTACTGCTGCTCAATGGTATGTATTAGTCTCTCCCTGTGTGTGAAAGGTACACTCCGGGGTTGCTTTTTTCAGAGTACTTCCCAGCAAGCCCCTTTTCCATGCAGAATCTCAGCAGTGCACTGAAGGGGTTCAGTCGATTTAGAACGATGTGTGCGAAGGACCGGTTGCTCAGCAGACCATCTCGCGCCTTCGCCAGGGCGCCTAGGTGGGGACGTTCTGGGAGGTCTGGGAGCGCAGAGAACCACAATGCGGTGTTGAAATGCCAGGGAGAGTGCATCCCTTCGGGACTTCTAAACCAAGGGGTCTTTCTGGACGCAGGGGTCTTTCTAGACCAAGGGGTGCCGATTCTAGGACCCTCTCTTAGGCTCCCGGCGGGATCCCAGAGCCTCCCCGCCCCCTTCCCGGCCTCATGCTCCGGGTCCATTCAAACCTCTCTTGGCCTCGCGCATTGTGGAGCGTGTAATTGGGGGAACTCCTCCCCTCCCAGGCCGCCTCGGAGGCGCTGCCCGCCCGAGGAGCGGCCGCCTCCCCGCCCCACCCCCGAGCGCGGCGGCCGCGCGACCGGCGTAGAGCCCACCGCCCGGCATCTGCGCGCGGCGCGGCTCTCGCTTCGGGCGCGGTGGGCGGCGCGGGCCGCGTGTATCCGGGCCGCGAACCGCCAGCGCTCGCCAGCCCGCTGCGCAAGACCCCGCGCCGGGGCGCGGGCGGGGCCGGCGTCCCGCGTGGGCCCCGCGGAGGCGCGCGCAGACCCGCCGGCCGTCGGGGGCGCGGCCGCTGCCCGAGTCCGCACTTGTCCCGCCGCAGAGGCCCGGCGCCGTCGGAGGCAGCGAGGGCCAGGAAAAGCCGCGGAGCGGAGGCCCGCGCCCCGCAGGGAGCCTCGCTCGGCCTGGGGCCGCCGACCCCGCGCCCCCTTCCGCGGCGGCATGGCCCCGAAGCTGCTGCTGCTCCTCTGCCTGCTCTCCGGCTTGCACGCGCGGTGAGTGGTGCCCGGGGTGCGGAGCCTGGCGGGCGGGCGGCGGCGCGCTCTCCGTCGGTCCCCAGTGCCCGGCGCCCCCGGCCATCGTCGTCTGGGCTGCGGCGTCTCCCGCCGGGGCCGAGCGGGCAGGAGACGGGGAGTCGCAGGCTCTTTACTTGTCCCGTCTCCCTCGGCCACGGCCGTCTGCCTCTCCGGGCTAGGCGACCGCAGCCTTCTCTGCAGCCTGAAGCGCAGGGACTCCGAGACTAATGGGCTCTTCTGAACCTTGTAAGGTCTGGTGGGTTTAAGGGATTTCGAAGACCAGCATCACTGGGGGAAGCCGGTGTCTACCTCTTTATCTTGCTCCTCCCCCTCCCCCAAGTGTTTCAGGGTTCCGCGCGCGCCCCCGGGCGCGCGAACACACACACACAGATACATACCAACATTCTGTATGTCACACACACACACACATCAACGTTCTGTATCATATCCCTCCTTGAAATCTCCCGGGATCCCGGAGTCAGGTTTCCGAGCTGCCGAGTTTAAACCGGTCTTTATGAGGAGTAGCAGGACTGAAGGCAGACGGAGGAGGATGGGGGCATGGTGAGCAGCCAGGAGCCCTGCTTCTCGGAAAGGATTCCCCTCCCAGGTTCTGCGAGCACATGCACGCTGCACATAAGCACCCCTTCCGTATGAGCCATTTTCACACGCAGCAGCATGCACGAACCTACCCAAATGAAGCAAGCATACTGAAGTTGATAATGAGGTTTCTACCTAATACCTGTGGGAAATTACCTTACCGTGGACACCCTTACCCTTCCTCCCAGTACACCAGCCAGCTGATGGGACCTTAAAAATAATTCAGGAAGAGATGAAGATGGCTCATGAGGATGGAAGGACAGTGGGACCAGAAGGGTTAAACCCTGTTGCTGTAAATATAAATGGAATCTGGGTTTGGTTCCTTTAATTCTGTCTCGGACTCGATCTCTGGTCAAGAGCCTAGAGACTGCCCTGTGCTTTAAAAATTAGAGCAGCTCCCTTCCTTCTGCTCCCCTCACGACCCCAAGAATCTCCAAGCACCTTGACTCTCCAAACACTTTTGATACCCTCTTCGTTTCATAGGTTGGGGGCTAGAGAGCCTTCCTATGGGTCATAAGCTCTGCAGGTGTCAGCGTGCAGTGCTGGGAGGTCTTGCATGTTCATTCAAATTCGTGAAGTACTGAGGAACTTGTTCAGTCGTGCCTGACTTTTGTGACTCCATGGACTGTAGCCCACTAGGTTCTGTCTGTCCATGGGATTTCCCAGGCAGATATATTAGAGTGGGTTGCCATTTTCTTCTCCATGGGATCTTCCAGAACCAGGGATTGAACCTGCATCTCTTTCATTGGCAGGCGGGTTCCTTACCACTGAGCCACTGAGGGAAGCCCTCTGAGGGACTAGGAAGGCACATTAACAAATCCTACAAGACATGAATTTGAAAAGGTCATAGTTCTCCCTCCCTCCCTTTGACAGACTGTGAGGAAGAAAGTCCTGTTCCTCCCTGCCACAAACTGCTGGTCTTTGCAAAGAGTTGAGAGTAAGAAAGGCGGATTGTATGTGCTGGGGAAGGCAGACTCACTGGAACCTTTCTCAACCAGGCAGCACACTCCTTGGTCCTTCAACTGAAGTTTCTTCCTGTCTAAGGAATGAGCTGGGAAGGAAATGGAAGTGTGCTCCCGGAGGCTGACCCTGCTTGGATGTATCTCTGTTTAGAAACAAACAACACCAGGCATAATGTAGATGTCCCAGGTCATATCTCGTTCTGAGGTTATGTCTAATTGAATTTCCTACTGCTACTGACTGGATGAAGTGACCTGCAGTTGAGGGTTAGAAAATCAGCTGTTTCGATCTATAGATACTTAACGTGTTAGAAGGAAATCTGCTTATTGTTCTCATTACTTTATGTGCTTAGTAGGAAGATACCTGGGTGTCTGACTTGAAGCACTCAGGTGTCTAGGGGTTCCTGGGTATTCTTCATCCTTCCATTTTGCCAAGGCAGATGTAACAACTTTAATATATTTTTGTCTGGGTTGATTCCATGGCCTTGATAATAGAAGTTGCAAATCGGTTGAAAATAATCCAAGTTTTAAACTAATTTTATTGCTATATGCCTCTTCTTTGAAAGTATCTTTGTTCTTTGAATGGGTTACAGACATGTGAAGTAATCCAGTGTCCAGCATCACCTTTCAAGTGTTAGTCACTCAGTCGTGTCTGACTCTTTGTCACCCCTTGGACTGTGGCCCACCAGGCTCCTCTTGTCTGTGGAATTCTCCAGGCAAGAATACTGGAGTGGGTTGCCATTCCCTTTTCCAGGGGATCTCTCCAACCCATGGATCGAACCTGTGTCTCCTGCATTGCAGGCAGATTCTTTACCATCTGAGCCACCAGGGAAGCCCTCACCTTTCAAAACCATTATTAATTCTGAGAGAGTTCTCATTTGTGCCCTGGCCTGCCTTCCTGGTGTTGAAAAGCCCTAGAGAAGGTTCTGACAGTTGTGCTCTGTGGTGATAGGTTGGCAGCTCTGTGGAAAGCAAAGCACCCCATTCTGACACCCTTGGAAGAACTTATTCTACATTAAAAACACTAAGTCACACCTGGGGCTTAGTGACACTGTAAGTGAATGCCTAAGTGCTGCCTGAAGTTTAGGAGCTCCTTTTTATGTTTACGGATACATCCAGCTTTGTCTCTGCCCTTGCAGTTGAAGAGAAGTTGTAAGACATGAAAATACCATCTGAGGGCTGAACTGTAAGTATATCGTGGATTTGTTTTTAAGAAAAAGCTAATGATGGCATTTAGGATCCAACAATCCTGATAACAGAACACTCATGAATATTATATATAACCCACTTGGAATTTAGAAAAGCAGAACATTTTTGTTTTATTCATATTCTGGTGAGTCCTTGAGATGAGATTGGGTTCTCTACAAAGGGGAGCTTTTCTGTAGGGCTGGTGGTCTGGCCCTAGTGCTGAGAAGCTTTGATTTCCTTCTCTGAAGTCCTGCACAAACTGATGAGGCTTCAGGATTGGGAGGAGCCCAGTGTTGGCCCAGAGCATCTCAGCCTGTGCCTGCCTGCTCTCCCCCCAACCCAGCCACAGAGCTGCAGGTGCCCCATTTCACCTTCTGAAGGGGAAGGTGCTGAAGAAGCTGTTGCTGTTGTTCTTTTCTTTGTCTCCCCCTTCACCTACCCTGAACCAGGAAGCTTACGCAATTTCAGGAAAACACTCATCACCACTTCACCGCTAGAGGGAGAATTAGTCTCATTATAATACCGGTTATTGAAGTAGCTCAAAGTATTTTTCAGAAACTACTGCTGTGCATACAGAGAACTGGCTGCAGAGTTAGTGTGCTTCTGTGTACATAGAGTGTTGGGGCAGGAGAAGATGCAGAGCGTGGAAAGCATGGTCTGGTCTGTACTAGTAAGCTGTCTCTGGGGGAGGGGAGGAGGGAAGACAGACCCCAGAGGGGCAGAGGACTGCACTGGGGGCGAGTTGGAAGGAGTCCTGAGGATGCTACATGAGATCCTGGCCAGGTGAGCTGGCCCTCTGCCCACAGTGCCCGAGTGCCTTTGCTGTGGACTGAGTTGCCAGGCCTGTGGGCAGTGGTTGGCTCCAGCAATCCATGTCCTTCCTCAACCCACTTCTTTTATTTTTTTTACAATTTATTTATTTATTTATTTTTCATTTATTTTTATTAGTTGGAGGCTAATTACTTTACAGTATTGTAGTGTTTTTTGCCATACATTGACATGAATCAGCCATGGATCTACATGTGTTCCCCATCCCGATCCCCCCTCCCGTCTCCCTCCCCATCCCATCCCTCTGGGTCTTCCCAGTGCACCAGCCCTGAGCACTTGTCTCATGCATCCAACCTGGCCTGGTGCTCTGTTTCACTCTTGATAGTATACTTGTTTCGATGCTGTTCTCTCAGATCATCCCACCCTCGCCTTCTCCCATAGAGTCCAAAAGTCTGTTCTGTACATCTGTGTCTCTTTTTCTGTTTTGCATATAGGGTTATTGTTACCATCTTTCTAAATTCCATATATATGCGTTAGTATACTGTATTGGTGTTTATCTTTCTGGCTTACTTCACTCTGTATAATGGGCTCCAGTTTCATCCATCTCATTAGAACTGCTTCAAATGAATTCTTTTTAATGGCTGAATAATATTCCATTGTGTATATGTACCATAGATTCCTTATCAATTTGTCTGCTGATGGGCATCTAGGTTGCTTCCGTGTCCTGGCAATTATAAACAGTGCTGCGATGAACATTGGGGTCACGTGTCTCTTTCAGATCTGGTTTCCTCGGTGTGTATGCCCAGGAGTGGGATTGCTGGGTCATATGGCAGTTCTATTTCCAGTTTTTTAAGGAATCTCCACACTGTTCTCCATAGCGTCTGTACTAGTTTGCATTCCCACCAACAGTGGGAATTCCCTTTTCTCCACACCCTCTCCAGCATTTATTGCTTGTAGACTTTTGGATAGCAGCCATCCTGACTGGCGTGTAATGGTACCTCGTTGTGGTTTTGATTTGCATTTCTCTGATAATGAGTGATGCTCAACCTACTTCTTTTAAAGATGATAAAATTAATATTTGTGATAAATAAAATATTCTTCTGTAACATTTTAGATTTGATAATATTATTTATAAAAGTAAAATCTTACCAGTAATTAAATGAAGCATATCACTTCTTGAATATCAGTCCCAAATTTTTTAGGTTCCTATTGATGGTGAATATTCAGTGCAAAAAATCCATGGCAACTTATAGTTCCTATGGATGATATATATATTCTAAGCTTTCTGTCAAGAAAAAGAATTATAGTTTAATATTGTTATTATCATTTAGTCACTGAGTTGTGTCCAATTCTTTGTGACCACATGAACTTTAACCTACCAGGCTCCTCTGTCTGTGAGATTTTTCCAGGCAAGAGTACTGGAGTGGGTTGTCATTTCCTTCTCCAGGGGATCTTAGCCAAGGGAAAAGTTAAATGAATTCAATCTTCAAGATATATGCCATATACTATTATCAAAACTTCATGTACATGCATATATTCATACAGAGCTAGGCTGATACTGCTCTGATCTATGTTAAAGCTAGTTAATACTCATTAAAAGAGTCATGTACATACCATATAACATATACATAAGATTTTACAGATGTTATATATTATACTTATGTTATAATATTATTATATTATGTTGTTGTTGTTCAGTTGCTAAGTTGTATCCAACTCTTCTGCAACCCCATGAACTGTAGCCCACCAGGCTCTTCTGTCCATGGGATTCCCCAGGCAAGAATACTGGAATGAGTTGCCATTTCCATCTCCAGGGGATCTTCTCAACCCAGGCATCCAACCTGTGTCTTCTGCATTAGAAGGAAAGTTCTTTACCACTATGCTAAAAATTTACATCCAGACATCCTGGAGCATAAAGTCAAGAGGGCCTTAGGAAGCATTACTATGAACAAAGCTAGTGGAGATGATAGAATTCCAGCTGAACTATTTCAAATCCTAAAAGGTGATGCTGTTAAAGTGCTGCACTCAATATGCCACCAAATTTGGAAAACCTAGCACAGGATTGGAAAAGGTCAGTTTTCATTCCAATCCCAAGGAAGGGCAATACCAAATAATGTTCAGACTACTGCACAGTTGTACTCATTTCACATGGTAGCAAGGTAATGTTCAAAATCCTCCAAGCTAGGATTCAACAGTATGAGAACTGGTAACAGATATACAAGCTGAATTTAGAAAAGGCAGAGGAACCAGGGATCAAATTGTGAACATCCATTGGATCATAAAAAAGCAAGAGAATTCCAGAAAAACATCTGCTTCATTGACTATGCTAAAGTCTTCTGACTGTGGGTCACAACAAACTATGGAAAATTCTTAAAGTGATGGGAATGCCATACCAGCTTACTTGTCTCCTGAGAAACCTGTATGCAGGTCAAGAAGCAACAATAAGAACCAGATATGGAAAAACGGACTGGTCAAAACTGGGAAGGAGTACATCAAGGCTGTACATTGTCACCCTGCTTATTTAACTTATATGCAGTTTGTGCGTGTGTGTGTGTGTGTGTGTTAGTTGCTCAGTCGTATCTGGCTCTTTGTGACCGCATGGACTGCAGCCCATCAGGCTCCTTTGTCCATAGAATTCTCCAGGCAAGAATATTGGCGTGGGTTGCCATTTCCTTCTTCAGTATGCAGAGTACATCATGTGAAACACCAAGCTGGATGAATCTCAAGCTGGAATCAAGATTGTTGGGAGAAATATCAGTAACCTCAGATATGCAGATGATACCACCCAAATGGCAGAAAGTGAAAAGGAACTAAAGAGCCTTTTGATGAAGGTGAAAGCAGAGAGTGTAAAAGCTGGCTTAAAAATCAGTGTGCAAAAAACGAGGATCATGGCATCCAGTCCCATCACTTCATGGCAAATAGATGGAAAGAAAAAGGAAACAGTGACAGATTTTATTTTCTTGGGCTCCCAAATCACTGCAGATGGTGACTGCAGCCATGAAATTAAAAACTGATTGCTTTTTGGAAGAAAAGCAGTGACCAACCTAGACAGCATATTAAAAAGCAGAGATGTCACTTTGCCAACAAAGGTTCATGTAGTCAAAGATATGGTTTCTCCAGTAGTCATGTATGGATTGAAGGGCTGAACTATAGAGAAGGCTGAGAGCTGAAGAATTGATGTTTTTGAACTGTGGTGGAGAAGACTCTTGAGAGTCCCTTGGACAGCAAGGAGCTCAAACCAGTCAATCCTAAAGGAAATCAACCCTGAATGTTCATTGGAGACTTTGGCCATCTGATGCGAAGAGCTGATTCTTTGGAAAAGACCCTGATGTTGGGAAAGATTGTGAGCAGTAGGAGAAGGGGGTGACAGTGTATTAGGTGGTTGGATGGAAGCATCAACTCAATAGACATGAGTTTGAACAAACTCCAGGACACAGTGAAGGACAGAGAAGCCTGGTGTGGTGCAGTCCATGGAGTCACAGATAGTTGGATTGGAGACAACTGAGCGAGTAAACAATGACAAAAAATTAACATAAAAACACATGTCCCAGAAGCCAACTCCCTTGTGAAGTTGTTGCCATTTTGGCTTCCATCTGGAAAGCTAAACAGAAATGAGCTTATACTTAATCAGGACAAATAAACCTCAATGCAATTTTCTATTTTCTATTTTGTTATCTTTTGTGAAGGAAGATGTGCTATTACGCAGCACACACTGACAAGCCATGAAAGAGGTTTTCCTGTTTTATTTGTGTGACAGGCTATTTTGCATTGGTAAATGGCAGGCCCCCTGGAAGTGCTACTTTGAAGACAAGACTCTCCTCTTTTCAGGCCCAAATTGCTGTGCTGCTGAGATGGCCTCACTCACTAAAGAAACTACCTTGTCATTTTGAGACTTTTCCATTCAAGTACACCCGGGAGAGGTGGCTGTCAGGCTCAGCCCTGCTTGGGGCAGATTCTGATGCTCAGCATTCATTTGGATTCATCTATTAAAGGGCCAAATGCTACAGACACACTAGAAAGATTTTAATTTTTGTAATACCAGACCACCTTACCTGCCTCCTGAGAAACCGGTACGTAGGTCAAGAAGCAACAGTTAGAAAAGGACATGTGACAATGGACTGGTTCAAAATTGAGAAAGGAATGTGTCAAGGCTGTATATTGTCAACCTACTTATTTAACTTATATGCAGAGTACATCATGAGAAATGCCAAGCTGGATGAAGCATAAGCTGGAATCAAGATTGCCAGGAGAAATATCAGTCACCTCAGATATGCAGATGACACCACCCTTGTGGCAGAAAGAGAAGAGGAGCTAAAGAGCTTCTTGACGAAGGTGAAAGAGGTGAGTGGAAAAGCTGGCTTAAAACTCAACATTCAAAAAAACGAAGATCATGGCACCACTGCATGGCAAATAGATGAGCAGACAATGGAAACAGTGAGAGATTTTATTTTCCTGGGCTCTGAAGTCACTGCAGGTGGTAACTGTAGCCGTGAAATTGAAAGACACTTGCTCCTTGGAAGAAAAGCTGTGACAAACCTAGACAGCATATAAAAAAGCAGAGACATTACTTTGCCAACAAAGGTCCATATCGTCAAGGCTATGGTTTTCCCAGTAGTCATGTATAGATGTGAGAGTTGGACCATAAAGAAGGCTGAGTGCCAAAGAATTGATGCTTTTGAACTGTGGTGTTGGAGAAGACTTTTGAGATTCCCTTGGACTGCAAGGAGATCCAACCAGTTCATCCTAAAGGAGATCAATCCTTAATATGATGCTGAAGTTGAGGCCACCTGATGTGAAGAGCTGGCTCACTAGAAAAGACTCTGATGCTTGAAGATTGAAGGCAGGAGGAGAAGGGGACGACAGAGGATAAGATGGTTGGAGGGCATCACTGACTCAATGGACATGAGTTTGAGGAAGCTCCAGGAGATGGTGAAGGACAGGAAGCCTGGCCTGCTACAGTCCATTGGGTCACAAAGAGTCGGACACGACTGAGTGGCTGAACAGTAACAACAAGCCTGCTCTGCGCGAGGTGAATCAGTTTGTGTGGTAGAGGTATGTGAAATCACCAGAGTGTACTTACTAACCAGTATCTCTTCCTTGGCACCCCACATGGGTGCCGGCCAAGCATATGGCCTCCTTATGTCCCTGTGTCTGCCTAGATCAAAGGTGCTCCATGAGAAGCACAGAGTCAGACTCAACTATTTTCAATGAGTGCATTCTGCAAAAGCTGTTCACCTTAAGCTAAAATGAGGTCTTGGCAACGAGAAGTTGAAGCTGTGAGTTGTTTTTGCCTTGACCTTCAGAAGATCTCAAGGTTGATACAAGGAAGCCTGACTCTCTGCTCATTGGCCTTCATGAATTACATTACTTATTATGATGTCTGTGATTTAACATGGACTTGTAATTTTTTTATGACATTTAATGAAAGCATTATGTTACGTTAATAGCACTGACATTTTTATTGGATTCTTTTTGTGTGTCTTGTTTTACTTGTAAGATTTTAGGGGTAGTTTTTTGAATGGGCTGAGTGTACTGGGAATTTTCTACCTATTTCAGTGGTGCTTGGGCAGGCCAAAGCTTAAGACATTTCCTGGCATCATTGCTACAACTTACATGTCACACTTTGTGCTGTCATTACAGGACCAGGAAGGTGGAAGAAGATGAATATGAAGATTCATCATCAAACCAGAAGTGGGTCTTGGCTCCGAAATCTCAAGACACAGATGTGACTCTTATTCTCAACAAGTTGCTAAGAGAATATGATAAGAAGCTGAGGCCAGATATTGGAAGTGAGTGTCAATGCTTGCTATTTTAGTAGGAAACACAGTGTGATATGCTTTTTAAGTTTTTATATTAATAATTATGAATTTGTAGGAAGTCGCAAAGGTAGTGCAGAGCACGCAGTTCACAGGCATCAGACTCAGAGCTGACTTTGGCAGAGTGTGTGTCCACGGCTCCACTGTCTTGTCACATGTGGTCTGTGTAATGACACTATAACTGAGATACAGAACGGTCTCATCACCATGAAGTTTCCCTTCCTGCTATTGCTTCAGAGTCATATCTGTTTCACTCCTCCAAAACTTCTAATGTGTCAACCACTAATTTAGTCTTTTCTATAGTTTTGTCATTTTGAGAATGGTGCATACAGGCAGTCGTTTAGCACATGACCTTTTGAGATTGGCTTTTCTTTCCTCAGCAAAGTGATTTTGGGATCCATTCAAGTTGTTGCATGTATCAGTAGTTTCTTTTACTTATTGCTAAGTAATCTTTCATGCTATGGATGGACCATGGTTTGTTTAATGTTTATTGAGGAATATTTTGGTTATTCCCAGTTTTTTTCTATAGAAATAAAATGACTGTGTGCATTAGTAAGCACAGTTTTTTTTTCCCCCTGATCTATGTATTACTTTTTCACTTCCAATGTATATTTTGAAATATAAACTCTGTGAATTTTAATATAGTTGAACATAATGATCATTCCTTTAAAATATTATCTGCACTGATAACATGAAAATATTTTCTTATGCTTCAGAAGCTTTGTTGTTTATTTTTTTTAATTTATTTATTTTATTTGGAGGCTTATTTCTTCACAATATTGTAGTGGTTTTGCCATACATTCACATGAATCAGCCATGGGTGTACATGTGTTCCCCATCCTGACCCACCCACCTCCCTCCCCATCCCATCCCTCTGGGTCATCCCAGTGCACCAGCCCTGAGCACCCTGTCTCATGCATCGAACCTGGACTGGTGATCTGTTTCACATATGATAATATACATGTTTCAATGCTATTCTCTCAAATCATTCCACCCTCACCTTCTACCACAGAGTTCAAAAGACTGTTCTGTACATGTGTCTCTCTTTTGCTGTCTCGCATATAGGGTTATCATTGCCATCTTTCTAAATTCCATATATATGCCTTAGTATACTATTTTGCTGTTTTTCTTTCTGGCTTCTTTCACTCTGTATAATAGGCTCCAGTTTCATCCACCTCATTAGAACTGATTCAAATGCATTCTTTTTAATGGCAGAATAATATTCCATTGTGTATATGTACCACAGCTTCCTTATCCATTCGTCTGCTGATGGACACTAGGTTGCTTCCATGTCCTGGCTATTATAAACAGTGCTGCAATGAACATTGGGGTAAACATGTCTCTTTTAATTCTGGTTTCCTCGGTGTGTATGCAGCAGTGGGATTGCTGCGTTGTATGGCAGTTCTATTTCCAGTTTTTTAAGGAATCTCCACCCTGTTCTCCATAGTGGCTGTACTAGTTTGCATTCCCACCAATAGTGTAAGAGGGTTTCCTTTTCTCCACACCCTCTCCAGCATTTATTGCTTGTAGACTTTTGGATAGCAGCCATTCTGACCAGTGTGAGATGGTACCTCACTGTGGTTTTGATTTGCATTTCTCTGATAATGAGTGATGTTGAGCATCTTTTCATGTGTTTGTTAGCCATCTGTATGTCTTCTTTGGAGAAATGTCTGTTTAGATCTTTGGCCTATTTTTTGATTGGGTTGTTTATTTTTCTGGAATTGAGCTGCAGGAGTTGCTTGTATATTTTGAGATTATATCTTTGTCAGTTGCTTCATTTGCTATTATTTTCTCCCATTCTGAAGGCTGTCTTTTCACCTTGCTTATAGTTTGCTCTGTTGTGCAAAAGCTTTTAAGTTTAATTAGGTCCCATTTGTTTATTTTTGCTTTTATTTCCATTACTCTGGGAGGTGGGTCATAGAGGATCCTGCTGTGATTTATGTCAGAGAGTGTTTTGCCTATGTTTTCCTCTAGGAGTTTTATAGTTTCTGGTCTTACATTTAGATCTTTAATCCATTTTGAGTTTATTTTTGTGTATGGTTTTAGAAAGTGTTCTAGTTTCATTCTTTTACAAGTGGTTGACCAGTTTTCCCAGCACCACTTGTTAAAGAGATTGTCTTTTCTCCATTGCATATTCTTGCTTCCTTTGTCAACGATAAGGTGTCCATAGGTGCATGAATTTATCTCTGGGCTTTCTATTTTGTTCCACTGATCTATATTTCTGTCTTTGTGCCAGTACCATACTGTTTTGATGACTGTAGCTTTGTAGTATAGTCTGAAGTCAGGCAGGTTGATTCCTCCAGTTCCATTGTTTTTTCTCAAGTTTGCTTTGGCTATTTGAGGTTTTTTGCATTTCCATAGAAATTGTGAAATTATTTGTTCTAGTTCTGTGAAAAATACCCTTGGTAACTTGATAGGGATTGCATTAAATCTATAGATTACTTTGGATAGTATACTCATTTTCACTATATTGATTCTTCCAATCCATGAATATGGTATATTTCTCCATCTATTTGTGTCCTCTTTGATTTCTTTCATCAGTGTTTTATAGTTTTCTATGTATAGGTCTTTTGTTTCTTTAGGTAGATATATTCCTAAGTATTTTATACTTTTTGTTGCAATGGTGAATGGAGTTGTTAATTTCTCTTTCTGTTTTCTCATTGTTAGTGTATAGGAATGCAAGGGATTACTGTGTGTTAATTTTATTTTATTTATTTATTTTTTTCATTTATTTTTGTTAGTTGGAGGCTAATTACTTTACAATATTGTAGTGGTTTTTGTCATACATTGACATGAATTAGCCATGGATTTACATGTATTCCCCATCCCGATCCCCCCTCCCTGTGTGTTAATTTTATATCCTGTAACTTTACTATATTCATTGATTAGCTCTAGTAATATTCTGGTGGAGTCTTTAGGGTTTTCTATGTAGAGGATCGTGTCATCTGCAAACACTGAGAGTTTTACTTCTTCTTTTCCAATCTGGATTCCTTTTATTTCTTTTTCTTCTCTGATTGCTGTGGCCAAAACTTCTAAAACTATGTTGAATAGTAGTTGTGAGAATGGGCACCCTTGTCTTGTTCCTGACTTTAAGGGAAATGCTTTCAGTTTTTCACCATTGAGGATAATGTTTGCTGTGGGTTTGTCATATATAGCTTTTTTTACGTTGAGGTATGTTCCTTCTATTCCTGGTATTTGTGTGGATGTAAGGTTTTATTCTCTGGTATAAATGCCCAGGAATATTATTGCCAGGTCCTGTGATATTGTTTTTTTTTTTTTTTTTAAGAAGCTGTCAAACTCTTTTCCAAAGTTTATATACCATTTTCTATCCCACCATCAAGGTGTGAGAGATCTAGTTTCTCTGTATCTTCACCAGCAGTTGGTACTGTCACAGTTTTTTGTTTTAGCTACTCAACTATGTCTATGTCCAATAGGTTGATATCACCTTGTTGTCTTAATTTACATTTTCCTGATTAATGTTAGTGGTATTGAATTCTCTTTATGTGCTTATTTGCTAGTAGTATATCTTCTTCATCCAAATGTTTCCTCATATTAGTTGCTGCATTAAAAATTGGAGTATTTTGCTTTATTTATTTTTTCTCCTGCCTTGTTAAGAGTTCTTCCTATAGTCTAGATATGATTCCTTTGCCAGATGAAGTTTTCAGATTTTTTCCCCCTCTTTGTATGCTTTTTTTTTTCATCCTTTTAGTAGGGTCTTTCAAAGAGGAAAAGTTTTTAATATTGAGGAAGTCCAATTAATTGATTTTCTTTTTACTTTTTATGAAATATACTTTTTGTGTGTGTGGCAAGTATTTTTTTGATTTACTTTTAATTGTAGGATAATTGCTTTACAATATTGTGTTGGTTTCTGCCATACATCAGCATGAATCAGCCATAGGTGTACATATATGCCCTCCCTCTTGAACCTCCCTCCCACCTCCCACCCCATCCTGCACTCTAGGCTGTCAGAAATAGTGCTGCAATGAACATGGGGATATATATGTCTTTTTCAATTATGGTTTCCTCAGGGTACATGCCAAGTAGTAGGCTTTTTGGGTCATATGGTAGTTTTAATCCTAGTTTTTAAAGAAATTTCCATACTGTTCTCCATAGTAGCTACATCAATTTACATTCCTGCCAACAGTGGGAATGTATACTTTTAGAGTAATGTCTAAGAGCTCTTCATAAATCCCTAGCTCCTAAAGATTTTTTCCTATTTTCTTATAAAAGTTTTAATATGTGTTTTACATTTAATTCATTTTCAGCTTTGAATTAATTATTATAGAAAATCTGTGTGTGTGTGTGTGTGTGAGGTTTATAGCTAAGTTTGTTTCTTTTCCTTTTGCTTATGAATATCTAGTTACTTTATTATCACTTGTTGAAAAAAACTATCCTTCGTCTTTGAATTATGTTTGTACATTTGTCAGAAGTCAGTTGGCTCAACTTCTGTGGGCTGTTTCTGGTCTCTAGTTTCTTCCATTTATCTGTGTATCTATCATTGTGCCAACCTGCAGTCTTGATTATTGCAGCTATGTGTGATAAGTCTTGGAATTGGGTGGAATTAATTGAGTCACTTTATTTTTAAAAATTATTTATTTAATTATTAATATTAAATCAAATTATTAAAAATATTTAATATTAAATATTATTAATATTAAAATTATTATTTAGTACATATTTTCTATATTTTAGAGCTATCTTATCTATAAGTGCAAAAAAATATCTCATGCTATGCCTTTATATCAGTTTGGAAAGAATTGACATCTTTATTATGTTGAGTATTTTAATCCATAAACATGGTATATCTTTCCATTTATTTAGATCTTCTTTATTTTTTTACATTCCAGTGTTTTGCAGTGTTCTGAAAATATTTTGTTAGATTTTCACCTAAGTATTTCACAGTGTTGGAGTGCTTGTAAATGGTACTGTATTTTAATATTTATTTTTCCCTGTGTTCATTGATAGTATACAGAAATATGGTTACCTTATATAAGTTAATGTTGTGTCCTCTGACTTGCCAAACTCACTAATTTTAGGAAATTTTTTTGGTAGGTTCCTTGAGAATTTCTGTGTACATCTTCATGTCATCTGCAAATGAGACCTATTTCTTGCTTTCCAATCTGTATGCCTCTTATTACTGTTCTTCTTGCCTTATGCCACTGGCTAGCACTTCCAGTGCTACAGGAATAGTGGTAGTGTGAGTGGACATCTTGCTTTGTTCCAGATCTTAGAGGAAAAGTATTCAGTCTTCACTATTAAGTGTGATGTTAGCTAGATATATTTTATGTAACATTCTTCACTAAGTTGAGAAAGTTCCATCTATTTCTAATGTTCTGAAATAATTTTTTAAATCAGGAATGGGTGTTGAACTTTGCCAAATATATTTTCTGCATTAATTGATACACAATGTGCTTTTTTTTTTTTAAGGCAGTTAATACAGCAAGTCCCCTACCTATGAACAAGTTCCATTCTGAGAGTGTGTTCATAAGCCCAAGTTGTTCATAAGTACATCTGTGTTAGCCTAGGTTCCCAGCTAACACAATTGGCTATATAGTACTGAACTGCAATAGTTTATAATACTTTCATACAAATAGTACACAAAAAACAAACACACACACACAAATAAAACAATTTTAATCTTACAGTACAGTACCTTGAAAAGCACAGTAGTTCAGTACAACAGGTGGCATACAGGGCGTGACATCGAGTGAACAGGCAAGAAAGCATTACTGACTGGCAGCGAGTGAGAAGGGAGGAGATCGTGGAACTGAAAGAGCATTAGCAACAGAAGATGGAAGGCAGGCTGCAATTGCACATATGCCTAATGTTGATGGAATACACACTTGCATTTTTGAAAGTTCGCAATCTGAAGGTTTATAGGTAGGGCTCTTGCTTGCTCTATGGTGAATTACATGGTTTCAGATGTTGAACCAGCTTTGCATCCCTAGGATAAACCCCACCTAGTTATCATGTTTAATAATAAATCTTTTTAAAAAACTCTTTATATGTTGCTGTATTCTATTTGCTAGTCCTTTATAATCCCTTTAACATCAGTGGGACCTACAGTAATATTCCTTGCTTCATTTCTGATACTGGTAATGTGTGTTGTCATTTTTTCCATTGTCATCTTGCTGGAGGTTGGTTCCACTCATCTTTTTGAAGAACCAACTTTTGTTTCATTATTTTTCTATTTTCAGTTTTATTACATTTTGCTTTTTATCTTTATTATTTACTTTCTTCTTGTTGCTTGGATTTATTTTGCTCTTCTTCTTTGAGGTAGCATTTAGAGTCTCAACTTGAGACTTCTAATGTGAGCATTTAGTGCCCTAAGTTGACTGCTCTACTATTTTAGCTGTATCTCACAGATTTTGATGTTTGTTTTCATTTTCATTCAGTTCAATGTGTTTTTTACTACCCTTGAGATTTTTTCCCCCTTTAATTCATGTATTATTTACAAGTGTATTTTTTATTTCCAAATGTCTAGAAGTTTTTTTTTTTTTGTTATCTAGTACTAATTTCTAGCTTAATTCCATTGTGGTTACAGAACATACTCTTTATAAGTCCAAAAATTTTTACAGTTTGTTACTATTTAATTTATGACCTGGGGTATGTTTTTTTTGTGACTGTTCCATGGGCACTTGTAAAGAATTGGTATTCTTCTGTTACTGGAAGACTTGAATCTTATTTAATGGTTTTGATGAGTTTTATGTCTTTGCCAATTTTCTGTCTAGGTTTTCTATCAATTTTTTTTTGATTTAACAATTGATAGATTAAAAAAGACCAAGACAAGAATAGTGTTCTTGGCCAGGAGAGAAATGCATACCTGTTGATGGTGATGGTCAGAGATTGCTGAGGTTGTTGCAAACACATTTTTCGTAGAGTGCATCTAGACCATGGCCTGTTTCCGTCTTCTCCATGGAGCTCAGTTCTATTTAGAGCCCTGCAGCTTGCCAACCCTCACACTACCCTGGCTGCCCGTCCCTGCGTTTTTCCAGATCTGAGACTTACTCTCCAGTTTATCTGTATCAGGACATGGAATTACACCAGTCCCACCCAGTAAGCATAGAATTCCAAAGTCCTTATGTTGCAATGTGCAGGGGTCTTGGAGATGCATGTCCTGTGCAGTCCTGGAGCTGTCTTACTACCTCCCTGTGTCTCAGTTGCCTCTTCCATACAATGAAGCAGGGGAACAAAATACTCTTAAACTTCCTTCTTGTTTTAAGGTATTTATTTAGTGAGCAGTACATCAGATTACTATTGCATGGGTTCATAAATTCAATTGTCACCACAATTTTCCCGTCATAATTACATAAAAGGTGTACCCAGTATGGAAAGTGTGCAGCAATTATGCATTTGTATGGAAAGAGAAGACTGAGAAAATGTTACTAATTTCCTCATTAATTTTCAAACTGTGCTTGACCCTAGCACAAAGACTCACCCTTTGCCCTTCTGGGTGAGTTTAGTCCAATTGGTCCTTTGCTTATCTTGTGCTAGAACACAGCAAAGGGCCTTCCATACATGGTATTATTCAGTACCACATTCATCATCTGAAAGGGAAAATTGGACATGGGTAGAAAGTGGGTGAGTTTGGCATCCAACCCAGATCTCTCTGACTGTAGTTAGATCACTGCTGTATTTATAGAAAATGCAAGGCAAGCCCATTCAAAATTGGATTCCCCATTACACACTCATATGACAACACTTGGAATATACTAAGACTTTGTCGTGTTCAGCAAGCAAGCAGAATTCACAATTAAAAGATTCATTTTTCCTTTATTACATAAGGAATCATGAATTTTCCAAATGAAACAGCATAATGAAAAGAACGGATTTTTCTTTTTTTAGAAGGCAGCTCTTCTAAAGCCTCATGTCATTTGGTCCTTGGAAGTCATCTTCGTATATGGGAAGAGCTCTGTGCTTTTTGCATGAAAGAGATTTAAAAAACAACTAAATATAAAACTCTATAGTAGATGCTCTCCTTTGGTTTCCTGACTTGAAAGTTCACCATGCATGCTGTCATGGCCCTAGGGCAGCAGAGTGACCTGAGGATCTCTGGGCTCCTTAGGACTCCTCCTCCTGCCTCACGTAAATGCTCAATAACGTCTGAGTGGCAGAATCCAGCCACTCACTGATACTCGGTAACTGCCCAGGACACAGTTCCCCTGTAACTCTAAAAGACACTGAATTAGACACCATTTCAATTCATGGTGTAGAAGGGCTTTAAGGGGTACTTTACTGCAAATATATGAATTTCTTTTCTCTTCACACTATTTTTTTTCACATGTAGAATATTTTATTTGTTGTAGCCATTGTGTCTCCTTATCAAGGTGCAGTTTAATCCATGCAGTGTTGTGCATGGATTTATCAGTTGTTTGTTGTAATTACCAGTTTATTTGCTTCTCTTCCTTATCACTCCTGCCTGCTTCAGCCAGTCAGCCTGCATTTTCTGGGCATCCACTCTGCACGTAGCCCTGGCCTGTGGACAGGTGGGGAACTGCCCTGACACTGCCTTCACTCAAGTTCTTCTGAGTGGGAGGGGGAGAAGAAGGGGTTCTCAGGTAGCATCTAGGATTTGGTAATGTTGTTCCCACTTTGGAGTAAAGCAGGCCTGTTAAGGCTCTCCCTGGCTTAAGCTCCTTGAAAACGCCACTTGTTTGTAGGATAAAGTCTAAGTGCCTTCAGATGATGGAGAGAGGTAAGCCTCTCTCTGGCCCTTGCCTCCACTTTGATGTGTCACACCCCCCATGGACACCTAGCCTCCTGTCTTCTTCATCTGCATTCTCGCTGCAGCCTGTGATCCCCTCACCCCCTCTCCTGTTTCCTGTGTGGGGCCCATTCCCGCCTCCCTTCCAGCCTTCGTGGTTTCATCCATGGCCTACGCCCCTCACCTCACTGCCAGGCTGGATCAAGTGTTTCTCCTTTGATTTCTTCTAGCATCAATTTTTCATCTTTTCCATGGGATTATTAAATTTTGAAGGACTGTCTTGAGGATGGCATAATGTGGTATAACCGTGAAACAGTTTCTATAACACCTTTGTGTGCTTTTCACTAGTCTGTAGCTGAGAACTGTCCCCTCGGACACGGTTCCTAATTCCTAACTTTAGATGCGTTGGTTTATGTTGCCATCTCCCAACATACGTAGTCCAACTGCACCAACAAAGATATAGCATAGGAAAAAAATGGCTCAGCAGTAAATAGAATCACAGAGACTCATTTACTATAATTAGTTTTCATAATACAAATAAAATAGTTTTCATAATACATAATACAAATTGTGATCGTTGTGTTTTAAAAATACTGTTTTCCCAACTATTGTCTTTCCTCACTTCTCCAAATTATGGATGTATCTGTTTTAGTTCCACATCTTTAACTATCCATCACTCTAAGTAATACTTCAGCTGTGTCCTTTGCTAGTTCAGGGATACGCAGGGTGTCATTTATCTCGGCAACAAATCTTGTCATGCGGGCTCAATAAGGCTGGAGGAGGATAAACCTTTTAATAAGATAATTGTGAAAAAGAAGATTTAATGACCTGAGTAAAATTTTCCCCCTTCAGGGTTTCAAGAAATTTGAGGCACTCTCCTGAAAATAAATTTATTATAGTGTCTTGCCGCTCACACTGGTCATTGAACCCAGGGAGGATAAGGCGTGACCGAGGAAGCTGAAAGAAGGCTCAAGGAGCTGTGGGGGCTGCAGACACGTTCATTCTCTCTGGGCAGCAGCAGCCAGGAGTCTCCAAAGACCACTTAAATACTAAGGCGGACAAAAGTGGCCCATGGCCAAGTGGGAGCATGGCACAGTGCTACCAAGGTCAGCAGTGTCGTTTACAAAACATAAGGCATGAGGCCGTGAGAGAGTGGGGCAGGAGAGCCTGGCTGAGGCATTGTTGTTGTCAGTTAATTTCTCCAAGTATTTGTATAGAATACAAATTCCCTTCCTGTCCATGATCTGTCAGTCTACGCAAAATGCAGTCAGTGTTGGGGAAAATGAAATTGCCTTTGAAAGGTGAATGAACATGATGAAGACATGCACAGTGCATTGAGATGACCCACAGGCTTATTTAATTCAAGCAGAACATTTGAGAATTCTCCTCTTGGCTGTGTCCATAGCCAGAGGGATTTACTTTTGTCCCTCTTCTTCAGGTGTTTGCATCTCTGGATTTCTTTTCCAGGCTTCCTAAAGCTTATTTTCTGAGTTTAATGAGAAGTTCTAAATGTGGATCGAGGAGCATCTAGTGTGAGAGGAAGCTGATGGCATGGGTGAGGACGTGCCTCGGTGGGGGAAGACAGGCCCCCAGCTCCTCCTGGTCGAGGGTGCCCATGGGCCCACTCCGAGTCAGAGCCAGAGAGGAGATGCCACTGGCCTTTCTTTCCTTCAGGCTTCTGGAGTGGCCCCGACTCGGGCACTGCCGTGACCCAGGCAGACCCCGTGGAGCCCTGCAGGAGGAGCTGCTGCCCTTGCTGGGGTCATGTTCTCAGTAATGTAGGAAGAAGGAAAATTACTAAATGATGGAAAAATGATCCCCCATGGGACAGGAGTTGGTTCTGTTGCAGAATATCTGTATTAAAAAACAAAAATAAATCATAAGTGGACTTATAGTTTTTAAAGCAAGCCTTATCATGGTGCTCTTTAATCATCTTTCAGTGAAAAATTATGAGCATAACTGTGTTACTGTAGAACTATGAATTGAATACTGGAAGACCATTGATCACACACATGTGTGATATCTCGGAGAGAGGCCTGGCTCAGCCCACGGAATGCCGGAGGAAGTTCCCATCCCTTTCTCCCCTGGTTCCTGGGTTGTGTAAATGCGACAGCTCTTGCCAAGCCCTGCCAAGGCTTTAAGATTGGTCGCTGAATTTCAGAGAATTTTGAAATGTGTGAAGGACCATACAAAAATTAAATATTTAGGTGTTATGATTTATGTAGGTTCCATAGAATTATCCCTCATTCTGATGGGTTTTATATTTTAAGAAAAAATGAGACATGAGGTTTTAATTCAGAGGAATGAAGTACGAAGGTTGACGGCAGGTGCTTGTATGTCAGAGGCAGAGGGAGTTGGAGGTGGGGTGGGGAGTATTTTGAGGTCCCTAAAGCACAGCACACTGGTAGGACACCGTCTAACTGCCTCACCAGGGCACTGATTTTTGGACAACTGCTCTGACTAATTCAAGTCAAACTGTCTTTTTCCTTTCTCATGGCACAGCAGATGACTGTGTCAACTGAACGTTTAGGTTAGCCTGGGTATTCCTCACCTAAAAAAGCACAGCATACTCTACAGACGGGTGAGTTGTCATTTCCGAGCAATTACTGCATATCCAGAAAATAATTCGAGTGTATTCACTCCACTCTCAGAACAGATGTAGGAGGAGAGGAAACAGGCACTCTTAATTGCTGTGCTTGAAGCAAGAGCTATTACTGTAGCCTTAGCTAACTCTCTCTCACAGAGTTAATTCAAATGCATAAGGGAGGTGGAGAGCAAGGTTTCTGGAGAAATTATACCTGTCATCTCCTGGAGAGACTGCTTAGGCATCAGGAGTTTTCTTATGGAAATGTTTGTCTTAAGCTATGTTATTATACTATGCATTTACCCCAGACTCTGTCTTCAAGTCAGTTCTGCCTAATGGCTCAGAACCTACTTGACAAATCAGTATGTTATACTCAGACATTGTTCCCCTAATCTATGCAAACAAAACTATTTGTATGGTAATCTGCCCTTCTACAAGATTCAAGCCAATCATTTTATGGCCCAGGATGACTCGTCTGGTGCCAAGATTATCCCAAAATACATCTTATGAATGAGGGGCTTGGTGCCATTCTGAGTTTTAAGACATTCCTTTCTTTCATTAACAGACTGTTAGTGACTATATAACATCCAACTGAAGAGTAGCACAGGGTTACTCTTTCTGCCCCCTTCTGATGCCTATGTCAGAAGCTTCCTCTATCTTTTTTTATACTTTAATAACACTTTATTACACAAAAGCTCTGAGCAATCAAGCCTCATCTCTGGCTCTGGATTGAATTCTCCTCCTCCAGAGGCCAAGAATCCTGGCATCTTTTCGTGGGTCAGCAACAATCTTTCACAATTATGACCCTATTTTTGCTTTGCAAATAAGTTCATCTGTGGAATCTTTTCCAGATTACATATTTAAGGCATATTATATGATATTTGACTTTCTCTTTCTGACTTACTTCACTTTAAAGATAATATCTAGTTCCATCCAAGTCTTTGCAAATGGCATTATTTTGTTGCTTTCTATGGCTGAGTAATATGCCATTATATACATGCACTACATATTCTTGATCCATTCTTCATTTGGTGGACATTTAGATTGCTTCCATGCCCTGGCTATTGTAAACAGTGCTGCAATGAACATACATCTTTTCAAATTCTGATTTTCTCCAGATATATGCTTGGAGTGGAATTGTTGGATCATATTTTAGCTCTGTTTTTTTTAAAAGGAATCTCCAGCCTGTTTTCCATAATGACTGCATCAATTTATTAACACATACCCAGGAAGAGTTTAGAAGGGTTTCCTCTTTGCTCTATACACTCTCCAGAAGTTATTAATATTTTTTGTAGATTTTTCTGATAATGGCCATTCTGACCAGTGTGAGGTGATACCTCATTGTAATTTTTATTTGAATTTCTGTAATAGTTAGTGATGTTGAACATCTTTTCATGTGCTTCTTGGCCACTTGTATGTCTTCTTTGGAGAAATGTCTGTTTATAACTTCCACCCATTAAAGAAAATTTTTTTTAATTATGAAAGTATGATAACACATTTGCAGAAGGCTTGGAATATACAGAACAAGGTTAAATATAGTTCTATACTATATTACAATTATTTTTAAATAGATAAATTAAGATTTGTGGTTGGAATTTCAATGTCAAACTCTCAAAAGTTAATAGAATGACTATATAGAAAAGAAGAATGATACAGTAAAATTGAAAAGCATAATCAACCAATTCAACAAAATTAAGGTTTCTACAATTTTCACACAACAGTAGGATATAAATTTTATTCAAGTTTTCATAGACTGTAAACTAGGAGACACTGGAACATGTCCAGAGCCCTAAGACCAAGTGCAAAAATATCATGGTCTAAAGCTATCAAAATCATGCAGAGTCTGTTTGCTTAATATTGTGGAATTATGCTAGAGATCAATATCAAAAGATATTTGAAAATAACCCCCATATTTTCAAGTGCAATGTGACATGTTACAAAGAGATATTTGACTTAGCCATTGAAAGCCTCAATAAAGTTAGAAGATTGAAAAAAAGAGGATGATTGCTGAGAAAAAAACATTTAAATGAGACCTTATTATCAAAATGAGAAATTAGTATAAAAGATACTTAAAAAAACCCATATATATGGAAGTTGTATGCCCACTTTTAAATGATGGATGTATCTAAGAAGCCATAGCAAGGAAAGTCAGAAAATATCTGTAACAGAATAAAAATGAAAAGAGAATTTACCAGAATTTGTTGTGTGCAGCTGAAGCTACTCAATGTGACTAAATATAAGGTGGAGTCTTGAATAATGTATGAGCACAAATAATAGGCCTAGCACAAAATTTTGTGAGATTTGAACAAAATATGTAATTCAGTTAATAATACTATATCACACATTAATTTCCTTCTTCTTTTTTTTAGCAGCATAGTATTTCTTTCTGTTCTCAGAATTAGATTAGAAGTTTCAAGCATCATTCATTTTTTTTTTAATCACAAAGATAATAAGCTTTTTATCTGAGTAGAGATGGCAGAGTAGAAGAACATGATCTCAACTCCTCCTGCAAGAATACCAGAATCACAACTAGCTGTTGAACAATTATCAAGAAGAGGATGCTGGAACACACCAAATATGATATTCCATGTTCAGACACAAAGAAGAAATCAAAATGAGATGTAGGAGGGGTACAACAATGACAAAATCAAACCCCATAGCTGCTGGGTGAGCAACCCACAAACTGGAGAATAATAATACCAAAGAGTTTCTCCAACTGTTGTGAAGGATCTGAACCCCACATCAGGCTTTCCAGCTGGGGATTCAGCAAAGTGACTGAGAACCAGGGAATCTGACTTTTAAGGACAGTGGCATTTGATGATCGGACTTCCACAGGATGGGGGAAACAGAGACTCCACTCTTGGAGGGAACAAACAAACTCTTGCACGCACCAAGAACCAGGGAAAGGAGGAGTGGCCCACTGGAGACTGAGCCAGCCCTACCTGCTAGTGTGGGAGGTCTCCTGTGGAGGCGAGCGTGGGCAGTGGTTCACTGCGAAGGGGAACGTGGGCAACAGCAGTCCTGGAAGGCAACCTTTGGTGTGCGTCCTCTTGGAGGTTGCCTTTGACCCTACCGTTGGGTCCACAGATTCCAGGGCCGGATCACCGCAAGCCGAACAACTAAAGGGAGGGAGCACAAGAAACCCATTAGCGAATACTTGATTAAAGCCTTGCTGGGCATAGTCCTGTATGCCAGAGCGTGACCCAGGTTTGCATACTGCCAGTCCCTCCATCAAGAAGTTTACACAACCCTCTTAATCTCTTCCACCGGTGGGCAGACAGAAGAAACAAGGACAACCAGAATCCCACAGTGGAATGAAAACTAATTTACACAAATTTAATCAAAATGAAAAAGTACAGAGTTATGTCCTGGATTAAGGCACAAGATAAAACCCCAGACAAATGAGTAAAAGAAGTGGACATAGGCAACTTTCCAGAAAAAGAATTCAGAATAATGATAGCAAAGATGATGCAGAATCTCAGAAACTGAATGAAGAAGGATCATGAAATATTTACTGAAGACCTAGAAGAACTACAAGAAAAACAGAGATGAACAATACACTAGAAAGAATCAATAGCAGAATAACTGAAGTTGAAGAATAGTTAAGTGACTGGAGAACAGAATGGTGGAAAACACTGCCACAGAAAAGAATATAGAAAAAAGAATGAAAAAAAATTAAAATGGCCTGAGAAAATATTGGAAGAAATAATAGCTGAAAATTTCCATAACATGGGACAGGAAATATTTAACCAAGTCCAGTAAGTGCAGAGAGCCCCAGACAAAATAAATCCAAAGAGGTACACACTGAGGTACATAGTAATCAAACACAAAAATTAAAGATGAAGATAAAATATTAAAAGCAAGAAGAGAAAAAATGACAAATAACATACAAGGGAATTCCCATAATGTTATAACCTGATTTATCAAAAGAAACTCTACAAGCCAGAAGGGAATGGCATGATATACTTAAAACGATGACAGGGAAGAACCTGCAACCAATAATACTCTACCCAGCAAGATTCTTGTTCAGATTGGGGAAATCAAAAGCTTTCAAGACAAGCAAAAGTTAAGAGAATTCAGCACCACCAACCAGCTTTAAAACAAATGGTAAAGGAACCTCTTTAGGAAGGAAACAGAAGGAAAAGACCTACACAAAATAAACCCAAAATAATTGAAAATGAGAATAGACTCATACATATCCATAATTACTTTGAATGTAAATGGGATAAATGCCCAGCCACAAGACAAAGACTGGCTGGGTAAATGAAAATATGTGCATGTATGCACTGCCACTGGCCACATCACTCAACTTAGCTCTCAAAATTGTATGTGACAATTCTATATTGTTAGGTTAATAACATTTCTATTATGGCTTGCAATTGTACTGATCTTTTATTTTTCTCTGGCTATTAATTGTGATAAGAAGAAAGCCTGTTAAGTGAACAATACAAAGAAATAGAGGAAAACAATAGAATGGGAAAGACTTGAGATATCCTAAAGAAATTTAGAGATACCAAGGGAATATTTTATGCAAAGATGGGCACAATAAAGGACAGAAATGTATGGGCCTACAAAAGCAGAGATATTAAGAAGAGGTGACAAGAATACACAGAAGAACTATACAAACAAAATCATAATGACCCAGATATCCATGATGGTGTGATCACTCACCTAGAACCAGACATCCTGGAGCAAGAGGTCAAATGGGCTTTAGGAAGCATCACTATGAACAAAGCTAGTGGAAGTGATGGAATTCCAGCTGAGCTATTTCAAATCCTAAAAGATGATGCTGTTAAAGTGTTGCACTCAAGATGACAGCCAATTTGGAAAACTCAGCAGTGGCCACAGGACTGGAAAAGGTCAGTTTTCATTCCAATCCCAAAGAAGGGCAATGCCAAAGGGCAATGCCAAAGAATGTTCAAACTATCACACAATTACACTCATTTCACATGCTATCAAAGTAATTCTAAAAATTCTCCAAGCTAGACTTCAATAGTACGTGAACCAAGAACTTCCAGATGTTTAAGTTGGATTTAGAAAAGGCAGAGGAACCAGAGATCAAATTGTCAAAATTTGCTGGATCATCAAAAAGCAAGAGAGGTCCAGAAAAACATCTACTGCTTTATTGACTATGCCAAAGCCTTTGACTTTGTGGGTCACAACAAACTGTGGAAAATTCCAAAAAAGATGGGAATACCACACCAATTCCCTGCTTCTTCAGAAACCTGTATGCAGGTCAAAAAGCAACAGTTAGAACTGGACATGGAACAGTGAATTGGCTATAAATTGGGAAATGAGTGCATCAAAGCTATATATTGTCACCCTGCTTATTTAACTTACATGCAGAGTACAACATGCAAAATGCTAGGTTGGATGAAGCACAAGCTGGAATCAAGATTGTTGGGAGAAATATCAATAACATCAGGTATGCAGATGACACCACCCTTATGGCAGAAAGCATGGAGGAAATAAAAAGCCTCTTGGTGAAGGTGAAAGAGGAGAGCAAAAAATCTGGCTTAAAACTCAACATTCAACAATTGAAGATCATGGCATCCAGTCTCATCACTTCATGGGAAATAGATAAGGAAACAATGGAAACAGTGAGAGGCTATATTTTCTTGAGCTCCAAAGTCACTGCAGATGGTGACTGCAGCCATGAAATTAAAACATGCTTGCTCCTTTGATGAAAAGCTATTACTAACCTAGACAGCATATTGAAAACAGAGGTGTTACTGACAAATGTCTATCTAGTCAAAGCTATGGTTTTTCCAGTAGTCAGGTATAGAGGTGAGAGTTGGACCATAAAATTGGACCATGAAGAAGGCTGAGCACTGACAAATTGACACTTTTGAACTGTGGTGTTGGAGAAGACTCTTGAAAGTCGCTTGAACTGCAAGGAGATCAAATCAGTCAATCCCAAAATATATAAATCCTGAATATTCTTTGGAGGGACTGATCCTGAAGCTGAATCTCCAATATTTTGGCCACCTGATGCAAAGTGCCAACTCATTGGAAAAGATCTTGTTTGCTGGGAATGATTGAAAGCAGGAGGAGAAGGGGATGACAGAGGTGAAAATGATTGGATGTATAACCAACATAATTGACATGAATCTGAGCAAGCTGCAGGAGATGGTAAAGTACAGGGAAGCCTATCATACTGCAGTCCATGGGATCGCAAAGAGTCAGACATGACTGAGTAACTGAACAACAGTTCAGTTTCTACAATTGATTGTAGAAACTGATAAACATCTTTACTATTGTGATTATGTAACTATTATTTACTTAATACTGTTATATCATAATTAATCAATGCAAAATAATATAATTCTTTATCACTAAAACTACAATTTTATCTAAAAAATGCAATCACTTTTGAAAATTCAGATACATAACACAATTATCTTGGAATTAAAAACAAATACTACTGCTCAAGTATTTCTTTTTTCTCCAAAACTCCTGTTTCTAACGTTGAAAGCAACTGGACTATATGATGATCTTTTACCTTTATTTGTTTTTTTTTCACTTCTTCTATTTCATATTCACTGCTCCCATTTCATTTAGTTTATGTTTTCCTCCCCCCTCCTTTGGATGTCATTTCTCAAGCCTTTATCAAACATAGAAAAGCTTTTCCATAATACTATTTTCAACAACACATTAAAAATCTCACACACCATTGTCAAATTGGGTTTATTCCAAGGATGTAAAGATTCTTCAATGTACACAAATCAAACAATGTGATACACCATATTAACAAATTGGAAGATAAAAACAGTACAATCATCTCAATAGATGCAGAAAAAGTCTTCAACAAAATTCAGCACTCATTTATGAGAAAAACTCTTCAAAAAATGGGCATGGAAGGAACCCACAACATAGTAAAGGTCATGTATGATAAACACACAGCAAACATTATCAATGGTGAAAGACTAAAAACATTCCCTCTAAGATCAGGAACAAGATAAATTTGTCCACTCTCATGACTATTATTCAACATAGTTTTGGAAGTCCTAGCCACAGCAATTAGAGGAGAAAAAGAAATAAAAGGAACCCAGATACGAAAAGAAGAGTTAAAACTCTCACTAGATGACATGATACTATACAAAGAAAATCCAAAAGAAACTATCAGAAATTACTATAGTTAATCAGGGAATTCAGCAAAGTCATGACATACAAGGTCATTTCACAGAAATCACTTGAATTCCTATATAATAGCAAGGAAAAATCAGAAAGAGAAATTAAGGAATCAATCCCATTCACCATTGCAATGAAAAGAATAAAATTTCTAGGAGTAAACCTACCTAAGGAGACAGAAGAACTGTATAAGAAAAATTATGAAAGAATTTAATTTCTATCCGATGAAAGAAATCAAAGATGGCATAAACAGATAGAGAGATATTCCATGTCCCTGGGCAGGAAGAATCAATAATGTGAAAATGACAATACCACCAAATGCAATCTACATATTCAATGCAATCTTTATCAAATTGTCAAAGGCAATTTTCACAGAACTAGAACAACAACAACAAAATCACAATTCATATGGAAACACAAAAACCCTGAATAGCCAAACCAGTGCTGAGAAAGAAGAATGGAGCTGGAGGAATCAACCTTCCTGAATTTAGATTATACTACAAAGATACAGTCATCAGGACAGTATGGCACTGGCACAAAAACAGAAATGTAGGCAAACGTAGCAAGATGGAAAGCCCAGAAATAAACACATGGATATATATGTACCTTAAGAAGCAAGTACAAAGGAAGCAAGAATATACAATGGGACAAAGACAGCCTCTTCAGTAAATGGTGCTAGGAAAACTGGACAGCTGCATGTAAAAGGATGAAATCAGAACACCTCCTGACACCATACACAAATATAAACAAAATGGATTAATGACATAAATGTAAAACCAGGAACTAGAAAACTCTTAGAGGAAAACATAGGCAGAACCTTTGATGACATAAATCAAAGTAATATCTTCTATGACCCACTTCCTACAGTAATGGAAATAAAATAAAAAATAAACAAGTGGGAACTAATTAAACAAAAGCTTTTGAACAGCAAAGAAAACTACAAAATGGTGAAAACACAACCCTCAGAATGGGAGAAAATAATAGCCAAGGAAAAAACTGACAAATAATTCATTTCCAAAATATTCAAGCAGCTCAATACCAGAAAAAACTAGCAATCCAAGCAAACAGTGGGAAAAATACCTAAAAAGGCATTTCTTCAAAGAAGACATACAGATGGCTAACAAACACCTGAAAAGATGCTCAACATCGCTCGTTATTCAGTTCATTTCAGTCGGTCAATCGTGTCCGAATCTTTGCGACCCCATGAAACACAGCACACCAGGCCTCCCTGTCCAACACCAACTCCCAGAGTCCACCCAAACCCATGTCCATTGAGTCAGTGATGCCATCCAACCATCTCATCCTCCGTCGTCCTCTTCTCCTCCTGCTCTCAATCTTTCCCAGCATCAGGGTCTTTTCAAATGAGTCAGCTCTCTGCATCAGGTGGCCAAAGTACTGGAGTTTCAGCTTCAACATCAGTCCTTTCATTAAACACTCAGGACTGATCTCCTTTAGAATGGACTGGTTAGATTTTCTTGCAGTCCAAGGGACTCTCAAGAGTCTTCTCCAACACCACAGTTCAAAAGCATCAATTCTTCAGCACTCAGCTTTCTTTACAGTCCAATTCTCACATCCATACATGACCACTGGAAAAACGTAGCCATGACTAGATGGACCTTTGTTGACAAAGTAATGTCTCTGCTTTTTAATATGCTGTCTAGGTTGGTCATAACTTTCTTCCCAAAGAGTAAATGTCTTTTAATTTCATGGCTGCAATCACCATCTGCAGTGATTTTGGAGCCCAGAAAAATGAAGTCAGCCACTGTTTCCACTGTTTCTACATCTATTTGCCATGAAGTGATGGGACCAGATGCCATGATCTTAGTTTTCTGAATGTTGAGCTTTAAGCCAACTTTTTCACTCTCTTCTTTCATTTTCATCAAGAGGCTCTTTAGTTCTTCTTCACTTTCTGGGTGGTGGTGTCATCTGCTTATCTGTGGTTCTTGATATTTCTCCTGGCTATCTTGATTCCAGCTTGTGCTTCCTCCAGCCCAGCATTTCTCATGATGTACTCTGCATATAAGTTAAATAAGCAGGGTGACAGTATACAGCCTTGACATACTCCTTTTCTATTTGGAACCAGTCTGTAGTTCCATGTCTAGTTCTAACTGTTTCTTCCTGACCTGCATACAGGTTTCTCAAGAGGCAGGTCACATGGTTTGGCATTCCCATCTCTTGAAGAATTTTCCACAGTTTATTGTGATCCACACAGTCAAAGGTTTTGGCATAGTCAATAAAGCAGAAATAGATGTTTTTCTGGAATTTTCTTGCTTTTTCGATGATCCAGTGGGTGTTGGCAATTTGATCTCTGGTTACTTTGCCTTTTCTAAAACCAGCTTGAACATCTGGAAGTTCACAGTTCACATATTACTGAAGCCTGGCTTGGAGAATTTTGAGCATTACTTTACTAGCATGTGAGATGAGTGCAATTGTTTGGTAGTCTGAGAATTCTTTGGCATTGCCTTTCTTTGGGATTGGAATGAAAACTGACGTTTTCCAATGTAAAATCAAAACTACAATGAGATTCCACCTCATACCAGTCAGAATGGCCATTATAAAAAAGTCTACAGAAAATAAATGCTGGAGAAAGTGTGGAGAAAAGAGAAGCCTCCTGCATTGCTGGTGGGATTGTACATTGATACACCACTATTGAAGACAATATGAAGGTTCCTTTAAAAACTAGGAATAAAACCACCATCTATTTCTGCTCTTTGATTATGCCAAAGCCTTTGACTGTGTGGATCACAATAAATTGTGGAAAATTCTGAAAGAGATGGGAACACCAGACCACCTGACCTGCCTCTTGAGAAACCTGTATGCAGGTCAGGAAGCAGCGGTTAGAACTAGACATGGAACAACAGCCTGGTTCCAAATAGAAAAAGGAGTACGTCAAGGCTGTATATTGTCACCCTGTGGAGAAGAGAAGGAGAAGTGGCAGAGACACTGATATCTACCACCAGAGAGTGGGGGCTGGGCAGGGAGCCACAGGCTGCTTCATAGGTCCTTAGGATAAGGACTGGGCCTGAATTCCCTAGGGACAATCTGAGGGAACTAATGTGAGATAGCAACCCAAACCATGGGGTCGCAAGAGAGACAAAAACAAAAAACAAAACAAAACAAACAAACAAAAAAACAAAAACAAAAGAAGAAGAAGAAAACACCACAAAACTTCCCTGCAGAAGACTCCAATGCTGCCTGGTGACCCCTGGTGTGCTCACAGAAGAAAGGATTATGCAAATACCAAAGCTAGAGAAATCCAGCTGCTGTATATGGCCCTCCCTTTCCAGAGGCAGAGAAGCAGGAATGCAGCAGCAAGAGCTGGAAAGCAAGGGGCTGCTGCAGTCTTGATCCCAGAGACTGCACCTTCCACCAAATTGTGAGCTTGCTCAAAGTTGCTAACCACGTCTTCCTGAGATGGTTGACTTCTGCCAGTAGTGCCACAGCCTGAGATCAGCTCCCCAGAGGAGACACATGGCACACCTGTGTGTGCTGTCACTGTGCAACCAAGAAACCGAGGGGCTGAGACTGGGAAGAGGTCGATAAGATGCATGGCTGATGTGGGACAGTATGCTTGCCAAGCACCTGGTTGCCTGAACTGCTCTGACCTGGGAAGGACACAAAACACAGCCCATCTGGGTCTGTGTCTCTGTGGAGCTCCTGAGAACCTGAGCAGCTTAGACATGGGAGGTGCTTGAAACTCAGGGCCCACTTGGGACAGTGCACTTGCAGAGCAGCCTGGAGCCTGAGCAGCGTGGGTGCAGGAAACACAAGTTGCCACGGACTGCGGCATACCCAGTGCGGTCCATCCACTGCAAGCGCTCCCCTCACATGCCAGGGGTATTATCTGCAGTGTTCCTCCCGCCCCACAACTGAACAAGTGAGCCTAAGTAAGTGGCCACCTTCATCCCCTTGTGTCAGGGCAGAAATTAGACATTAAAGAGACTTGAAAACAGAGGGAGCTAAAATAAACAAAAGAAAGGGAACCACTCTGGAAGTGACAGGTGCAACAGATCAAAACCCTGCAGTGAATACTGAGATTGTATATTTGAGGGGCACCTATAAACCGTGAGGGCAAGTAAAAGCTATAACAAGGAATTATTGGACACTGAACAGATGAACTGATCCACACTACCCACAACAGCTCTAGAGAAATTCCTAGATATATTTTTACTATTATCACTTTTTAATTAAAAACATTAAAATAAAGTTTAAATTTTTAACTTTCATTTTTATAGCCTACTATTACTTTTACTACTAACACCCCACAAAGATGTCATTTTCTTTATAGGGGACTGGAATGCAAAAGTAAGAAATCAAGAAACACCTACAGTAACAGGAAAATTTGGCCTTGGAGTACAGAATGAAGCAGGGCAAAGGCTAATAGAGCTTTGCCAAAAGAATGCACTGGACATAGCAAACAACCTCTGCCAACAACACAGGAGAAGGATCTACACATGGACATCACCAGATGACCAACACTGAAATCACTGTTGGAAAAGCTCTATACAGTCAGCAAAAAAAAAGACTGGGAGCTGACTGTGGCTCAGATCATGAACTCCTTATTGCCAAATTCAGATGTAAATTGAAGAAATTAGGGAAAACCATTAGACCATTCAGGTATGACCTAAATCAAATCCCTAACAATTATACAGTGGAAGTGAGAAATAGATTTAAGGGATTAGATCTGATAGATAGAGTGCCTGATGAACTATGGATGGAACTTTATGACATTGTACAGGAGACAGGGATCAAAACCATACCCAAGAAAAAGAAATGCAAAAGAGCCAAATGGCTGTCTGAAGAGACCTTACTAGTAGCTGTGAAAGGAAGAGAAGTGAAAAGCAAAGGAGAAAAGGAAAGATATACCCATTTGAATGCAGAGTTCCAAAGAAAAGCAGGGAGAGATAAGAATGCCTTTCTCAGTGATCAATGCAAAGAAATAGCGGAAAGCAATAGCATGGGAAAGACTAGAGATCTCTTCAAGAAAATTAGAGATAACAAGGGAACATTTCATGCAAAAATGGGCTTAATGAAGGACAGAAATGTTATGGAACTAACAAAAGCAGAAGATAATAAGAAGAGGTGCCAAGAATACACAGAAGAACAGTAAAAAAAGATCTTCAATATACCGATAATCACAATGGTGTGATCACTCACTTAGAGCCAGACATTCTGGAACGTGAAGTCAAGTGGGCCTTAGGAAGCATCACTACGAACAAAGCTAGTGGAGGTGATGGAATTCCAGTTGAGCTATTTCAAATTCTAAAAGATGATGTGAACGTGCTGTACTCAATATGTCAGCAAATTTGGAAAACTCAGCAGTTGCCACAGGACTGGAAAGGTCAGTTTTCATTCCAGTCACAAAAAAGGCAATGTCATAGAATGCTGAAACTACCACACAATTGCACTTATCTCACAGGCTAGTAAAGTAATGGTCAAAATTCTCCAAGCCAGGCTTCAGCAATATGTGAACTGTGAATTTTCAGATATTCAAGCTAGTTTTAGAAAAGGCAGAGGAACCAGAGATCAAATTGCCAACATCTACTGGATCATTGAAAAAGCAAGAAAATTTCAGAAAAACATCTATTTCTGCTTTATTGACTATGCCAAAGCCTTTGGCTGTGTGGATCACAATAAACTGTGGAAAATTCTTCAAGAGATGGGAATACCAGACAACCTGACCTGCCTCTTGAGAAAGCTGTATGCAGGTCAGGAAGGAGCAGTTAGAACTGGACATGGAACTACAGACTGGTTCCAAATAGAAGAAAAAAAAAGTACGTTGAGGCTGTATATTGTCACCCTGCTTATTTAACTTGTATGCAGTGTACATCATAAGAAATGCTGGGCTGGAGGAAGCACAAGCTGGAATCAAGATTGCCGGGAGAAATATCAAGAAACTCAGATATGCAGATGATACAACCCTTATGGCAGAAAAAGAAGAACTGAAGGACATCTTAGTGAAAGTGAAAGAGAAGAGTGAAAAAGTTGATTTAAAACTGAACATTCAGAAAACTAAGGTCATGGTATCTGGTGCCATCACTTCATGGCAAATAGGTGGGGGAACAGTGGAAACAGTGGCTGACTTTATTTTTCTGGGCTCCAAAATCACTGTAGATGGTGATTGCAGCCATGAAATTAAAAGACAATCCTCGCAAGGAAAGATTTGACCAACCTAGGCAGCATATTAAAAAGCAGAGAATTACTTTTGCAACTAAGTCCTTCTAGTCAAGGCTGTGGTTTTCCCTGTAGTCAGGTATGTATGTGAGAGTTGGATGGTGAAGAAAGCCAAGCGCTGAAGAATTGATGCTTTTGAACTGTGCTGTTGGAGAAGACTCTTGAGAGTCCCTTGGACTGCAAGGAAATCTAACCGGTCCATTCTAAAGGAGATCAGTGGTGTTCATTGGAAGGACTGATGTTGAAGCTGAAAGTCCAGTACTTTGACCACCTGATGCAAAGAGCTCACTCATTTGAAAAGACCCTGATGCTTGGGAGGATTGAAGGCAGGAAAAGGGGATGACACAGGAGTAGATGCTTGGATGGCATCACTGACTCAATGGACATGGATTTGGGTGGACTCTGGGAGTTGGTGTTGGACAGGGAGGCCTGGCGTGCTGTGGTTCAAGGGGTCGCAAAGAGTCGGACACGAGTGGCCGACTGAAATGAAGTGAACTCAACTGAATAACGAGCGATGTTGAGCATCTTTTCAGGTGTTTGTTAGCCATCTGTATGTCTTCTTTGAAGAAATGTCTTTTTAGGTCTTTTCCCACTGTTTGCTTGGGTTGCTTGTTTTTCTGGTATTGAGCTGCTTGAATATTTTGGAAATTAATTATTTGTCAGGTTTTTCCTTGGCTATTATTTTCTCCCATTCTGAGGGTTGTGTTTTCACCTTTTTGTAGTTTTCTTTGCTGTTCAAAAGCTTTTGTTTAATTAGTTCCCACTTGTTTATTTTTTATTTTATTTCCATTACTGTAGGAAGTGGGTCATAGAAGATATTACTTTGACTTATGTCATCAAGGGTTCTGCCTATGTTTTCATCTAAGAGTTTTCTAGTTCCTGGTTTTACATTTAGGTCATTAATCCATTTTGAGTTTATATTTGCGTATGGTGTCAGGAGGTGTTCTGATTTCATCCTTTTATATGCAGCTGTCCAGTTTTCCTAGCACCATTTACTGAAGAGGCTGTCTTTGTCCCATTGTATATTCTTGCTTCCTTTGTCAAAAATAAGGTGCATATAGATTCATGCGTTTAACAAGAATCTAGAAGAATAAGAAGAGTCAATCAATAATGAACAATGCAATAACTGAGATTAAAAGCACTCTGGAGGATACCAACAGTAGAATAACTTAGGCAGAATAGAGGATCAGTGAGGTGGAAGGTAGAATGGTGGAAATAAATTAATCAGAGAGGAAAAAAAGAAAAAAATAATTAAAGAAATAAGGACAACTCAGAGACCTCTGGGACAATGTTAAACGCCAAAAATTGGAATCATAGGAGTCCCAGAAGAAGAAAACACAAAGAAAGAGCATGAAAACACATGAGGAGATAATAGTTGGTAATTTCCCTAAAATGGGGAAGGGGATAACCACCCAAGTCCAAGAAATCCAGACAGTTTCAAACAGGGTAAACCCAAGTTGAAACACCCCAAGACATATATTAATCAAGCTAACAAAGATCAAACACAAATAGCAAATATTAAAGTCATCAAGGGAAAAGCAACAAATAACACCCAAGGGGATTCCCATAAGGAGAACAGCTGATCTTTCAATAGAAACTCTTCAGGCCAGAAGGGAATGGCAGGACATACTTAAAGTGATGAAAGAGAAAAACCTATAACCAAGATTACTGTACCGAGCAAAGGTCTCATTTAGATACGGAGGAGAAATCAAAAGCTTCACAGACATGCAAAAGCTGAGAGAATTCAGCACCACCAAACCAGCTCTCCAACAAATGCTAAAGGATCTTCTCTAGACAGGAAGCACAGAAAATGTTTATAAAAATGAACCCAAAACAGCAAAGTAAATGGTAACAGGATCACACTTATCAATAATTATCTCAAATGTAAATGGGTTATATGCTCCGTCAAAAGACAAAGAGTGGCCAAATGCATACAAAAACAAGACCTTTATATATGCTGTCTACAAGAGACACACCTCAAAACCAGGGACACATACAGACTGAAATTGAAGGGCTAGAAAAAGATATTTCATGAAAATGGAGACCAAAAGAAAGCAGGAGTAGGAGTATCAATACTTATGTCAGATAAAATAGACTTTGAAATAAAGACTGCATTAAGAGACATAGACACTACGTTATGATCAAAGTCAAAGGATCAATCCAAGAAGATAGAACAATTAGAAATATATATGCACCCAACATTTGAGCATCTCAATATGTAAGGGAAATGCTAACCTGTATGAAATGGTAAAACAATAATAGAGGGGGACTTTAATACCCCACTCACACCTATGGATATATCAACCAAATAGAAAATTAGCAAGGAAACACAAGCTGTAAATGATACAATGGAAGAGTTAGACCTAATTAATTTCTATAGAGCATTTCACCCGAAAACAATGGAATTCACCTTTTTCTCAAGTGCACATGGAACATTTTCCAGGATAGATCACATCTTGGGCTATAAATCTAGCCTTGGTAAATTTTTTTTTAAAAGAGATCATTTCAAGCATTATGTTTGGTCAAAAGATTAGGTGTCAACTGTAAGGAGAAAAGCTATTCAATATACAAGCATATGGAGGCTAAACAACATGCTTCTCATTAACAACAGTTCACAGAAGAAATCAAAAAGGAAACCAAAATACGCATAGAAACAAATAAAAATGAAAACACAACAATCCCAAACCTATGGGATTTAGTAAAAGCAGTGCTGAAAGGGAGGTTCATAGAAATAAAAACACATCATCTTTTAGGATTTGAAATAACTCAACTGGAATTCCATCACCTCCACTAGCTTTGTTCATAGTGATGCTTTCTAAGGCCCACCTGACTTCACATTCCAGGATATCTGGCTCTAGGTGAGTGATCACACCATCGTGATTATCTGGGTCATGAAGATCTTTTTTATACAGTTCTTTTGTGTATTTTTGCCACCTCTTCTTAATACCTTCTGCTTCTGTTAGGTCCATACCATTTCTGTCCTTTATCGAACCCATCTTTACATGAAATATTCCCTTGGTATCTCTAATTTTCTTGAAGAGATCTCTAGTCTTTTCCATTTCTGTTGTTTCCTGGTTAAGTAGATTCTATTTATTTATTTTTATTTTTTCCCCATTATTCTAGGAGATGGATTCTGAAAGATATTGCTGTGATTTATGTCAAAGAAAGTTCTGCCCATGTTTTCCTCTACAAGTTTTACAGTATCTGATCTTATATTTAGGTCTTTAATTCATTTTTATCTTATTTTTTCTGATACGCTGTTAGAGAATGTTCTAAATTCATTCTTTTCCTCCTAATTCCCCAGTTTGTTCAGCAACACTTATTGAAGAGGCTGTGTTTTCTCCATTATTTCTCCTTTGCTGTATATTAATTGATTGTAGGTACATGGCTTTACTTCTGGGCTTTCTATTCTCCACTGATCTATATTTAGTTTTAGTACCACTGCCATGCCATATTAATTATTGTACCTTTATAGTATAGTTTAAAGTCAAGGAACTTGATTCCTCTAGTTCTGTTTTTCATTCTCAAAATGATTTTACCTACTGTGAGTCTTGCTTTCCACACAAATTTAATTTTTTGGTTCCAGTTCCGTGAAAAATACCATGAAAAATACCATTGGTAATTTGATAAAATCTGTAGACTGCTTTGGTATGGTCATTTAAAAAATATTCATCCTTCTAATCTAAGAACATATTATAGATTTCCATCTGTTTGTACCATCTTTGATTTATTTCATCAGCATCTTAGAGTGTTCTGCATACAGATCTTTTGTCCTCTAGGGAGGTTTATTTCTATGTGTTTTATTATTTTGGATGTGAGGGTAAATGGGATTGCTTCCTTAACTTCTCTTTCTGATCTTTTATTGTTAGTATACAAATGGAGCACTGTTTTTGTACTCATTTGGTATCCTGAAAATTTACCAAATTCATTACTGAACTCTAAGAGTTTTCGGGTAGCCACTTTAGGATTTTATATGCTCAGTTCAGTTCAGTTGAGTCATTCAGTCGTGTCTGACTCTTTTGGACTCCATGGACTGCAGCACGCCAGGCTCACTGTCTATCACCAACTTGCAGAGATTACTCAAACTCATGTCCATTAAGTTGGTGATGCCATCCAACCATCTCATCCTCTGTTGTTCCCTTCTCCTCTCTCCTTAAATCTTTCCCAGCATCAAGGTCTTTTCCAATGAGTCAGTTCTTTGTATCAGGTGGCCACAGTATTGGAGTTTGAGCTTCAGCATCAGTCCTTCCAACGATATTCAGGATTGATTTCCTTTAAGATTGACTGGTTGGATCTCCTTGCCGGCCAAAAGACTCTCAAGAGTCTTCTCCAGCATCACAGATCAAAAGCAACAATTCTTTGGTGCTCATCTTTCTTTATAGTCCAACTCTACATCCGTAGATGACTACTGGAAAAACCATAGCTTTGATTAGATGGATCTTTGATGGCAAAGTGATGGCTCTGCTTTTTAATATGTTGTCTAGGTTGGTCATAGCCTTTCTTCCAAGGAGTAAGTGTCTTTTAATTTCTTGGCTAAAGTTACCATCTCCTGTGATTTTGTAGCCCAAGAAAATAAAGTCTGTCACTGCTTCCATTGTTTTCCCTTCTATATGCCATGAAGTGATGGGGCTGGATGCCGTGATCTTAGTTTTCTGAATGTTAAGTTTTAAGCCAAACTTTTTACTCTCCTTTTTCACTTTCATCAAGAGGCCCTTTAATTCTTCTTCACTTTCGCCATAAGGGTGGTGTCATCTGTGTATCTGAGGTTATTGATATTTCTCCCAGAAATCTTGCTTCCAACTTGTGCTTCATCCAGCCCAGCATTTCACATGACGTACTCTGCATATAAGTTAAATAAGTAGGGTGACAATATACAGTATTGACATATTCCTTTCCTGATTTGGAACCAGTCTGTTTTTCCTTGTCCATTTCTAATTGTGGCTTATTGACCTTCATCCAGATTTCTCAGAAGGCAGGAGGCTTCTCTTTTCTCAGCTATTTGTGAGGCCTCTTCAGACAACCATTTTGCCTTTTTGCATTTCTTTTTCTTGGGGATGGTCATGATAACTTGTACAATGTCATGAACCTCCATCCACAGTTCTTCAGGCACTCTATCAGATCTAATCCCTTGAGTCTATTTGTCACTTACACTGTATAATTGTAAGGGATTTGATTTAGATCATACCTGAATGATCTAGTGGTTTTCCCTTCTTAAGTCTGAATTTGGCAATAAGGAATTCATGATCTCAGCCACAGTCAGCTCCCAGTCTTATTTTTGCTGACTGTATAGGGCTTCTTTATCTTTGGCTGCAAAGAATATAGTCAATCTGATATTGGTATTGACCATCTGGTGATGTCCATGTGTAGAGTCTTCTTTTGTGTCATTGGAAGAGGGTGTTTGCTATGACTAGTGTGTTATCTTGGCAAAACTCTGGTAGCCTCCTTTGCTTTGTACTCCAAGGTCAAATTTGCCTGTTACTCTAGGTATCTCTTGACTTTCTAATTTTGCATTCCAGTCCCATATAATGAAGAGGACATCTCTCTCTTTTTTTTTTTTTGATGTTAGCTCTAGAAGGTTTTGTCGGTCTTCATAGAACTGTTCAACTTCAGCTTCTTCAGCATTACTTGTCAGGGCATAGACTTGGATTACTGTGATTTTGAATGGCTTGCCTTGGAAATGAACAGAGATCATTCTGTCATTTTTGAAATTGCATCAAAGGACTTCATTTCAGACTCTTTTGTTTACTATGATGGCTATTCCATTTCTTCTAAGGGATTCTTACCCACAGTAGTAGACATAATGGTTATGTGAGTTAAATCCACCCATTCCAGTCCATTTTAATTCACTGATTCAAAAAATTTTGATGTTCACTCTTGCCATCTCCTGTTTGACCACTTCCAGTTTGCCTTGATTCATGGACCTGACATGCAATATTGCTCTTTACAGCACTGGACTTTAGTTCCATCAGCAGTCACATCCACTACGGGGTCTTGTATTTGCTTTGGCTCCATCTCTTCATTCTTTCTGGAGTTATTTCTCCACTGATCTCCTGCACCATATTGAGCACCTACTGACCTGGAAAGTTCATCTTTCAGTGTCCTATCTTTTTGCCTTTTCATACTGTTCACGAGGATCTCAGGGCAAGAATACTGAAGTGGTTTGCCATTCCCTTCTCCAATGGACCATGTTTTGTCAGAACCCTCCACCATGACCTGTCCATCTTGCTTGGCCCTACACGGCATGGCTCATAGTTTCATTGAGTTAGACAAGGCGTGGCTCATAGTTTCATTGAGTTAGACAAGTCCATGGGATCAATTTGGTTAGTTTTCTGTGATTTTGGATTTCATTATGTCTGCCCTCTGATGGATAAGGATGAGAGCATTATTGAAGCTACCTGAAGGGAGAGACTGATTGAGGGGGAAACTGGGTCTTGTTCTGATGGGCAGGACCATGCTTAGTAAGTCTTTAATCCCATTTTATTTTGATGGGCGAGGCTGTGTTCCATCTCTATTGTTTGACCCGAGGCCAAACTATGGTGGAGGTAATGAAGATAACGGTGACCTCCTTCAAAAGGTCCCATGTAGGCATTGCTGCACTCAGTGCCCCCACCCTGCAGCAGGCCGTCGCTGACCCACGCCTCCACCAGAGACTCTTGGACACTCATGGGAAAGTCTGGGTCTGTCTCTTGTGGGGTCACTGCTCCTTTCTCCTTGGTCCTGGTGCATATAAAGTTTTGTTTGTGTACTTCCAGAGTTTGTTTCCCCAGTCCTGTGTAAGTTCTGGTGGCTCTATGGTGAGGTTAATGGCAACCTGCTACAAGAGGGCTTATGCCAAACCGAGGTGTGCTGCACCCAGAGCCTCTGCCCCTGCGGCAGGTCATTGCTGACCCATACTTTCACAGGAGGCACTCAGACACAGTTCTGGCTCAGTCTCTATGGAGTCACTGGGTCCTGGTGCACATAAGGTTGGTTTGAGCCGTGTGAGCATCTCTGGCAGTTAAGGGGTTTGATTCTAAATGTGATTTCGCCCCTCCTACCGTCCTGCTGAGGCTCCTCCTTTGCCCTTGGACATGGGGCATCTTTTTTTTTTTTTTTGTGGGATCCAACATTCTCCAGTCGACAGTTGCTCAGCAGCAAGTTGTAGTAGTTTTGCAGTTCTCACAGGAGAAGAGTGCACGTCCTTCTACTCCACCATCTTATGCCACAACATCATTTTGTATGTAGTATCATGTAATCTGCAGTGACAGTTTTACTTCTTCTTTTCCAGTTTGGATTCCTATGGCTAAGACTAACAAAACTATGCTGAATTAAAGTGGCAAGAGTGAACATCCATGTCTTGTTCCTCATGTTAGAGGAAATGCTTTCAACTTTTCACCATTGAGAATGATATGAGCTGTGAGTTTATAATTTATGGCCTTTATTATGTTGAGATATGTTCCCTGTATGACCACTTCCTTGAAAGTTTTTTTTTAAATCATAAATGGATATTGAATGCTATCAAAAGCATTTTCTGCATCTATTGCGATGGCCATTTGGCTTTTATTCTTCAAATTATTGATATGGTGTATCACATCAATTGCTATTAAAAACTCGTTGCATCCCTAGGATAAATTTCACTTGATCACAATGTGTTGCTATTCAGACATTCAGTCGTGTCTGGCTCTTTGTGACCCCATGGACTGCAACACGCATAGCTGATCTGTCCTTCACTATCTCCTGGAATTTGCTCAAACTTATGTCCATTGTGTTGATGATACCATTCAACCATCCCACTCTCTGTCACCCCCTTTTCCTCCAGCATTCAATCTTTCCCAGAATCATGGTCTTTTCCAGTAAGCCAGCTCTCACATCAGGTGGCCAAAGTATTGGAGCTTCAGTTTCAGGATCAGTTCTTCCAATGAATATTCAGAGTTAATTTCCTTTAGGATTGACTGGTTTGATCTCCTTGCTCTCCAAAGGACTCTCAAAAGTCTTATGCAACACCATAGTTCAAAGGCATCAATTCTTCGGTGCTCAGCATTCTTTATGGTCCACCTCTCACATCTGTATGTGACTACTGGAAAAGCCATAACTCTGACGGTATGGGCCTTTGTTGGCAAAGTGATGTCTCTACTGTTTAATAAACCATCTAGTGTTGCCATAGCTTTTCTTCCAAGGGGCAAGCACCTTTTAAATTCATGGCTGCAGTCACCATCTTCAGTGATTTGGAACCCAAGAAAATAAAGTCTCTCACTGTTTCCATTGCTTCCCCATCTATTTGACATGAAATGATCATACCAAATGCCTTGATCTTAGTTTTTTGAATATTGAATTTTAAGTCAGCTTTTTTACTCTCCTATTTCACCTTCATCAAAAGGTTCTTTAGTTCTTCTCCATTTTCTGCCATTAAGTGGTGTCCTCTGCATTTCTGAGGTTATTGATATTTCTCCTGGCAATCTTGATTCCAGATTGTGATCATCCAGCCTGGCATTTCTCATGAAGTACTCTGCATTTAAGTTAAATAAGCAGGGTGACAATATACAGCCTTGATGTACTCATTTCTCTGTTTTGAACCAGTCAGTTATTTCATGTCTGGTTCTAAACGTTGCTTCTTGACCTGCATACAGGTTTTTCAGGAGGCAGGTAAGGTGGTCTGGTACTCCTATCTTTTGAAAAAATTTCCAAAGTTTGTTGTGATCAACGCAGTCAAAATCTTTAGTACTGTGATCAGTACAGTCAAAATCTTTAGTGGGCTTGATCAATGAAGCAGAAGTAGATGTTTTTTTCTGGAATTCCCTTGCTTTTTCTAAGATCTAACACATGTTGGCAATTTGATCTCTGGTTCCTCTGCCTTTTTAAACCCAGCTTGTACATCTGGAACTTCTCGGCTCACATGTTGTTGAAGCCTACCTTGAAGGATTTTTGAGCATTACCTACCTAGCATGTGAAATGAGTGCAATTATGTACAGTTCTTTTAATGTATTGTTGGCTTCAGGTTGCTAGTATTTTGTTGAGGATTTTTGTGTCTATGTTTATAAGTTATATTGGCCTGTAACATCATATTTGTGGTATCGTGGTCTGGTTTTGGTATCAGGGTGATTGTGGCCTCATAGAGTCAATTTTAGAAAAGGCATAGGAACCAGAGATCAAATTGCCAACATCCGCTGGGTCATCAAAAAAGCAAGAGAGCTCCAGAAAAACATCTATTTCTGCTTTATTGACTATGCCAAAACCTTTGACTGCGTGGATCACAATAAACTGTGGGAAATTCTGAAAGAGATGGGAATATCAGACCAACTGACCCACCTCTTGAGAAACCTGTATGCAGGTCAGGAAACAACATTTAGAACTGTACATGGACCAAGAGACTGGTTCCAAATAGGAAAAGGAGTACGTCAAGGCAGTATATTGTCACCCTGCTTATTTAACTTATATGCAGAGTACATCACGAGAAATGCTGGGCTGGAAGAAGCACAAGCTGGAATCAAGATAGCCAGGAGAAATATCAATAACCTCAGATATGCAGATGACAGCACCCTTATGGCAGAAAGTGAAGAAGAATTAAAGGGCCTCTTGATGAAAGTGAAAGAGGAGAGTAAAAAAGTTGGCTTAAAGCTCAACATTCAGAAAACTAAGATCATGGCATCCAGTTCCATAACTTCATGGCAAATAGATGTAGAAACAGTGGAAACAGTGGCTGACTTCATTTTTCTGGACTCCAAAATGACTGCAGATGGTGATTGCAGCCATGAAATTAAAAGACACTTACTCCTTGGAAGGAAAGTTGTGACCAACCTAGACAGCATATTAAAAAGCAGAGACATCACTTTGTCAACAAAGGTCCATCTAGTCAAGGCTATGGTTTTTCCAGTAGTCATGTATGGATGTGTGAGTTGGGCTATAAAGAAAGCTGAGCACCGAAGAATTGATGCTTTTGAACTGTGGTGTTGGAGAAGACTCTTGAGAGTCCCTTGGACTGCAAGGAGATCCAACCAGTCCATCCTAAAGCAGATCAGTCTTGGGTGTTCATTGGAAGGATTTATGTTGAAGCTGAAACTCCAATATTTTGGCCACCTCATGCGAAGAGCTGACTCATTTGAAAAGACCCTGATGCTGGGAAAGATTGAGGGCAGGAGGTGATGGGGACAACAGAGGATGAGATGGTTGGATGGCCTCACTGACTCAATGGACATGGGTTTGGGTGGACTCTGGTAGTTGGTGATGGACAGGGAGGCCTGGCGTGCTGTGTCTCATGGGGTCACAAAGAGTCGGACACGACTGAGCCACTGAACTGAACTGAAGAGTCAATTTGGAAATGTTCCTTCCTTTGAAATTTTTAAAATTAATTTCACAAGCATAGGTATTAACTCTTCTCTAAATGTTTGGTAGATCATCTCTGAAGTCATTTGATACTGGACTTTTGTTTGCTGGAAATTTTAAAACCCCATATTCAATTCTAGTACTTGTGATTGGTCTGTTCATTTTTCTATTTCTTTGTAGTTCAATCTTAGATTTCACTTTCCTAAAATTTTGTCCATTTCATCTACCTTATCCACTTTATTAGCATATCTTTTCTGGTAGTATTGTCTATTGGTACTTTGCATTTCTTTGGTGTCATTAACTTCTTTTTCTTATTTAATTTTACTGATTTATTTCCCTCCTTTTTTTCTTAATGAACTTGGCTTAAATTCTGTTAATTTTGTTTCTTTTCAAAGAACGAGTTTTTAGTTTCATTGACTTTTTCTGTTGTTGTCTTAGTCTATTTCATTATGATTTTTTTCCTTCTAACTTCGAGTTTTGTTTGTTCTTTCTCTAGCTGTAAAATTATATTGTTTATTTAACATTGTTCTTGTTTCCTGAGGTAAGATTATTTTGCTATAAACTTCACTCTTAGGACTGCTTTAATGCATCCCATAGTTTTGGATTGTCATGTTTGGTTTTCATTTGTTTCTAGGTATATTTTCATTCTCTCTTTGACTGTTTCAGTGATACATTGTTTAGTAACATATTGTTTAGCCTTCATGAGTTTGAATGTTTTACAGTTTTTTTCTTATAGTTAATTTTTAATCTCATAGTATTGTTTTCAGAAAAGGTTCTTGATATGAGTTCAATTTTTAAAAATTTACCAAAACTTGCTTTGTGGCCAGCTTGTGATCTATCTTGGAGAACGTTCCATGTACATATAAAAAGAATGTGTATTCTACTGCTTTGGGAAGAATGCTCTATAAATATTACTTAAGTCCATTCGATCTAATGTGTCATTAGGATCTTATACTTCCTTATTGATTTTCTATCTGGATGATCTATTTATGGAAGTCTAGTGTTAAGGTTCTCCACTATTTTTGTATTACTGCCAATTTCTCCTTTTTTTTTTTTCAATTTCTCCTTTTATGTCTGTTAGCATTTGCCATTTATATTGAAGTGTTCCTGTGTTGCATGCATATATATTTACATTTGCTATATTTTCTTCTTGGATTGATCCCTTGGTCATTACATAGTGCCCTTCTTTGTCTCTTATAGCAATCTTTATTTTAAAGCCTATTTTGTCTAACATGAGTATTGTAATTCCAGCTTTATTTTGATTTCAGTTTCATGGTGTATCTTTCCATATCCTTTCACACAGTTGTATGTGTGTCTAGATCTGAAGTGTCTCTTATGGGTAACATATATATGGGTCTTGTTTCTGTACCCATTCAGTCATTCTGCTTCTTTTGTTTGGAGCATTTCATCCATTTATATTTACATATAAGGTAACTTAAATATAAGGTATATTTACATATATATTTACATATATATATTCTTATTGACATTTTATTTATTGTTGTTTTTAATTTTATAGGTCTTTTCTTATTCTTTCCTCTTTTGTTCTCTTCACTTTTGACTGAATGGCTGCCTTTGGTGTTGTGTTTTGGAGTTCTTTTCTTTTTTGCATGTGTATATCCATTATGTGCTATGCTTCCTCGCTCAATGGTGTCTGACTCTTTGCAACCACATGGACTGCAGTCTTCCCCCCAACCCCCCACCCCATGAGGATTCTCCAGGCAAGAATACTGGGGAGTGGGTTGCCATGCTCTCCTCCAGTGAATCTTCCTGAACCAGGGATCGAACCCAGGTCTCCTGCATTTCAGGCTAATTCTTTACCATCTGAGCCTCCAGGAAAGCCCAAGAATACTGGAGTGGGTAGTCTATCCCTTCTCCAGGGGAGTTTCCTGACCCAGGAATAGAACAGAGTCTCCTGCATTGCAAGCAGATTCTTTACCAGCTGAGCTACCAGGGAAGCCCATATACCAGCAAATATATATATTTGCTGCTGCCATGAGGTTTCAATATAGCAGAGTATGTGTGTATTTATATTTATAATTGTTTTAAGTAGCTTAAAGCAATCTATCTTAAGTATCTCTTAACTTGAAATCCATTTTGAATATCCAACATTTGTACTCTTCTCCCATCCTAATTACTGGTTTACATACCATGTTTGTGTGTAAATTATTTCCCACCTTTACCATATGTTTGCCCTTTGCAGTGAGCTTTCCCGTTTTTAAATGATATTCTTTCTAGTTATGGTCTTTTCTACCTAAGGGAGTTCCTGTAGCATCTTGTAAACTTAGTTTGGTGGTGCTGAATTCTTTTAGCTGTTGTTTATCTGTAAAGGTTTTGATTTCTCTATCAAATCTGAGTGACAGTCTTGTTGGGTAGAGTACTCTTGATTGTAGGTTTCCCCTTTCATCTTTTAAAATATACCATGTCACTGCCTTCTGATCTGCAGAGTTTCTGCTGAAAAATTTGTTGATAACGTTATGGGGATTCCCTGGCATGTTATTTATTGCCTTTCCTTTGTTGCTTTTAATGTTTTCTATTTATCTTTAATTTTTTCCAATTTAATAAATCTGTGCCTCAGCTTGTTTCTCTTTGGGCTAATCCTGAAAAGGAGTCTGTGCTTCCTTGGCTGGGGTGATGGTTTCTTTTGCCATATTAGGGAAATTCTGAGTTATTATCTTCAAATATTTTCTCAGGCCCTTTCTCTCTCTCTTCTCCCTTTACAAACTCTATAATGTAAATGTTGGTGCATTTGCTATCCCAGACGTCTTGTAAATGGTCCTTATTTCTTTTCATTCATTCTTTCTTTTCTGTTCACTGGCAGTGATTTCCATCAATCTGTCTTCCAACTCATGTATCTGTTCTTCAGCCTCATTTATTCTGATATTGATATCTTCTAGTGTGGTTTTCATTAAATAATTGTACTCTTCAACTTTGTTTGATTCTTATTTATATCAAATTATCTTTGACTGTTAAAAACTTCCTTTGACTTATCACTCTTTGCATTTATTCTTTCCCCAAATTCTTGGATCATCTTTATGATCATGACTGAAAAGATTGCCTGTCTCTACTTTTCTTAACTGTCCTTCCTGAGTTTTATCTTGTTCCATTGTCTTGAATATAGTCCTTTCTGGCCTCATTTTGCCTGAATTTCTTTTTACTTCTTTATTTATAATTGGAGGATAATTGCTTTACAACACTGCATTAGTTTCTGCCATATATCAATATGAATCAGGCATAGGTGTATGTGTGTCCCCTCCCTCTTGACCCTACTTCCCTCCTCCCATCACATACCACCCCTCTAGGTTGGTGCTCCCCTCAGAGGGCACTGGATTTGAGCTCCCTGCATCATTCATTAAATTTCCACTGGCTATCTAGTTTTACATATAGTAGTGTATATGTTTCAATGCTGCTTTCTCAATTCATCCCACTCTCTCCTCCCCACTAACATATCCACAAGTCTGTTCTCTATGTATGTGTCTCCATTGCTTTACTGCAAATAGGTTCACCAGTAACATCTTTCTAGATTCCATATATGTACATTAGTGTATCAAATATTTCTATCTCTTTCTGACATGCTTCATTCTGTATAATAGGTTCTAGGTACATACACCTGATTAGAACTGACTAAAATGTGTTCCTTTTTCTAATGGAGTAATATTTCATTGTGTATATGTACCACAACTTTTTTATCTATTTATTTGTTGATGGATGTCTAGGTTTGTTCCATGTTCTGTTGTTATTGTTATTTAGTCACTAAACCATGTCCGACACTCTGACCCCATGGACTGAAGCACCCCAGGCTTCCCTGTCCTTTACTATGTCCCAGAGTTTGTTCAACTCAAGTGCATTGAGTCGATGATGCCACTGAACAATCTCCTCCTCTGTCACCTCCTTTTTCTCCTGCCCTCAATCTTTCCTAGCATCAGGGTCTTTTCCAATGTACTGGCTCTTCACATCAGGTGGCCAAAATATTGGAGCTTTAGCTTCAGCATCAGATCTTTCAATGAGTATTCAGGGTCTATTTTATTTAAGATAGACTGATTTGATCTCCTTGCTGTCCAAGGGATTCTCGAGTCTTATCCAGCACCACAGTTGAAAAGGATCAATTCTTTGGTGTTCAGCATTCTTTATGGTCTAACACTCACATCCATACACAACTACTGGAAAAACCACAGTTTTGGGTATATGGACCTTTGTTGGTAAAGTGATATCTGTGCTTTTTAGTACACTATCTAGGTTTGGCAAAGCTTTTTTGACACAGTCAAAAGCTTTAGTGCAGTCAATGAAGCAGAAGTCGATTTTTTCCCCCTTGGAATTCCTTTGCTTTTTCTATGATCTAATGGATATTTTCAATTTGATCTCTAGTTCCTCTGCTTTTCCTAAATCCAGTTTTTGATCTGGATGCTCTTAGTTTATGTACTATTGGGGCCTAGCTAGAAAAATTTGAACATGACCTTGTTAGCACGTTAAATGAATATAATTGTTTGGTAGTTTGCACACTCTGTGGCATTTTCCTTTTTTGGGATTGAAATAAAAGCTGACCTTTTCCAGTCCTGTGGCCATTGCTGAGTTTTCCAAATTTCCATGTCCTAGTTATTAATAGCTGCTGCTGCTGCTAAGTCGCTTCAGTTGTGTTGGACTCTGTGCGACCCCATAGATGGCAGCCCACCAGGCTCCTCTGTCCCTGGGATTCTCCAGGCAGGAATACTGGAGTGGGTTGCCATTTCCTTCTCCAATGCATGAAAGTGAAAAATGAAAGTGAAGTCACTCAGTCGTGCCTGACTCTTAGCGACCCCATGGGCTGCAGCCTACCAGGCTCCTCTGCCCATGGGATTTCCCAGGCAAGAGTACTTATTAACAGCTAGGACATGGAAATAACAAAGAACAAAGGTTCTTGGTGTGCACCAAGAACCAAGGAAAGGAGCATGACCTCCACAAGAGTCTGAGCCACAGCTGGTTTTGAGTGTTTGAGTGTCTCCTGTGGAGGCACGGGTCAGCAGTGGCCTGCAGCAGGGACAGAGGCTCTGACAGAAGCAGTCCTGGGATGTGTGGTATGAGGCGTAAGTCCTCTTGGAGGAGGTTGCCATTAGCCCGTCTACGGAGCTGCCGAGCAGGCAACCCACAAACTGGAGAACAATTATACCAAAGAAGTTTTCACACTGTTGTGAAAGTTCTAGGGCCCACAACATTTCCTAACCTGGGGATCTGGCAAAGGGACTGAGAACCCCCAGGAAATTCACCTTTGATGTCAGTGGGATTTGATTACTGAACTTCCACAGGACAGGGAAACAGAGACTCTTGGAGGACACAAACAAAACCTGGTGCACATTAGGATCCAGGAGAAAGGATCAAAGACCCCACAAGACACTGAGTCAGACTTGCTGGTGAATATTTGGCAGTCTTCAGTGGAAGGGTGGGTCAACAGTGGCTTGCTATGGGATCAGGGCTACTGACTGCAGCAGTCCTGGGAGGCATGGCATGCTGGGATAAATCCTTTGGGAGGAGGTGGCCATTATCCCTACCATAGTGTGGCCTCAGGCCAAACTACAGGGAGGGAACACAGCCACACCCATCAGTAGAAAATTGGATGAAAGATTATTGAGCATCGCCCTGCCCACCAGAGTAAGACTCAGTTTTCCTGACAGCCAGCATCTCCCACCAGGAAGCTTCTACAAGCCTCTTACCCTCATTAATCAGAGGCAGACAGAATGAAAACCACAATCACAAAATCTAACCAAACTGATCACATGGATCAGTTAGCCTTGTCTAACTCAATGAATACACAGAAGAATACACAGAAGAACTGTACAAAAAAGATCTTCATGATCCAGATAATCACGATGGTGTGATTACTCACCTAAAGCCAGACATCCTGGAATGTGAAGTCAGGTGGGCCTTAGAAAGCATCACTACGAACAAAACTGGTGGAGGTGATGGAATTCTAGTTGAGCTATTTCAAATCCTGAAAGATGATGCTGTGAAAGTGCTGCACTCAATATGCCAGCAAATTTGGAAAACTCAGCAGTAGCCACAGGACTGGAAAAGGTCAGTTTTCATTCCAATCCCAAAGAAAGGCAATGCCAAAGAATGCTCAAACTACCGCACAATTGCACTCATCTCACATGCTAGTAAAGTAATGCTCAAAATTCTCCAAGCCAGGCTTCAGCAATACATGAACCGAGAACTTCCAGATGTTCAAGCTGGTTTTAGAAAAGGCAGAGGAATCAGAGATCAAATCACCAACATCTGCTGGATCATCAAAAAAGCAAAAGAGTTCCAGAAAAACATCTATTTTTGCTTTATTGACTATGACAAAACCTTTGTGTGGATCACAATAAACTGTGGAAAATTCTGAAAGAGATGGGAATACCAGACCACCTGACCTGCCTCTTGAGAAACCTATGTGCAGGTCAGGAAGCAACAGTTAGAACTGGACATGGACCAAAAGACTGGTTCCAAATAGGAAAAGGAGTACATCAAGGCTGTATATTGTCACCCTGCTTATTTAACTTATATGCAGAGTACATCATGAGAAACACTGGGCTTGAAGCACAAGCTGGAATCAAGATTGCAGGGAGAAATATCAAGAACCTCAGATATGCAGATGACACCACCCTCAGGGCAGAAAGTGAAGAGGAACTAAAAAGCCTCTTGATACAAGTGAAAGAGGAGAGTGAAAAAGTTGGCTTAAAGTTGAACATTCAGAAAACTAAGATCATGGCATCTGGTTCCATCACCTCATGGGAAATAGATGGGGAGACAGTGGAAACGGTGTCAGACTTTATTTTTGGGGGCTGCAAAATCACTGCAGATGGTGACTGCAGCCATGAAATTAAAAGATGTTTACTGAGGGAGGAGCCAAAATGGCAGAGGAATAGGATGGGGAGACCACTTTCTCTCCTACAAATTCATCAAAATAATACCTGAACGCAGAGCAAACTTCACAAAACAACTTCTGATCGCTAGCTGAGGTTATCAGGCACCCAGAAAAGCAACCCATTGTCTTTGAAAGGAGGTAGGACAAAATATAAAAGATAAAAAGAGAGACAAAAGAGCCAAGGACGGAGATCCGTCCCAGGAAGGGAGTCTTAATAGAGGAAGTTTCCAGACACTGGGAAACCCTTGCACTGGTGGGCCTGGAGGAAGTGTTTGAATCTCGGAGGGCAACCTGACTGGGAGGGGAACAATAAATAAAACCCACAGATTATGTGCCTAAAAGCAACTCCCAGCAGAAAAGTACCCCAGACACCCGCATCCACCACCACCAAGTAGGGGCAGAACGGAGAGGAGCGGGTGGCATTGCTTAGGGTAAGGACCGGGCCTGAGTGCCCTGAGGACAATCAGAGGGAGCTTGTGTGAGTTACCAACTTAAACTGTGGGACAGCAAAAGAGAGAGAGAAAATTAACCGGCCGGAACACACTGCCAGCCATTCGCAGAACAAAGGGACCGAGCAAGTCCAGAGAAGAGCTTGCAGGCTGTGGAACGGCCCAGCCCCACTGAAGGCTGGAGGCAGGGGGGAGGGCAAAGGGGCAGGCTCCGCCCCAAGGACTGCATCCCGTACCGCACTGCAAACAGGCCTCCACTTTCTAATCAAAGACCTCCTGAGATTCTGGATGGTCGACATCCGCCGGGAGGGTCGCGGGGAGACACAGAGCGCAGGCACCCAACCGGTGCAGGCGGGGACTGGGGCTGGGGACGTGGAAGGCAGAAGGTGCATGCACCCAACTGGCGTGGGCAGAAACTGAGACTGAGATTGCGGAGGGGAGAAGGCGTGCGGCACCCGGGGAGAGTGTGCCTGTCAAGGTCTTGGCTACCTGAGCCGCTCGGACGGGGGAAGGCACCAAAAGCAGGTGCAGGTTTTTGTTCTGCGCTTTTGTGGAGCACCCGAGGGCTGGAACCGTGCGCAGCGCAGGGCACGCTCCATATAGAGCAGCTGGGAGCCTGAGCAGCGCAGACGGGGAAAGAAGCGACAGTCCCTCCCTGCAGCGCGAGGGAACTAGCAACCTGAATAAGAGTCCACCTCCACCCGCCGGTGTCAGGGCAGAAATTAGGCACTGCAGAGACCGGCAAACAGAAGCCAAATAAACAAAGGGAACCACTTCAGAAGGGACCGGTGCAACAGATCAAAATCACTGTAGGTAACACCGACTACACCGGAAGGGGCCTGTAGATATCGAGAAGTGTAAGCTGGAACGAGGAGCTATCTGAAACTGAACCAAACCCACACTGACCGCAACAGCTCTAGAGAATTTCCTAGATATACTTTTACTTTTTTTTTCTTTTTTAAGTAAGAAGAAAAAAATTTTTTTTCTTTTTTTTCTTTTATTTTCTTTTAAAATTCCCTATTACTCCCCCATTACTCCTTAACTTTCATTTTCATAGACTTGTATGATTTTTTTAATTAGAAAAAATTTTTTTTCTTTTTTTCTTGTTTTTTTTTTCTTTTTTCTCTTCTTTTTTTTCCTTTTTCTCTTCTATTTTCTATTTCTCTTTTTCTTTTATTTCCTTTTAAAGTCCTCTATTACTCCTCTACTACTCCTTAATTTTCATTTTCATTACACTATAACCTTACCAAAAAAAAAGAGAAGAGAAGCCCTATTTTTAAATTGAACTTCATATATATTTCTAAAAAATTTTTTGTGTGTTTTGGTTTTTGTTTTTAATATAGTATTTTTAAGAGTCTAACCTATACTCTAGATTTTTAATCTTTGTTTTTCAGTATATGATATAAATTGTGGACATTTAAGAATCCAATATTCAGTTCCCATTTTTATTCAGGAGTGTGTTGATTATTCTCTCCCAATCTTGACTCTCCATTTTCTACCTCAAAACACCTATATTTCCTCCTTTCCCCTTCTCTTCCCAATCCAATTCTGTGAATCTTTGTGGGTGTCTGGGCTACGGAGAACACTCTGGGAACAGACAACTGTGTAGATCTGTCTCTCTCCTCTTGAGTCCCCCTTTTTCTCCTCCTGCTCAACACTATCTCCCTCCTCCCTCTCCTCTTCTTCATGTAACTCTGTGAACCTCTCTGGGTGTCCCTAACAGGGGAGAATCTTTTCGCCATTAACCTAGAAGTTTTATTATCAGTGCTGTATAGTTGGAGAAGTCCTGAGACTACTGGAAGAATGAAACTGAAATCCAGAGGCAGGAGACTTAAGCCCAAAACCTAAGAACACCAGAAAACTCCTGACTACATGGAACTTTAAGTAATAAGAGACCGTCCAAAAGCCTCCATACCTACACTGAAACCAATCACCACCCAAGAGCCAATAAGTTTTAGAGCAAGACATACCACGCAAATTCTCCAGCAATGCAGGAACATAGCCCTTAACATCAACATACAGGCTGCCCAAGGTCACACCTAACATGTAGACCCATCTCAACACTCATTACTGGGCACTCCATTGCTCTCCAGAGAGAAGAAATCAAGTTCCACACACCAGAACACTGATGCAAGCTTCCCTAAGCAGGAAACCTTGACAAGCCAATCGTCCAACCCCACCCACTGGGTAAAACCTCCACAATAAAAAGGAACCACAGACCTTCAGAATACAGAAAGCCCACTCCAGACACAGCAATCTAAACAAGATGAAAAGGCAGAGAAATACCCAACAGGTAAAGGAACATGAAAAATGCCCACCAAATCAAACAAAAGAGGAGGAGATAGGGAATCTACATGAAAAAGAATTTAGAATAATGATATTAAAAATGATCTAAAATCTTGAAAACAAAATGGAGTTACAGATAAATAGCCTGGAGACAAAGATTGAAAAGATGCAAGAAATGTTTAATAAAGACCTAGAAGAAATAAAAAAGAGTCAATTAAAAATGAATAATGCAATGAATGAGATCAAAAACACTCTGGAGGGAACCAAGAGTAGAATAATGGAGACAGAAGATAGGATAAGTGAGGTAGAAGATAAAATGGTAGAAATAAATGAAGCAGAGAGGAAAGAAGAAAAAAGAATCAAAAGAAATGAGGACAATCTCAGGGACCTCTGGGACAATGTGAAATGCCCCAATATTCGAATCATAGGAGTCCAAGAAGGAGAAGACAAAAAGAAAGGCCATGAGAAAATACTCGAGGAGATAATAGCTGAAAACTTCCCTAAAATGGGGAAGGAAATAGCCACCCAAGTCCAAGAAACCCAGAGAGTCCCAAACAGGATAAACCCAAGGTGAAACACCCCAAGACACATATTAATCAAATTAACAAAGATCAAACACAAAGAACAAATATTAAAAGCAGCAAGGGAAAAACAACAAATAACACACAAAGGGATTCCCATAAGGATAACAGCTGATTTATCAATAGAAACCCTCCAGGCCAGAAGGGAATGGCAGGACGTACTCCAAAGTAAGAAAGAGAATAACCTACAAACCTAGATACGTACCCAGCAAAGGATATCTCATTCAGATATTGAAGGAGAATTTCAAAGGCTTTACAGACAAGCAAAGCTGAGAGAATTCAGCACCACCAAACCAGCTCTTCAACAATTGTAAAGGATCTTCTCATAGACAAGAAATGCAGAAAGGCTGCTTATAAACATGAACCCAAACACAACAAAGTAAATGGCAACGGGACCACACCTATCAATAATTACCCTAAATGTAAATGGGTTGAATGCCCCAACCAAAGGACAAAGATTGGCTGAATGGATACAAAAACAAGACCCCTATATATGCTGTCTACAAGAGACCCACCTCAAAACAAGAGACACATACAGACTAAAAGTGAAGGGCTGGAAAAAAATATTTCATGCAAACGGAGACCAAAAGAAAGCAGGAGTCGCAATATTCATATCAGATAAAATAGACTTTCAAATAAAGGATGTGAAAAGAGACAAAGAAGGACACTACATAATGATCAAAGGATCAATCCGAGAAGAAGATATAACAATTATAAATATATATGCACCCAACATAGGAGCACCGCAAATATGTCCCGGCAAATGTAATGGAGTATGGAAATAGGAAATTAATAGTAAACACAAATAATAGTGGGAGACCTTAATACCCCACTCACAACTATGGATAGATCAACTAAACAGAAAATTAACAAGGAAACACAAACCTTAAATGACACAATGGACCAGCTAGACCTAATCGATATCTATAGGATATTTCACCCCTTACAGGCTTACCTCAAGAAACAAGAAAAAAGTCAAATAAATAGCCTAACTCTACACCTAAAGCAATTAGAGAAGGAAGAAATGAAGAACCCCAGGGTTAGCAGAAGGAAAGAAATCTTAAAAATTAGGGCAGAAATAAATGCAAAAGAAACTAAAGAGACCAGAGCAAAAATCAACAAAGCTAAAAGCTGTTTTTTTGAAAAAATAAACAAAATTGACAAACCATTAGCAAGACTCATTAAGAAACAAAGAGAGAAGAACCAAATTAACAAAATTAGAAATGAGAATGGAGAGATCACAACAGACAACACTGAAATACAAAGGATCATAGGAGACTACCACCAGCAGCTCTATGCCAATAAAATGGACAACTTGGATGAAATGGACAAATTCTTAGAAAAGTATAACTTTCCAAAACTGAACCAGGAAGAAATACAAGATCTTAACAGAGCCATCACAAGCAAGGAAATTGAAACTGTAATCAGAAATCTTCCAGAAAACAAAAGCCCAGGACCAGATGGCTTCACAGCTGAATTCTACCAAAAATTTAGAGAAGAGCTAACACCTATCTTACTCAAACTCTTCCAGAAAATTGCAGAAGAAGGTAAACTTCCAAACTCATTCTATGAGGCCACCATCACCCTAATTCCAAAACCAGACAAAGATGCCTCAAAAAAAGAAAACTACAGACCAGTATCGCTGATGAACACAGATGCAAAAATCCTTAACAAAATTCTAGCAAACAGAATCCAACAACATATTAAAAAAATCATACACCATGACCAAGTAGGCTTTATCCCAGGAATGCAAGGATTCTTTAATATCTGCAAATCAATCAATGTAATACACCACATTAACAAATTGAAAGATAAAAACCATATGATTATCTCAATAGATGCAGAGAAAGCCTTTCACAAAATCCAACACTCACTTATGATTAAAACTCTCCAGAAAGCAGGAATAGAAGGAACATACCTCAACATGATAAAAGCTATATATGAAAAACCCACAGCAAGCATCATCTTCAATGGTGAAAAATTGAAAGCATTGACCCTGAAATCAGGAACAAGACAAGGGTGCCCACTCTCACCACTACTATTCAACATAGTGTGGGAAGTTTTGGCCACAGCAATCAGAGCAGAAAAAGAAGTAAAAGGAATCCAGATAGGGAAAGAATAAGTGAAACTCTTGCTGTTTGCAGATGACAGGATCCTCTACATAGAAAACCCTAAAGACTCTACCAGAAAATTACTAGAGCTAATCAATGAATATAGTAAAGTTGCAGGATATAAAATTAACACACAGAAATCCCTTGCATTCCTATATACTAACAATGAAAAAACAGAAAGAGAAATTAGGGAAACAATACCATTCACCATTGCAACAAAAAGAATAAAATACTTAGGAGTATATCTACCTAAAGAAACAAAAGACCTATACATAGAAAACTATAAAACACTGATGAAAGAAATCAAAGAGGACACAAACAAATGGAGAAACAGACCGTGTTCATGGATTGGAAGAATCAATATTGTCAAAATGGCTATTCTACCCAAAGCAATCTATAGATTCAATGCAATTCTTATCAAGCTACCAATGGTATTTTTCACAGAACTAGAACAAATAATTTCACAATTTGTATGGAAATACAAAAAACCTGGAATAGCCAAAGTAATCTTAAGAAAGAAGAATGGAACTGGAGGAATCAACCTGCCTGACTTCAGGCTCTACTACAAAGCCACAGTCATCAAGACAGTATGGTACTGGCACAAAGGCAGAAATATAGATCAATGGAACAGAATAGAAAGCCCAGAGATAAATCCACGAACCTATGGACACCTCATCTTCGACAAAGGAGGCAAGGATATACAATGGAAAAAAGACAACCTCTTTAACAAGTGGTGCTGGGAAAACTGGTCAACCACTTGTAAAAGAAAGAACTAGAACACTTTCTAAAACCATACACAAAAATAAACTCAAAATTGATTAAAGATCTAAATGTAAGACCAGAAACTATAAAACTCCTAGAGGAGAACATAGGCAAAACACTCTTTGACATGAATCACAGCAGGATCCTCTATGACCCACCTCCCAGAATATTGGAAATAAAAGCAAAAATAAACAAATGGGACCTAATGAAACTTAAAAGCTTTTGCACAACAAAGGAAACTATAAGTAAGGTGAAAAGACAGCCTAGATTGGGAGAAAATAATAGCAAATGAAGAAACAGACAAAGGATTAATCTCAAAAAGATACAAGCAGCTCCTGAAGCTCGATTCCAGAAAATAATGACCCAATCAAAAAATGAGCCAAAGAACTAAACAGACATTTCTCCAAAGAAGACATACAGATGGCTAACAAACACATGAAAAGATGCTCAACATCACTCATTATTAGAGAAATGCAAATCAAAACCACAATGAGGTACCATTACATGGCAGTCAGGATGGCTGCTATCCAAAAGTCTACAAGCAATAAATGCTGGAGAGGATATGGAGAAAAGGGAACCCTCTTACACTGTTGGTGGGAATGCAAGCTAGTACAGCCACTATGGAAAACAGTGTGGAGATTTCTTAAAAAACTGGAAATAGAACTGCCATATGACCCAGCAATCCCACTTCTGGGCATACACACTGAGGAAACCAGATCTGAAAGGGACACGTGCACCCCAATGTTCATCGCAGCACTGTTTATAATAGCCAGGACATGAAAACAACCTAGACTGTCCCATCAGCAGACCGAGATGATAAGGAAGCTGTGTACATATACACCATGAATATTACTCAAGCCATTAAAAAGAATTCATTTGAATCAGTTCTAATAGATGGATGACTGAGCCCATATATACAGAGTGAAGTAAGCCAGAAAGATCAAAGAACATTACAGCATACTGAACACATATGATAATGGAATTTAGAAGATTGTAATGATAACCAATACCCCTATAGCAAAACAGGACGTTCAATGTAACCAACAAAGACTGACCTCCTCCGTGAAACTGATAAAGAGACCAGGATTCTTGTGGCAACGTGGGAAAGGGAACCCAAAAAAAGAGACTGACTACTACAGTACACGACCACGACCTATTATGCATCACTGCAGAAATGGTGGCGGGTCCCCAAGAGTAAGTGTCCGAGCGAGCTAGGAGCATGTTTTCTGGAGCGAGAATCCCCACACGAAAAGGCTATGATATATTATCTGAGTCGCTCTGCAAAGCAAGATCTACCAGCGCGCAAAGTGGTTGGGATAGTCAATCTGAGACGACACGTGCTCTGGAGGCCTGCCTGGTGCACTGGGAAGACCCTAGAGGTGAATACGCGGAGATGACGAACAGGGAGGTGGTGTAGTGGAGGGAAGGGGATAGGAGGGCGCGTGGGACTCACCACCGATTGTATATCATCAACTCGAGAAAAATTATGCTGGAGTCACTGCCCAGAGTATTGAAACAAAATTCTTCCACCCTGAAACTCGCTGTCGAATGACCAGTGAAATTAGCCTCGCAAAACTAATACAAAAAAATAAAAGAACTTCAAAAAACACAGCATTCTGTCTTACCCCGACCTTGATGTAGGAGGCCGTAATTCCACCGGCTCACTGCGTGCAGAGCAATTCCGTGTTGCACATCACACATGAAAGGAGCCTTGATTTCCTTCATGGCACTCCAGAGAAACCCCAAGAACACTGTTTCAAGGCTAGAGGGATCCTGAGGTCACTGTAGCAACACGAAAGAGCTCCGTGGACCAAGAATCAACACGAGATGAGAGGTTAGTCCCTGGCTTCGACTCCTGAGGAATACCACCTTACCACAAGCACCTCAAGAGGAGGCTTCTCTCAGCTCTAGGTATGTGAGAGGGACCCTGAGTTTGCGGCCTCAAGTGGAATGGACACCGCGATGCCCTGACGCGAAATAAGGC